>NC_083350.1:92282023-92609523 GCF_030254825.1 Meriones unguiculatus
TCAGTGGACATGGGGAGGGAGGGTGGGATCGGGAGGGGAGGAGGGAGGGGTTTATGGGGGGGATACAAAATGAATAAAGTGTAATTAATAAAAAATAAAAAAGTTAAAAAAAGATTTAACATACCTTAATGGATTTAACTGTACCCTGATAGTATTATAAAGATTACACTGGTGGGTAATCCTGCTACTAATCCACAGACACCAGGTGGTCTTCCTGTAGCTCTCAGTCCTAGTTTTGGGCCTGTCCATCATTTTGGAAAGCCCAGCCCCTGCCCAGGCTCAGAGCATCTTAGAACACTTCCTGAACCAACAAGATGGTTTTAAAAGATACAACTTGGGCATCCACTGATTGGCAGAGAAGTTACTGCCAAAATGTGGAAGTCTTTTTCTGTGTGAAGAAGTTGAAAGCTGTCTTTTCTGTGACGCCACAGCACAACCCCCTAATACTCATAAAAATACTACAGTGAAAAAAACTATCACAAATATTACTAATACATTGTATATAGGACATAGCACATAATAAATGCTCAATAACTCATAGTTATTAAATGGCAATTTTCATCTGCCAATCCAAATATATTAAAGTAATGGTCTATGTGCCATTAAAACCCATTTGTATTTGAGGAATGCACTCTTGATTCATGTTTATAAAGATTGAATCTTCAATGTTAAAGTTACACAAACACCTACACGCTGTCTGTTAAAAAAATCATTTTATTAAATGAACAATTCATAAACAGAAGTCAACTCTACATGGATCAATTTTCTTTTCACTTTCCACCATATCATTTGGATGCTTGAAAACAGTTTTTACATCTTTAGATCACAATCTGCTTCCTTTCAAACTGCTGAAAACAAAATGTAAAACACTATTTTTTTAAAGGTACAAAAACCAGGTCCTGGAATACAGCACAATGCATGTAGAGGAACTGATCTGTTTTCAGATCTTCTGCATAGGTGATGAGAGGCTCAGAAGGTCCCCAGGAGTAATCACACACACAAAATGCCTTTCTACAAAAATAAACACTATGTTTAATTCTCTATGGTCTCCATGCAAATAATTTCAAACCTTTCTGCAGAAATTAAAAAAGAAAAGGAAGAGCTCCTACTACGGCAACCAAAGTGGAGGTAGAGAAGACTGTTTAGACATTGTCTTCCTAGATTATTGAAGTTGGTTTCCTGCTGTCATTTATTAGAGCTGCCATAATAAAATTCTGCATATTCCATAGCTCAAAGCAACAGGAATTTATTGTGTCAGTTCTAGAGGCCAGAAGTCCAAAAGCAGGCGTCAGGAGTGCCATGTTGTAAGCACTAAGGAAGGGTCTGTCCCAGGGCTCTGCTGGTTTCTGCTCTTCCCTTGGTTTGTGGCCAGCCATAATCTCAGTCTTCACATGACATTCTCCCTGCATGCATGTCTGTTTCTATGGCCAGACTTATCCTTTATTTGAGAATACTTGTCACATTGGATTAGGATACAGCTTAATAATTACCTCATCTTAAATTGATTATCTTTAAGACCTTGTTTCCAAATGTAGCCTTTTACACAGGTAGGGAGTGCAGAATTTGAAGGAGACACAATTCATCCTGAAACTATCACTATTTCCTTTCTCCTTTTAACTTTGCCAGACATATTGGTGCCTAGCAAGTCTTCATTCACTCACTCGTTCATCTACTCAGCATTCATACACATGTCAAGCTCTGTACTGGGTATTTATGACACACAAAAATAAGCTGGACTTAGGGATCCTGACCTTAAGAAGTTTCACTTTGAGGGGAAGCAGAGACACATTTATATAGCAGTAAGTTTTATTGAAGCGATATAGCTAAGTATTATGATTAAAAAAACTTTTCATTAGTCTTCATAACGGCATGGCAAGTGATGCATCAGACACATGCTTGGAAGTAAAGAATATTTTCACAAATTAGGGAGCATTTTATTTGGGTCCAATGGGGTATGAGGAGATATACTTTAGGTAGTTCAAAAATGACTGTAGTGAGCTGTAGATCTCAAAGAGCATCCTCGGTCAAAGGAAAAATCCAGCACATACAAAGAGTCGTAAACTCCATGAGGACTGGTGGTTTTGTTGTTAGGTTTATCTGTCTTGTTATGTCTTTTGAACACATCTGCTTCATTCAATAAGTAATTGCTATTCTGGCCCCAGCTGCACAGGTCTGTAACAACAGGTACTCCTAAAGCTGAGGCAGAGGGTATCCAAACTTCAAGGCTTTCCTGGATTACAAAGTGAGTTAAAGGCCAGCCTACACGATATCCTGTCTCAAAAATAAAATTTGTAGATAAATATAAACAAATAGGTGATGCTAGGACTCAGGGATGAGGACAAAAGACTCCAGAGTTATCCCCAGTTACACAGCAGGTTCAAGTTTAACACAGTTACATGAGACCCTGTGTAAGAGATGGCACATAGGATACTGCTGGAAAGGCTGGGAAAGGTGCACACATGGACCTCTGCTCTTGTCAGATTTCAAAACACTACGACCAAAAGCAACTTGGGCAGAAAGTTTTGTTGCAGTTCACAGTTAATAGTCCATCCTGGAGAGAAGTCAGGGCAGGAATTCAAAACAGAAATCTGGGGACGGAGCTGAAGCAGAGGCCATGGTTTGTCCCTCATGGCTCGCTCAGCCTGCCTTCTTATATGGCATGCCTAGGGCCACCTGCCTCGCAGTGGCACACGCACACCCGGCCGGGTTATCCAAAATCAGTCATTAATCAAGAAAAAGCCCACAGACAACCCACAGGCAACCTGAGGGAGATCTTTACTCAGTTGAGATTCCCCTTCCCAGATTTTCAGTTGACAAAAAAGAAGAAAAAGAAGAAAAAAAAAAAAACAAAACAACTAACCAAGATAACTTCTAAACTACACTTCCTGTAATAGGTTAGGGTTGATAAACTGACAGTACTAAGAGATCCTGGGAAGAGCTGAATATCTTGTATCGGACCTGTCTTCTCCAGAGCTTGCGCAGATGCCCGCGGTAAACACACACACACACACACACACACACACACACACACACACACACACACAAAGGCTAACGGGAACGTTTTCCGCTCTTTCTAGAGCAGGGGACTCCGATTAACACCGGGCTGAAGCTCAGCCGGTTCCTCCTCTGTGCCTCTCTCAGGCAGACCTCTCAGAGTGCGCCCAACTGGCCCGAGACCTTCCTCACAGCCCAGGAGAGCCCTGGACGCGCTCCCGTCCCCTGGGCCCTACGCGTGCACCCTCCCGCGCGCCGTGCCCGGCAGAGCGCGCGCCCGCGAGCTCCCCGTCGCCCCGTGCTCATCCGGGTCCCCGCGAGCCTCAGCCAATGGCGGCGATTCCCGGCCCCGGGAGCGGCACTACGCCTCCCCCCCTCCCCGTGGCCTGGGGCCCCCGCGAGCGTCCCGGGGCTGGGGAGACCCGCAGAGGCAGCGAGCCCGGCTCCCACAGGAGAACTGAGGTCGCGAGCGCGCCCAGCGGTCGCCCCCGGTCCGTTGGCAGCCAGCGCCACGGCGCACGCCGCGGTCCAGGCCGGCGTAGTAAACACACTTCAGAAACGTGAGGTGCCGGTGGTCACGTGGGGCGCGCGTCGCCCAATGAGGAGCAGGGGGCGGGGCGGAGGCCGCTGACGCGGCGGAGTCACCCGGGCAGCCTCGGGACCGGTGACCGGCCCGGCGAGCGTCCAGCGGCCTGGAGCTCTAGCCCGCGCTGTCCGAGCTCGCTGCCCACTCCGGGGCGCACAGGCCGCGTCGCGCGGAGGCCGCGGACACCCGTGGAGGCCGTCCCGGGCGGGTCGCCTCGGTAGGGCGAGGTTTCCGTGACGAGCTTCCCGGGGCTGTCGCGGCCAGCTCGGGCCGTCGTGGCGGCTCGAGCCCCGCGCGCTCGCTTGCGCTCCGGGGGTCGCAGGCCCCAGAAGGTATGCGCGTCCTCCGGACCCTGGGCGCGGGCTCCTGAAGGACGTCGCGCGTGGACCCCCGAGCCTCGGCAGCCTCCATTCATCCAGCAGCTGCGCGCTCGCCGCCTCCGCGCCCGGCCTCGGCGGCGCCTCTTCCCGTCCCCTCTCTGCAGCCCTTTCCCCACTCCTCGCGTGCGGAGGTTCTCCTGGAAGCGTAGGTGTCGGTTATGAGCCCGGCTTTCCTCCCTTGAAGCTCTCGGTAAAGGAAGTCGGGGTGACCCGCCGCGCCCAGGGTATGGGGGTGAACGCCGTGCACTGGTTCCGAAAGGGACTCCGACTCCACGACAACCCCGCCCTGAAGGAGTGCATACAGGGCGCCGACACCATCCGTTGTGTCTACATTCTCGACCCCTGGTTCGCCGGCTCTTCCAACGTAGGCATCAACAGGTGGCGGTGAGTCCGAAAGGCTTGGGAAATTGATCGGGTGCCGATGAGTTGGTGTCAGAGTTGAGATTTGGTTTAAGTCCAGGAACCGAATTGCTTTCACCGTTAAGAACTGTAGATGTGGTCAATATTAAATAGTACAGACTTAATAGTAGAGAGTACTGACGACCTGGAACATCTTGGCCTCCACTGGGAAAGTTATGTGTCTGTGTTGATGGGAGCTCGTTCCCTGATCAGTAGAATTAAACACGCCCAGATCTTAAATGGCCTGGTTCCTTTGGCTTATGAAAGGGTTGTAATTTTTAATGTTGACGTGTGTGTCTTAGGTAACTCATAGTGTGGAGAAAAACCATTCATTTATTACAGCTGGCTCCAGATCCAGCTTTCTTCCCCCTTGAGGTTAGAGGAGGAAAAGCAAGGGAAAGAATTACCCGATTTCTCTTTGCTCAATTCTCTCTCAACTCCTCCTTGTGGTTGACAAGATAAAGCACAGTTTTTCTTTCGAGGCAAAGTATAATCCTTCTAGGGAATCGCCGCCACGGGAAGAACTCCTCGGGACGGTTTATGAACTGTACCTGAAAAAAAACAGAATAGAGATTGTGTGGCTGGATGAAGTGAAAGCATTAGTTTAGCAGATGTATTGATAGCTTATGTGCTAGGCATAGCTTTGAATGTGAGGCATAGAGTTGTGAACAAAAAACCGTCCTCCTCAGGCTTATGTCCAAGAAAGGAAAACATACAGGTAGTCTTTTAGGAGATGAGAAGTGCTGCAAAGAAATGAGACAAGGTAAACAGGAATAGGGATGGGGCCACACTTTAAAATAATGTTAGTTAGCTGGAGATATTAATCAGGAAGAGAACCTAGTATGTGTGAGTTTCAATACTTGGAACCATAGGGAGAAAAAAAGTTGGTTAATGTGAAAATAATAGAGAAAGTGATAGTAGATTTGAAAGATGTGATGGGATGCAGCTATCTAAGGGAAGAACTTTCCAGGAAAAGGTTCTGGGGTGAAAATGTGCTTGACCTTTGGAAGGAACCAGGATGACTGGAGCAAAATGAGTGAGGGAAAGAAGTAGGTGATGAAGTCAGAGTTGTAATAGGGCCGAATGAATAGAGCTTTATAAGCAATTACTAAGGTCTGTGATTTTACTCAATAAAGTGGAAATGATTATAGGATTATGAGCAGATAAGTGAAGTAATCTGACTTAAGTTAGAAAACATTTTCTTTGGTGTGATTCCAAGAACACAGTGAATGGGGGATTGAAGATTGACAAGAAGTGGGAAACCCACTGAGGAGGCTTACCATTTTCCAGGTGCAAGATTTGTAAATGGCTTGCACAGGATGTGCTGGCAAGTGGGTTATGGGCTTGAACAGAACAAAGGAGCTATATTGCCATGGTCAAAAGGTGAAAACAACACAAATGTCCGTCAGTTGATTACTGAAATTCATCATGTAGTATATCCATGTATCATTTACTTGGCCATAAAGGAATGAAATATTGATAAATGCTGTAAAATACATAGGTGAACCACAAAAGCATAGTAGGTGGAAAAAGCTAGTCATAAAAAAACTTCACGTATTATATGGCAGTGCTTATTTGCCTGTTCACATGGGCAAATACACAGGGACTGAGAGCAGCTTAGTGGTGACTTAGTCCTGGGGAAACTGGGGAGTTGGAAGGGCATGGGTATGGGCACAGAGGTGGTAAAAACTTCCTAGAAAGTTTTGTCTGCTCACCTCCATGAATAGCCACTAAATTGTGAACTTTAAAAACCTCTACTTATATCTCCAAGACTCAGCCCAGATGTCATTTTTTATGTGGTACCTTCATTATCTAGTCTAGGATGATACAGTCTTCTGAACTCTTATACCATTTGTTTGATATTGCTTCTTACACATTCATAGGATGAACTGTTTTTGTAAATGAGTATTTGGTATCATTAGTTGGTTTGGGCTGTCATAACAGAACACCTTAGCTTGAGTAATTTACAAAGAAAAAAAGAAAGAAAGAAAAGAAAAATATTTCTCTCAGTACTAGAGGCCAGATCAAAGCAATAGCAGATCTGATATCTAGCAAGGGCATTTTACTTTATAGATGGCATGTTCTATAAGTTCTTATCTTGTGGAGGAATTGAAAAGATTTTTACAGGTCTGATCATGGGAATAATCACACTCCAGGAGGGTAGAGTTCTCCTAATTTGATTGCCCTATAATACCATTACATTAGAGATTAGATTTTATCATAAGAATTTGGGGGAATGGAAATACAACATTCAGACCATAGGAAGTGTGATCTGTATTCATTTCTCTTCAATTTAGCAGATTGTACCTTCCTGAAAAGAAGCTACAATTTCATTAAATCAAAAATTGATTCACTGTTCTTCCTATTCATGGAACTTTCTATTCCTAGAGATTTGCAACAGTGAATACAACCAATTCTCTGCCATTGAGGAGCTTCTATTCTTGTAGAAGACTGTGTGTGTCATTATTCTTTATAGTATAGTGATTACATAATTGTCACCTGATAAATATTAATTTAATTTTCTTTATAGAGCTAGGGTTTAAGAAGGAGGCAGTTACTTTATTTAAAACTTATATACTAATGCATATCATTTTAAATATTTTTTATTTATTACAATTTATTCACTTTGTATTCCAGCTTCTAATGCATATCTTAAAGTTATAACTGAGAAAACTTGTTAACCTGGAATGGTAGTACATGCCTATAATCCCAGCATTTGGGAGATAAAGGAGAGGAGAATCAGAAATTCACCCTCAGCTATGTAGTGGTTTTGAGGTCAGGTTGGACTCTATTAGAGTTTATCTCAGAAAACAAAATTTAAAAATTATTTCAATGATTACATTACTCTTATCATTTAAGCTTTAATTGCTTAGTTGAAGCTATCACTTACAAGGCTTCTTTTTAATAACTAAATCTGCAGATGTGCCTACATGCTTATTCATTTTTTCTTCCAGTATATGATTTCAGTAGAAAACATGTAGATCATCTTTGATAGACTTCTAGTTTGATTATTTAACTTTATATTCATATTTTCCTCACATGTCAATATTTAATCTACAACTTCAGGTTTTATAAGTGTTACTGAAATATATAGCTCTTAATTACCACAATTGTTAGTTCCATTCTCATGTTGCTAATAGGGATTTGGATTTTTCTCTTTTTTTTTTTTTTTTTTGGCTTTAACTGAGGTTTTCTGGCTGCTTTTCTGTTTTATTGGTTATTGTCCAGGAGACTGGTATACATCTTTAATCCCAGGACTCAGGAGGCTAAGGCAGGAAAATTGCTGAAAGTTAGACGCAGCCTATATTCCACTGCAAGATGTTTTTGAAACGAGGGAGGGAACAAAAACAACCTCCTATATGAAAATAGTAAGTAATATTAAAAGGATCACCCTTACAAAAAGCATGAGGTCCAGGGTCCAAATAATTTCATAGTTAGGTTTGTTGAATAACTTCCCAGAGAGATAGAAAGTCACATCTACTGACTTCTCAGGGAAAGTGTTGACAGAATAAGGAAAGGATTCCATCCAGATCCAGCCTTTTGAACCAATGGGTGTATTTACAGGAGCATGGTCAACTCAGATAGCTGTTGGCAGCAGGAAGTCCCACCTCACACTTGTTTGCTCTTTATATCCTCAGGAAGAGGATGGCCCTGGTGAGGGTCTCATGGGCCTTGTGACCCTCACTCTCTCTCCAGGAGGAGTGTTAATAATCTTGTGAGGTCTTGTGAGAGCCTCACACTATGTTCTGCTCTAAAACAGGGACAGCCAGGCCCAACCCAGAGGAAACAGCAACACTTACAGGGTTCTGAGAACAGGTAAGTCAGTGTTACACAGATGGTTTCTAAACACAGTCATAATAAAGGGAAACTGTATAAAAATTGTTAAATAGAATACAGAAACACTTTGGAAATATACCTTAGGATAGTTCAGTACTGGAAATACACTCCTGTAAACTGTTCATAATTCATATAAGTAAGTAGATCAAAAGAAAAAAATAATTTCCAGATGTTGAAAACACTTAATAAAATTCAGCATTTCTTCTTCATAAAAACTACTTCTAAGCCAGAAACAAAAGGCTACTTGGTGATATGAAAAATCAACTCAAACTGTCTTGCTTGATGGGTAATGTTAGAAGCTGTCAAATCTAGAGCATGATAAACTCTCTGGTCAGCATTATATGCCTTATAGTATGCAGTATAAGGAGCATAGAAATGAAGGAGAAAGGAGAATTTCTGCTATTTTTAGATGAGATGACTGTGAAATATCCAGGGTCATACAGTAACAATTCGGAGGTGTGGCTGGATACAGTATTTCTTAATCTAGGTCACAGAAAATTGGCGTGAACAGTATACATTTTATAAGGCCTCCTTTTGTTTGTTCTTTAGGTTCAGGGATCATCTCTGAAGAGGGGTTGGGGGAGGTTGTCAGAGATAACAGGTATCTGCAGCAAAGAAGTATTTGCTGGACCCTACAGAGCCTTACACCATAGATAAGTTTAATTCAGATGTAGAGACAGTAATGTGCTATATTCTTCACTCAAGCTCTGTTCTCTAATAGTGTAGGGAGAGGGAGGTGTGAAATAGTAGTACTTCATTAGCTGTGACTATTCTTCAGGCCTTCAGCAGAGTACAACTTAAGTCTTTCCAGCAAGAACAGTTTCAGGTTCTTCCAAAGCCCTGTCACCTGCTCATTGTCCTCATCATTTCTCTATTTGCCCAACAGCTCTGGAATTCCTCCATTAATCTCAGCTCTGCTGTCTTGCTGTTAGAGTCTCGTCCTTTTTTCATGGTTACGGAAGTACCTTGGGAAAGCTAATTTCTTAACAAACTAAAAATGTAAACTTAGAAGTAAAATATTTAGACAACAACAACAATAAAATACTGTTGAAGTAGAGAACCTCTTTCTAATATATATCCCTGAAAACAAAAATGAAAGATTGGTAAATTCGACAATACAATCATATAAAAGTTGTACATGCCAATATCAACATGCTAAAGAAAACTTATAGACATGCTATGTGATGGCAGTATGTATATTAAATGTGATTTTCCTTAACATACAGAGGCCTCTGTACATCAGAGAATTATGAATCATGCTATCCCATACCTTTTGTTTTGGTGTATACTAGAATATAGTATACACCAAGTTGACAACTGCTTTGGTTTGACTATATTCCCTGATGTTCGTTTGTTGGATGGATATGTAATCCTCAGTGTGACAGTGTTGAGAGATGGCCCTTTAAGAGGTGATCAGATCATAAGTACTGTGATACTAAAAATGGGTTTCTTCTCTTGTGTTCACATATTCACATGTCTTACCCTTCTTTCTCCCATGGGATGATAAAGCAAGGAGGCACTTGCCACATGCTGGTCCCTGGATCTTGGACTTTGTGGACTGTGAGCAAACTTTCTATAAATTATGAATTTCTTAGTCTTAGGTGATTCTTTTATAATTGCACAAAATATCCAAAGACAATAACTTTCTTAAAGAACTTACACAGTGAATATTTTAGGCTTTGTCAGCCATGAGTAGGGTCTCTTTCATATTTTTATGCAACCCTCTAAAAATATAAAAATGGCTTTTAGCTTACAGTTCATACAAAAGCAAGCAATGGATTGTATGTATTCATCCTATAGACTATGGCTTACAAATACTTCTCTAGCTTATTCCTTTTGTGAGTTCTTTTAGTTTTGAATAGTATTTATTTTTATTTATCTGATTTATCTTTGTTTTTCTTTTTCCTTTGAATGCTGGTTCCTTTTTTTTTTTTTTGAGGGGAGTTGGTGTCAGTGTCAGGAAGCAGTATTGGAAATTGAAAGCAGAATCCAACACAAGCAGTATTGGAAATTGAAAGCGGAGCCTTAAACAAGGAGTCTAGCGTATGGTTGAGCTCTATCCCCAGCCCTCATTTTAATTTTCTGGGATTGGATCTCACAAGTTGCTGAGATCTGCTTCAGCCTTCCAAGTAGCTGTAGTTCCAGGCTTGTGCTTCTAGGTCCATTAACCTGCTTTGGGTTTTTAACCTTTTCTAGACAGGATCTAAATATGATCCTGTCACATTTATTGTTATTGTTGACTTTAAAATTTTATTCTTGCCTATTTTCCTCCATATTTTTCTTTTCTTTTTTTTTTTTTTTTTTTTTTTTTTTTGCTCTTTTTAAATGAATTTCATTTTTTTGGTAGATTTCATCCTTTTTGGTAGAATTTCATCCTTTTTGGTAGACAACTTTATATTTTTTTAACTTTTGTTTTACTAGTAGTTATTTTAAATTTCTAATAGTATATTTGAACCTAATTTTATCATCATCTTGTGCCTCCAAATTTCAGTTCTATATTTTATTTCTAAAATGTTTTTTAGCAGTTACACTAAACTTTTATGGCCACATTAGTCATAATTGTTTGGATTTAACTCTTTAAGGACCACCATTTATATACTGCTTTTCTATATTTTTGCACCCCAGAAATTGCTATAGATTATTTGTTTTCCTTTTCTCTGATTTCTTTTTATCCCCTGCACACTGTGGCACACTGCACATTGGGGCAGGGTATTGTTTGTTTTGAGATAGGGTCTCACTATATAGCCAAAATGACAATGTGACAATCCCCTTGCCCTAGACATCTGAGTCCTGGAATATAGACGTACACCACCCACCACTCAGCTAGTCTTTGGATTTCTGAATCGTCTTAAGGTTTAGATGGTTTTAGGTCTTTTAAAATAATAACTTCGTTTTTTTTTCTTTTCTTCCTTTTTTCTTTTTTTGTAAAAATGTTACTCTTTAAAACAGAAACCAAGCAAATCAAAATAGTACAAAGAGGCTTAAAAACCAACTAGAAATTATATCTTAAATAGTATATAAATATTTCAGATGTCTCTTCATGCACATTTAAAGATGGAAGTTTGAGTGGGAAATAGAGTTTGAATAGGGAAGTAAATATGGGTTCATATTTATGTATCATTAAAAAAAATGGATTTAATGCCAAGGATGGTAGTACATACCTGTAATTCTAGCTCCTGGGAGTTGGAGGCAATAAGATGAGTCAAGGTCATCCTCGCTACGTAGGGAGTTTGAGTCCAGCCTTAGCCACATGAGACTTTCAAAAAGGGGTTGAAGAAATGGCTCAGGTGTTAAGTACTTGTTGCATAATCAGAAAGATCTGAGTTTGGATTTCCAACCTTTATGCCACTCATTCATGGAAGACAGGGTGATACCTAGAGATTAGCTCCGGGTTCAGTGAGAAATCTTGTAATAAAAAATATGAAGTGCTAGATGTTGTGGCATAGGCCTTTAATCTCAGCTGTAATAGGCAGAGGCAGAAGGAGCTCTGTGAGTTCATTGAGACCCAGTCTCTATTAAATGAATAAGGAGGAGATCTAGAAGACACCTGACCATATACATATACACATGTACACACACAAGCATCAACACACCTTTACAATACACACATGAGAGAGAGAGAGAGAGAAAGAGAGAGAGAGATACAGAGATACAGAGACAGAGAGAACAAGATCTAATTGAATTGAACATGAGAAAGTAAGATATAGGAATTGCTCAATGGGATAAATGGATACAAGTATCAGAATTATTGCTTTCCTGAACTGTAAAAATGGTAGTGGTGTGGTCAGTAACATCATCACCTACTCAGTTGCTTAGCAGGTAGAGCCTTGCCCTAGTTTTAATGCTCAGTACCACCACAGAGAGAGAGAGACAGACAGAAAGACACACACACACACACACACACACACACCTAAGTGGATAAACACCAGGAATTGTACTGATGAAAGTAATAGATGGGCAGTGGTCATGCACACCTTTAATCCCAGCACTCAGGAAGCAGATACACTCTCTCAGTTGAAGACCAGCCTGGTCTACAGAGTGAGTTATCAGCCAGGGCTACACAGAGAACTCTTGTCTACACACACACACACACACACACACATACACACACACATACACACACACACAGACACAAATATACTTGTCCCCTTATCTACAGGGATACTTTCAAAGATGTTCCAGGTACCCCAAAACACCATCAAATATACAACCATATATATGTTTATCAAACCCTGTAGATATATGTAATGCTTAAGTGGTTATTAGCAATAACTAATAAAAATAGAATAATTTTAACAGTGTAGTTAAGTAAGTTTTTTAAAATGTATGAATTTTGGGGATTTCTATTTAATGTTTGAGACCTCACTTGACTATAGGTAATTGAGAATATAGCGAATGAAACCATTGGTAAGAAAGAAGTTACCATAATCACTTTATTGCTGTTACAGATTGGGTTCCACGTGACAGTGAGTAAAACCATCTAGAAAGACAAAGCAGCTAGCAAGAGAGGGGAGGGTGAAAGAAAGATACATTGGTTGATTGATTTCTGTAAATATATAGTAAGTATGAGCCTGGGATATCTCTGAATTAAGACAGATTTATTTAGTGAGGGTGTCTCAGACAGTGCCAGTTTACTTTCTCTGACGTTACTTCATAGACAATAGAGACTACGTCCTGTAGACCCAGCATCTGAGAGGCTAAGACAGAAGAGTCTTGAGAGTTTGAGGCCATCCCGGGCTGCAAAGAGAAACCATATCTCAAAAGAAAAAAAAGAAGGAAAAGAAAAGAAAAGAAAAGAAAAGAAAAGAAAGAAAGAAAGAAAGAAAGAAGAAATAAAATAATGGAAACTTGTATCTTCTTGGTTTTCCTCTTAGGATTATAAGATGACAAGGACACAAGGAACTTTAAAATATTACATCTGTCATTAAAACAAACAAAACCCAGGTTTCACTTTAAAGGGAAGAAAAGAATTTATTCTGCAGCCAAATATGAGTAACCTGGTCTAGGAACACAGATAACAGATTCGAGTTGCCCCAAATACCATGTTTTACTGTGGAAGTAATTACATGAGTTTTATTAGCTACAGAACAAATTAAATAATTAATCAAGGAATTTAACAAGCACTGGTGTGGACTACTATAGACAGGTTACAGCAAAGCAAGGAAACCTTAGAGGTTTCAGATTATAGCTGGTGATATTTTTTGGCTTTGGATTAGTTGAAACTGGTGGTCTGTTAAGAACACATTTTAAAGGTTTTGGTAGTAACTATGCTCTTTTGTCAGACAGAGGACAGACAATGAATGACTTTGAAAGGGACTGAAAATAGCCTAAGATAATTTGTTTATGGCCTGTAATATGTTTATTCTCTATAATCACACAGTTCAGTCATTTAGCCTCTAGAAACTTTTAACACAAACCAAGCTATTTTTCCTCTCTGGGGACTTCAGTTTACGCATCTTTACTATCATGAATAAACCAAAGTGGTGTTGTAATACCAGGTTCACAGGACCCTCAGAGACCACCAGGAGACAACTCGATGCGGTTGCAAGAGAGCTTTATTACGAGAACGATCGAACTCGGGACCCAAGTCTCACTGACACAGCAGTAGAGAAGTGGGACCCCGAGCTCTGAGTGAGCAGGATTTTTTAAAGGGAAAGTCTATGATCAGGGGGTTTCCTTGACAGCAAGCAGGGGGGCACATGCCTTGACATTACAGGATTAGGTAAAAGTTAGAGGGGTGAGGTGACCTTCTCTGAGGTACAATTGCCTAAGGCATATGCCTCTCTGAGGCACAATGGCCTAAGACATATGATTACAATGGCTATTCTTTTAAACTATATCTGAAACATTGGGGAGAATTTTCCCACCTGATTCCCAACCAATTCTCATTGATTATTGCCAGGGAGATTGTCTCTATTTTCTGTGAAGCATTTATTCTGTGATATTTCCTGGAGGCTGTTCCTAGGAGCGTTAACTTTGTTTTCTGTCAGGTGCACATTTTGTGATATTTCCTGGTACCTGAATTCAGCTCCCAGTCAAGATGGCTCTTTAAGAGTTGCTATGGCCATGGTGTCTCTTCACAGCAATAAAACCTGAACTAAGATAATCACCAAACAAATGGTAAGCAAAACATGTAATCAGCTTCTGTCCTAACAGAGTGCTGATCCCAGGGAACAAGAATTGCTGGTTCTGATGGCTTTACAACTCAAGAAAGACAATCAAGGCTTAGTACCAGAGTAAGACTTAAAGTCTCAATGAAGACACTTTGAAGCATTAAGCCAACAGTTCTACAGGCCACAAATACATAGTAGTGAAGGGGTGAGGCAGAAATAAATGCCCCTCCACATTTTACAGTGAGATTTCCTTGGCTCTTTGAATAAAGGTGGAGGGGCAAGCTAGAAAGCACTGACCGCTCTTGAGTGGATGTGCAGCCCCAATTTAAATTTTCATTTTGTTGCAAGTAAACTTAAACTGCCCTGGAGTGGAGTCAGTAATTCTACTACCTCTAAGAAGTTTAAACTCCCTCTGGAGAAACATGCCTTCTCTATCTCTGTATCTTTCCTTTTATTTCCAATCCCTCTCTAATTCCTTCTGCAAAAGAGAAATCCCTCCTTAGTTTTCATTTTAACTAGCTGCAGATCAAAGTCCACTGTGTGGTCCATGTCTAGATCTGCCTAAACATGCCATCATGCCACTCCATTCTAAAACTACCCAACCCCACTTCACTCAGTACTAAGCAGCCAGATTAGACCAACCTTGCCTCATATCCTATGGAAATGGGGCATATAGCAGTATAGAGAGGAACCATATGCGTGTGTGTGTGTGTGTGTGTGTGTACATATATACTGTGAATGCATCCACATATGTACATACATATATACATACACTGTGAATGTAAAAGTACAGACTAATGTCCAGAATGGTTATTAAGTTGGTTATTTGGAGAGTAAGATAATGAATTGGGAGCTGCATTGTTTGGAGAAGGATGTGTGCTACCCACAACTGTGGGTACAAGAAGGGTGGGTGTACATGACTTGAAACCAAATGGAGGTCCCAGGGTACTAAACTGTCTCTTACATTTGCCTGCCTCAAATCCTAAATATGTATAGCTTGATGGGTTTTGATAAACTGCTATATGTGGGTAACAACTATCCCAATTATAATAGAACATATCTTTTACCACAGAAAATTCACTTGTAGCCTTCTTTTGAAGGAGGTTTTTTGTTTGTTTGTTTGTTTTGTTTTGTTTTGTCTTAAATACACTTCACGTTTCTGAACTACATCTGTCAAATAATTACTTAGGATGGGGCTTGGTGTTTATTTCATAAACTGCTTTTCCGCCTCTCCACTATGACTGTGACAAACCCTAAAAAAACTGTGACCTAGAGCTAAATTAACCCCTACAAAAGGTTCAGCATCCAAGACTTAGTCAGCTTCTAATAGGGCCTTTCTTTTGTTTTATTTTTGGTTTGGGTTTTGGCTTTTCTAGATAGAGTTTCAGGACAGCCCTGGCTGTCCTGGAACTCAAGTCTGTACACCAGGCTGGCTTCAAATTCACAAGTACCTCCCAAGTGCTAGTATTAAAGATGTGAGCCACTGTGCCACCCCCAGCTTCCATCCCCTCCAGGGATAACAAACTTTCTGCTACTTAGGAAGGTATGCATTGTTTTAATTATTCACTGTTTATTAACTATAGATTTATGTCTGCAGTTAATCAATAATTTGTCCCTTTATTGGGTAGTAAAATAAATTTAAATTGTATACTAATTCACCTCCTCCTAGACATTTTTGCCTTCTTATCACTTATAAGGCAGTGCTGACTTGTGTGCATATTTATAATGTTCTATATCCTTTATTCCTCCTTGCATGTCAGATCTTCCACTTTGGCTCAGTTTCCGTTTGTCTGGCCTGACTTTAGAGTTCACTTTAGTGGAAGATCTAGGGGCAAGTTCCTTCTTTTTGTCTGAAGATACTGCAAAAGATTTCCTTCATATCACAAAGTATTGAGAATCAGTGAGAGAAGAAAGGTTTTAATTTAGTTCATGGTTTCAGAGATTTCAGTTCACCATTGTTTAGCCCCATGGTTTGGACCAATGTCAAATAGCATGGTGGGAATGTTTGTTAGCTCAGAATGCTTGGTGACCTCACAGCATCTAGGAAACCACGTGAGGGAGAGGAGGAGAGGAGAGAGCAGGTTGCAGGTCCCCCTCCCCCATTTCTCTTGCCTCCCAATAGTTTCACAAGTTGGTACTCAAGCATTTAGCATATGAGCTTTTGGTGGTCATAAATATTCCATCCATGCCATCTTCTGTTACACTGTAGTATAGAATTATAGGATAACAGTCCTGTTTTTTTCCCTGAATACTAGAATTATGTGATCAACTGTTGCCCCCAATATTAATTCTATGAAAATAACATACTGTTTTTAACTAGCTTTAAATGTTTCCTTTCTCTGATGCTGTGTAATATTTTAAATGACAATTTGTATATTATTTCATATTCCTTATGGATGTGTCCAGCTTTCTGAACCTGTGTATCGGTGTCTTTTGTCAGTTTAAAAAATGTTTCCGCTATTACCTTTTTTTAATCCATCCTGATTTGTTCTCTTTTCTCCTTTCAGAAATCCATTTGTACATGTTAGATGTTTTTGCTAACTTTTCATGTCTTTATATTTTATATCTTATTGGCTGTATTTATGTTGTATATGTTTTATGCCAGCCTCTTTAATTAAAAAATAATTGACATAATAGTCCCTGATCACTGTACATGCATACAGTATGTAATGATCAAATCACAGTAACTGTTATCACTTTCAGCATCTTTTATTTCTTTACGTTGAAAACCTTTATATTCTTCCCCTTTGGTCTTTATGAACTATATAATAATTATTATAAGCTATAGACACCCAGCTAGGGCTGTTCCTTCTATGCAACTATTCTTTGATACCTGTTTTCTAGTCTTGCTCTATCCCCTCTTCCATTTTCCTTCGTAACTTCTGGGAGTCTTTGTTCTAGTCTATACTTATATGAAACCAGTTTCTTTAGCTCCCACATACTATGTCAGTATATCTGTATTATTTCACTTGATGGGATGTCTATATTGTCTTAATCCATAAAAGTTCCCTTCTTCCTTTTCCTTTACAGAATTCCTTATTTTTTTCTTTTTGATAATAGTGACTTTAGTTAGGAAAAGATAATATTTCATTGTAATTTTGATTTGTATTTCTCTGATAAAAAACTTTATTATACTATTTTCCTTCATTTTGTAATTATTAGAATTTATTTTAGTATTCTTCTGGTGGGTACCTAAAAACAACAAACATAACTGGCCTCTCAAAGCCAATATAAATAATACTTTTACTACACTAACAACACAAAGACCTTGGAATACATTGACTCCATTTGGTTTTTGTTCATCCTAGGTGTAATGGTTTGCATATATGAAGACTATGGTTTGAGTGTTTTCTACCAATGTTCTTACTGAAATTTAATTGACTTTGTAATAGTAGTAACTAGAACTTTAAGAAGTGATTAGGTCTTGTGGTTATCTTCCTCATGAATTAATTAAGGCTTTCTTTCATAGTAATCTATCTCAAGAGTTGATTCCTGATAAAAGTGTAAGTTCTGTCCAATTCTTCTATCTTCCCATGTGCTTGCTAGCCCATTGCCATTTCACTGACCAGGTATGTCCCTGCTCTCACTGTTGGATATCCAAGTCTCTAGAAATGAGAACCAAAGAATGATTTACTCTATCTGTTGTGTTCTGTAAGAGCAGCAGTTGTATTTTAAAGGTAAACTGATAAGATTTGCCATAGTTTTAAGTGTAGGGCTTGGAAGAAAGAGAAGTCAAGGATGCTTAGATGGTGCTCACCATTGTCCAGTTTGTCTTTCTAACTCTACTCACTTCTCAGCCTTCTCTGCAATCCATCCAGGCTGTGCTGCTGCACATGGACAATGAATTGTGTGAGGAACTGCTTTGCTGAAGCAGTGTGAAGTCCCCTATGTGCTTCTCTGGTTCTTTCCCTGCTGTGAAGGAAGCCCCTTGAATCAAAATTGTAGAGCCCAGTAGATGAAAGCACCTGGGATGATAAAGCTGCTATTTAGAGGGTATTGGAGCTACAATATAAGCAAGCTAAAAAATCATGATTTGGTGGCTACTGCAACACAGCCTATCTATCATATTGCAACAAGTGAAGCTTTGCCTGAGTAATTGAAGGAAGAGTGGAGGAAATGCTGAGAAAGGAATATTTGGGAGGAGATAGTCTGAAGTCACCTTCTAAAGCAGGTGTCTGAATGGTCAATGGCATATCATCAGTAAATCTATGGGTCAGCTGTATCTAGAATGTGCCGCAAAGGCCCTTCTTATGTAAAAGATTTTGTCTCAGCCAAGTCCTGTGGGAGTTGAGGACATCTTTAAGAGTTTGGAGTCCAGAGGGAATTGTTTGAGATAGGCCTTCAAAGAGGACTATGTTCTTCTGGTCTCTTCCTGAATCATTGAGAAAGCAGTTTCTTTCCAGCCTCACACTTCTGGCATGGTGTGTTGCTGTACCAAACTACAGCAACAAAAGCAACAGGCTCTATTGATCATTGAATGAATCCTTCAAATCTGTGAGCCCAAAGAAAGTTTTTCCTTTAATGAATTTATTTACTTCTGGTATTTAGCACATGATGAAAACTGTGTAACATACTGTATAAAGTTATAACCCCCATCTCTATATCGCCTTACTCTGTTTTTGTCTTCTCTATGGAAGTCATAACCGTTAGGATATACCGTAGTGCTTTAAGAGGTTGGAATGTACACCAAGAAGACAGGATTTAATATTCTGACTTTGCCACTTTAATGTAGGAAATTTTCCCAGCTTTTACATGCCTCAGTTTTCCATTACTGGGAATTTAAGAAGTACTTACATCAAAGTATGATTTTGTCTATGTAAAGAGATTCCTGTCTGATAGTAATAGACACTTTCTAACATGCAAACTTTGTGACACTAGCCATGCTTTTGTTGTGGTGGTGGTTTGTCTATTGCCAGGGATACAGAGTCATCTCTCAGTGTGTTTTTGGTAGATGATGAATGGATAATTGGATTACGTGGCTGTCACTCTTTGTAGTAATATGTGTATGAGAAAGATCTTGGCCATTCATCAACTCTTCATCACATCTGAATAGTTAATGTATGCTGTTATAAAGTGTTTTAAAGTAGAACTTATTATCATTAATCTGAAGGCCAGCAATTTCAAGTAAGAGAGTTAGATTACGGACAGCATCAGACTTAGATCTAGGGCAGCATGTTTTTAAGAACATGTTAAGCAGAAGCTATTTAGTTATATGTAAGTCCTCTAAAGCCTAAAAGTATATATTACATTTGATTTAACCTGACTTTGTGGAGTCACAGCACAGGAGTGTCTAAAATTAGACAAGGAATATGATTTCCAGATTATAAATAGCTGTGTTGTCCTCTTTTTAAAGATCAGAGAAAAATAAGGAAATTTTAGTTTTTGATCTGTCCTGTGCATGAAACAAGAACCTCTGAAAAATTATCCGTTCTTGAATGTTTAATAGAAATTTGTCTCTAAAGCTGTGATTCTTTCTAACTTTTTAACTATTGATCTTTGCTCCCACAAGCCCTTACCTCTTTTTTTTCTTGTTTTGTTTTTTGCTTTGTTTTTGTTTTGTTTTGTTTTGTTTTGTTTTTTGAGACAGTCTTATGCAGGCCCCCCTAACCTTGGGCTCCTGGTCCTCTGTCTCTACCTTCTGAGTAGTGAGATCATATGCCAGCTTTGATCCTTTGTTGTTTGCTTGGCGGTGTAATCCTGGCTGCTCCAGGGTCTCAACAGTTCTCTTGCCTCAGTGTGTGCCACCACCACCACCCTGACTTAATTTTCTTATACTATTAGGATCCTTTAATGTGGTTTTTTTTTTTTTTTTGCACTGAAGTCTGTGTTTATGTGTATGTCATATATGTACAAGCGCATATGGAGGCCAGAGGTTGAGTGTATTTTCAAATTGTTTTCCTTTTATTTTCTGAGACAGGGTCTCTCACTGAACCTGAAGCTTACCAATTCAAAAAGACAAGATAATTAGCAAAACCCAGGGATCCTCTTGTCTCTGCCTCTACAGCACTGGGGTTACAGGTACATAGCACTGTGCCAAACTTTTACATGGATACCTGTTATCAGACTGCTGAGTAAGCCGTTTCCCACAGCCCCTTAAGTTTTAATTTATTTGCATAAAATTTCTTGATACTGTCTTCTAATTTAAAGCCATCAGTATCTGAGAATATGCCTTTTTCCTCTTAATATTGCTTATTTTGCCTTCTCTTATTTTCTTAACTACTCTTACCAGAAGTTTATATTACTTTGTTTAGTTTTATTTTACTTTATTTTGGTTTTTTGAGACAGGGTCTCACTCTAAATCCCAAGTTGGCTTCAAACTCATTTTAACTGTCCTGACTCAGCTGTAGGCATGAGCTACCATACTTTTTAATATTACTTTTATATTTCTGCTTAAATTACTTTCTTCATTGTGATAACTTTGACCTTTTTTTCTCTTATGAATTTATGTTCTGTTTTCACATCTTTATAATTTCCCTTTTCTACTTTTTTAGGAGTTCCTGCTGTTTTTCTAACTTATTTTAAAGTCTTCTTTTCTAGTAAGTATTTAAGCTGATACACACTTAGTTCTAAGCTCCTATTGTGGTTTAGACATTGTATGTTCCCCAAAGTTCCATGACTGAAGAAGACTCGGTGCTGTTGTGAAGTGGTGAAACCTTAGGGGAGGTAGTGTCTCATAGGAAGTCCTCTGGCCATTAATAGTGTGCTCTCAAAGGGGATAGTAGGTCCACACCCATCCTTTCCATTCTTTCTGCTTCCCAGCTACATATGTGACTCACTTCCCTCTACAGCCCCACCATTGTGCATAACACAGAGGTCCAGACCATTGGGGTTATCCAGTCTACACTGCAGCCTCTAAAATTATGATCTAAATACACTGCTGCTTTTTATGAAGTTGTCTTGGGCATTTGGATGTAGTAAGGCAAAATTGACTAATACAGTACCACTTAAGTTGCATTCAATAAATTTTAGGTGTATCTTCACGAATTTTCAGATCTAGGCATTTTCTAAATCACTATCTCCATGGCCTCACACTCCCCTCTGTATATCACTTTGTTTTCTGTTCTTTGTTTTTTCACTTCTTCCAACTCTTCCCTTACCCAAACAACCTGCCTACATCGTTCTTTTTACTACCTTGCTTAAGATTCATGTGTTCTGTGAATTAGTACCTTTCACGAGTTCTCAATTACTTTCAGATTTCTCAATTTGCAACTCAAGTTATTTTTCTCTGTTTTGTGATTGATTTTTGGTGGAACTTTTCATGGAATTTCTTTGTAACATATATTGAAGTAAAGATTCTGAAAGAATTTGTTATTTGTGTGTGTGTGTTTTGGGGCGTGAGAGGGAGCTGGGAGTTATATGTATTTTATTCCTGTTGGAGGGGCACAGACATGCATAGATACATGTTAGCTATCTCAGATTACTACGAACCTGGCACTACTTTAAATGCAATGCTCTGCTTTACATTTTCTTCTTAGGACTGGAGAGATTCCTCAGTAGTTAAGAGCACTTAGAGCTCTTGCAGATGACCCAAGTTCAGTTCCCAGTGCTTACCTAGGAGTTCACTACTGTCTGTAATTCCACTTGCAGGAGTTCTAGTGCCCTCTTTTGTTCCCACAGGTACCAGGCATGCACATGGTATATGTGCATACATGCAGACACACACTCACAAACACAAAATAAAACTTAAAAAAAAAAAAAAAACTACAGTGGTCTATCCCATCACCTCCAAGTGTGTATCGTAACTGACATGGCTGACTTAGCACTGGTATATTTGCTTTCTTTAATCAGGGTTTACTCTGATTGTGCCTCTGTTGTCCACTGCAAGTTTGCTGGTTTACTCTCTCAACTCAAGGGTAAATATTTTGTCTTTTCAAGACTGGGAAGAAGTCTTTTACACTGACTTATTCTGTGACTTAATATTTGTCATGTTTACATTTGAATTGGGAGTGAAGCCTTTGGAAACTCTGACTAGACAAGGAGACTCTATTATTAGCTTCCTTACTTTGATGAGACTTGGCTTTTATTTTCTGTCTTCCTTAACCTGGATAGAGCTCAGCTTTCCCAGGGCTTTGTAGAAATCCTCAGGCTAATGCTGACTCTAGCACCCTGCTTTTAGAGCAGCCCAGAGAAATGTTCAGTTCTGTTGTTTGTGAGCTTATTAGCTATTTCTGTTGGAGTATCTTAATCCAATGTACTATAAACAAGGTTAGTAAAAGACTTCATTTGGCCTTGAATTTTAATACATTTTGAAATGGTAGAACTTGAGGAACATACACATTATTTTCAAAACTATGATGCTTATAGTGATTTTTTTTCAATAACACTTTACTCACCATTCTCAGCATTTATGAGTTTTCTTGATTGAGTCATGATGCTTTTTCTGATTGCCTTCCCTGCTTCAGTGTCTTTGACACCTATCATTCTTCCCTACCCCCGCACACACAAACACTCACACACACACAACACACACACACACATTCAGATTTCTTCTGTGAGTAGAAATACCTCAGCAGATCTGTAACAGAGCATGAATGAAGAATCTACTACCTGTAGAATACCTGGAGTCTGGAAGTAGCTTGTTTCCATTGTATGACTGACATTCTCCACTCTATTTACCTCATGTCCATCGTGGCTGAGGTGTTGGTCTTTGGCTTTTGACACTATTAAAAGGCAGTTAGACCATGATGTACTTTTATAAATGGGTTAGTCCATTGAGAGATTTGTAAGTTAATGGCATTATTGGGAAGTGGTAGAAGCTAAGTGTGGCGTAGTTGGAAGACATACATCATGGAGTAGGGGTAGGAAATGCCCTGAAAAGACAGATGTTTTACAGGTATCTTCATTCTTACTGCCTCCTGGCTGCCAGGAGATGAATCATTTTGCTTCACTTCATGTTTCCTACCATTATGTTTTAACTTAAGTAAAATGCACATGGTCTGTGGAGCTATGGGCCAAAATGTAGCCTTCCTCTCATAAGTTGTTGCACATATTTTGTCACAGCAAGGAAAAGTAAATGGATACAGTGCCTATTTATCTTCCACCTTGAGGGAAAAACAAAACTATCCTAGTCATCTTTCTGTCCTTAAAGCTGTCAGATTAATTTTTCTGAAACGTTTTATTGTAATAATTTATATGAGAAATAACAACCATGCTGACTAAGCCAATTAAAAACATACAAGTTCTTTATTAGCCAGCAACCAAGAACAGGTTCATGCCTCAGAGTCTCTTGGTGCCTAAACTCTGGGATTCAACATTAAACAAACAAACAAAAAAAAAACATAATTGATATCATAAGTTTGATAAGGGTCAGAAGTAACCCTGAAATGTTCATTCCTTGTAGAGCATAGTAATATTTCAGATATAACATGGCAATTATTTTTGACATTTACCTTCTTTAGTTTAGTGTACAGTAATTATTTTGGTTATATCTGGACTATGGCCGAAGGTCATAGAAATCTCAAATGTGTTTCCAAGGCAGATGTAACTGTTACAAAATGGAGTCAGGACAAGATGTCACTACCTAATTAGGCACTTCAGTATACGATTGCACGCTCTATACAGCGCAGAGAGCACAGCTTTGGAGTCATATTTGAAGTCATAATCATTAAATTCTATGACTCTTTTTGGTTGTGAATTTAACCTTTAACTGCTGAGACATCTTTCCAGCCCTAAATATTAAGTATTTGTATACTTATTTGTGTGGGTGTATGTGTACGTGGACACACGGGTTGCACAGATACACGTGCATACACTACGTAGCCTGTGTTTGGAGACCAGAGAATAACTACAGGAATCAACTCTCTCCCTTCCCATGTGGATCCCAGGGATTGAACTCAGGTCCGTACGTAGGCTTGGTGGCCATTGCTTCTACCCACTGAGCCATCTCACTAGCCCCAAATTAAAATGTGTATTTCATTTCATAGCTGATCTTTGGAAAATGTACATGATGAGTTCTCAACTTTATTAGGGTTTTTTTATGTTTTTTTTTTTTTTTTTTGGAGTTGTATGACTGGTGCCTAGCAAAATAGACATGTAGCAACTATTTCTTCCCTATCATGCTTCTCCATTCACTATTGCGTCAAGCCTTTAAAAATCCTTTTCATGACGTAATTAATTCGTTTGGGGATTAATTAGGTAGATTTTTATAGCAGTCCTGCTATATGTCCTGCTTATGTGGGCATTGGAAAGTGGTAAATCTGGCCTTAGTCAAAAATTGCAGGCTAGTGCCCAGTAATTCTTCTCTTTCTCCACCTCTGTTAAACTATATTTATACTAAAAGATTCTTCTCCACTGTGACTATATTCTTGAATTTTTAGTATCTTCGCTAGCTTAGAGAAGGAGGAAAAGCCAAGAAATGTTTTCTCCCTTCTGATTTTTCACAGTGTATCAGTATTACCCATTCATGTGACACATGTTGTCTTTGATCATAGAAGGTTGTAATGTGTTTCTGTATATCAAGTACATGTTTAAGTACCTTTGCTAGTTCTGTGCACATTAGAACATCACAGTTTTGTAAATTGGTGAGTGCTAGTTATCACTCCTTAGAAGGCATTTTAGAATTTTTCTGAAGCAACTTTGGTTGTTAAAGTGGTTGAAGGAAGCTAGAGAACTGGTGTAGAGAGGCCAGAAGTAGAATGAACTTCCTAGTGTCCTACATGATGCTTCAGACAGTAATTGTGTTGTCTTATACTTAGATTCCAGCACAAAGTTTCTCTTCTTCTGAATGAAAGTCTAGATTTATTGTATATCAAACCATGGGTATTGAAATACTGTTTTATATATGTTGAGATTTTCTGGGTTTTACTACCTATGCACATCGTAGGAAGCTTCAGAACTTTAGTAAGTCATGCTTAATGCTTCAGGAGTTGCATCACCAAAAATAGTGGTGCTCATCCTGTTTGAGATACCAGTGACACAGCTACACCAATCTGCTGTTTTTGCAGCTTTTGATTTTAAAATTACTATGTAATGTATTTATTTTTTCAGTCAAGGTTTTACTATGTTTTCAGGTGGGCACTGAATTCAGATATTGCTGTATCAGTATCCTAGAATACTCAACTGCTAAAATACAAGTGTGCACTGCCAGGCCTGGCCTTTTTAAATGTTTTTATTACTTCTTTAATTTCTTTTTTATAGAACATTTTTATTTTTTATTTATTTTTTATTTATTATTAATTTTTATTTTTTATTTTAATCACAGGTTATTTACTTTGTATCCCTTCTTTAATTTCTTAATTTTTGATGTTGAACCTAGAGCCTTGAGCATGCTGAGCAAGTGTTCTACTGTCAGAATGTGCTCATCATCATCTCCTTGGGCCATGCCTGGGCACCCACCCACACCAGAAGCCCTGTTCTACATCTGTTGGTTTCTTTGGGAGAAGGTTTGAGAGGGATATCTATAAATTTTGTTTTAGGATTTTTAAACAAAGTATTGCAAAATATTTGTTATAAAAATAACTTTGTGTTCTGATGAGTCTGTGGATCTGTGCTCTTAATTTTGAGCCTGACAAGTGCAGAATTTACCATGCTGTATACTTCATCTGTGTTAAATGCTAAAGTATTATCTGTGGAGAAAATGAATCACAGTTGACAAACTAAAAGAAAGCACTAAGAATTTGTTAGAAGTAAAAAGTGCATATCCCATTTGTCTTTCTAAATGAGGATAGATCATCATACCCCGTGTCCGCTTTCTTGATTATTTTCTTTAGGTGTATAGATTTCATTATGTTTATCCTATCTTTTAGGTCTATATAAGCGAGTATATTCCATGTTTGTCTTTCTCCTTCTGGGATACTTCACTCAGAATGATCTTTTCTAGATCCCACCATTTGCCTGCAAATTTCATGATTTCCTCCTTTTTGATTGCTGAGTAGTATTCCATTGTGTAAAAATACCACAATTTCTGTATCCATTCCTCCGTTGATGGACATCTGGGTTGTTTCCAGGGTTCTGGCTATTACAAATAAAGCTGCTACAAGCATGGTTGAGCAAATGTCCTTATTGTGTACTTGAGCAAATTTTGGGTATATGCCTAGCAGTGGTATAGCTGGGTCTTGAGGAAGCGCTATTCCTAATTGTCTGAGAAAGCGCCAGATTGACTTCCAAAGTGGTTGTACCAGATTACATTCCCACCAGCAATGGAAAGACTCTACCTAGCAGTGCTCCAAAATAGAAATAGATACTAAGACTCACAACCAAACCTTCGGCAGAATGCAGGGAATCATATGAAAGAAGGGGAGTTTGATGGGGAAAGGATAGGAGCTCCACAAGGACCAAACGTATCTGGGCACAGGGTCTTTTCTGAGATGGACACTCAACCAAAGACTATGAGAGGATAAAACCTAGAACCTCTGCTCAGATGTGACCCGTGATAGCTCAGTAATCAATTGGTTTCCCATAGTAAGGGGAACAAGGACTATTTCTAACAGGAACTCAATGACTGGCTCTTTGGCCTCCCCACCTCCCAAGGGAGGAGCAGTCCTGTTAGGCCACAGAGGAGGACTTTGCAGCCAGTCCTGAAAATACCTGACAAAAGGGAGTCATATGAAAGGGGAGGAGGTCCTCCCCTATTAGTGGACTTGGAAAGGGGCAGGGAGGAGATGAGGGAGGGAGGGAGGGACTGGGGAGGGAATGAGGGATACAGCTGGGATACAGAATTAACAAAATGTAACTAATGAGAAAAATAAAATTATGGAAAAAAAAAAGAAGTAAAAAGTGGGGCATAGAAAAACCTTATTCTATACTTAGAGACACCAGTTGGTATTTATAATTTTAAAATCTCTAATAAAATACTTTGGGATATGGTTGAGAATCTCCATTTTGTATTTAGGCTAGTAGATCCAGATTTTTTTCAATTTAACTTTCATTGCATATGTAGAGAATAGAGGGAGGCATTCTTCATGTGGTTTTAATGATTTTAGTTTGTATTCTTTAAATTAGTTCTCTAGGGTCAACAGTGTATGGTTAGGGTTTAAAAATGCTGAGAGTAGTTTCCATTGATGACTGTATAAGACATAATATAGAAACGACAACATAGAACAGATGGCTTTATTCTGGTGTGCTTTATTATGTGAATTCATAATGCCTTGTTTTCAGTAGCAATGGGATTATGTTGTATTTTGCCATTGCCTTTTTCAGACTGTTTTATAGGTAGAACTAGAAATACTAGTTATATAAGCTATTCTAGCACAGACTAGAAAGTAGGTCATTGTGATGGGAGTATGCTAAACCACCCAGTGGTTGCTACAGTGATGACCTACTTTAGAAACTATTTCTGTTGATTCATGTTGAAATCATCTTTTGGAAGTGGTGTAAGGAAGTTACTACATGTACGTTTTTATAGTAGTAAAAAGTAGTAATTTCTAGAAGAAAATTCCTTAAAATATTTAAAATGAGGACTTGCATTAATGTCTCTTCATTTCAGAGTAGTCTGTTCAGTATTATAATTGTGCTTCATTACAGTAAAGGATCATAGTGGGTTTTACTACAGTTTGGCCTATTTAAAAACCAGTCTACTGCTTTATTAGTCAAACCTTCAAATGGGAGTATGTGACTATACAGTACATGCCAAATTTGTCTGTTCAGAGTTGAATGCTGTTTTAAGGCACATATCTTTATAATATATAAATGTTGAAATGATGTGTTCTTTGAACACATAGTCTGAACTCTGAGTGATCCCATTGTAAGCTGAGGGCAAAGGACAAAGGGTTAGATTTTATATAATTTTTTAATAATAGTTTTTATTTATCACGAAAAAGAAATGTCACTCATCAGTGACTTGATACTTGGAAGCTGTACTGTTGTAGGTTTCTTTTTCTGTAGTACCATCACAGAATTACAGGCTTTAAGATTAGTCAATTTTGATTTTTTTATTGTACTGTACCTTTTAAATAGATATTTATATCAGCATTGGTCTTGTCACTGGAGAAGATAAAACCTTGGCTCACTGTGACATTCAGATGAAGGTGCACATTTGATGAGAATTAGTCAGCTGGGCATCCAACTAATTCATTCTTTCCTATTGTTGTACCCAAGTATTTACATATACAAGCACATGGGGTTTTGATTTCAGAAACAGATATTACCCTTCTTTTCTATATTTTTCTTTAACATGAGTCAGATGGGTCTGCCTATGTAGCCCTTGAACTTGGGATCCTCCTGCTCCACATCTCGAGTATCAGGATTTAAGTGTGCACCTCCCAGAATAGAAATCATTCTGAAGGGAAAGTAATGATAACTTCTGTTAGATGGATATTAGCCATGTGCTACTTCTGATCCTCTCAAAAGCTATGCAAAAAAATCTGAGCACAGGGGTCTTTCCTGAGACTGATACTCAAACCAAGGACTATGCATGGAGATAACCTGAGACCCCTGCACAGATGTAGCCCATGGCAGTTCAGTATCCAAGTGGGTTCCATTGTAATAGGAACAGGGACTATCTCTGACATGAACTGATTGTCCTGCTCTTTAATTACCTCCCCCTGAGGGGGAAGCAGCATTACCAGGCCACAGAAGAAGACAATGCAGCCACTCCTGATGAGACCTAATTGACTAGGATCAGAAGGAAGAAAAAGAAGTCCTCCCCTATCAGTGGACTTGGGGAGGGGCATGCATTCAGAGGGCAGAGGAAGGAAGGGATTGGGAGGGGAGGAGGGAGGGAACCACAGAGGGGATACAAAGTGAATAAAGTGTAATTAATAAAGAATTATAAAAAATAAAAAAATAAAAAAGCCTACTAGCACATTACCTTTCAAGCCTTTTCAATAGGCTATGCAAGACATGTCTTGATGACATTTGCCAGATGTAGAAACTAAAACATAGGTTAAGAAAGCCATGCAATTAAGAATCAGACATAAGTACTTTATATGAAATCAACAGAAGGGCATGGTGTGTCAGGCATGCAAACACTCACACACATGTACATGTTTTCATGCAGGTCTGTGTGGTAGAAGGAACACTTTGAAATTTCCCTACGATTCAATATATTCTCCCTTGAAAGTTGAGAGAATAGAGAAGGTACCTTCAACTCTAAGACTTAACATTTAGTAAGAGATAGGAATTGGCGAATTTATTTTAGACTGAGGAAAGGATATATCTCATGTCCCAAGAGAATGGATGTGTATAAAGAGTAGTAGCTTGGTTTAGTGGGAGCAGTAGGTCGGGAGTGGGGTAGAAAATGAACCCTGGAACCATTGGATGGTAGCTGAGAACACACTTTGCTCCTTACCATATAAGGGATGAGTCTTGAAGACCTTTGCACAAGAACGTGTGCCTCACAAAGATTTGATATGTGTACTGAAATGGATTATGGTGACAGAGATTGCTAGGAGGTGATCTATTTTTAGACACTGCAGTAAATACAAGCAAGAGATAAAACTAGAATTATTGTAGTAAAAATAGAAATCAGTAGCAAGGAGGAGAGTAGAAAGTATTAAATAACACGTAATAGTGCTCACCCTGTTCTATGAGCCTTACATAATGTTAATTTATTCAGCTCACACAGAAATATCTGTGATGTGAGTCCTGTAATACTTCTGTTTTATAGACAAGGAAATTCAATATTTTTCACAGTTGATCAGTGAATACTCACTGATAGGCTTGATAAGATTATGCACATCTGTGCAGGGGTTGCTAAGAAACATGAAATTGCCTGTTGCTCTTTAAAGGTTGTAAGCCAGGTGCAGGGGGTAGGGTCCCACCCTTTCTCTGTTGAAGGGATGTGTGCTGGTTGTCAATTCTGAGAGTTTTTTTTATGAAGCTAAAATTAGCACATTTTAATCTCTACTTCAAACTCCATTTTTCAAGGACATATAGAGTAAGTACCTTGCTAAGTAACTTTACATTTATTTCCTTACACAAATCTCTACATGAACTGATACATGCAGTTTATGCATATGCCAAAGAAATATGCATGTATTTTTCTGTGTTTGTTATATGTTATGTGTATGTGTTCTTGTGGGTGTGTGAATATGAATTCATCTGTGTTGTTAATCTAGACTTGGTTTTTCTTATAAATTAATTATATCCTTTGGGCATTTTTTTCTTTTCTCACCTTAACTCTTACAGACATGTTTCCACCACTAAGTTCAGTATGAAGAACTCTTATTGCCAGTTTCAATAGAAAACATGGACTTAGTGATAAGCAAAGATTTAGAGATTATCTGTGTTGAATTACCTCTACAGAACATTTGAGCTTTGTGCTGCTTCTAATTTAAGCAAACTAGTTCATCCCATTTCTTTTATCAAAAAAATTCTTTGATCTTCATTACATCTAAGATAGCTTAAATATACTTTTGGGAGGGCTAACCTGGAGACATGGCTCAGTAGTTAAGAGTTCATATCACAGTTACTTCTCAGTGAGGATGTAGCTTGTGAGAAAGGCAAATGAATAAGAAACTTTAACCTAAAAAACATAGAAGAAACAAAGTAGAGACAAATTGAGATCTGCCCGCTGAAATGGAATTAACTAGACAGACTCGAGACTACACGTTCCAGAGTAGGCACCCCTTTTGGGTGTTCTTGAGGAATGCTGTTTCCTCACAATAGACTGTGCACAGTAAGCATCTTCTCCACCGTTCCAGAACTTTCCCAGATGTCTGTCATATGTAAATCTCATGTCTGCTTACCTCATTGAAAAAGTCCGTGTAGTCTCACCCACTCCATGAAACTCAATTAGTTCAGTATTCTCTTTAGTCAAAAATTAATGCCATATGACTTAGGATCTATTTGAACCTTTTCTTGTATTAGAAACTTTATTAGATTTAAAAAAGAATATATGGTTTCTCTCACTTAGGTGATTGCAGTATTCTCTAGAAAAGTACTCATTCATGTTTGTTTGTTTGCTTGTTTTGTTTTCTGAATCAGGGTCTCAAACTTTGGTACATAATTGAGCTGACCTTGAATTTGTGGCCCTGTGGCCATCTCTCAAGTGCTCTGATTACTGCTGCATAGCACCATTACCACACCCCAGATTCTTAAATTACTCAGGGGTCCAGAGTTTCCAAGTAGGACATTTCCATTTTATCCAATAAAAGATATTTTAGATTTTTCAAAATGGCTTTTTTATTAATTTTTTTCATTTTATCAGGTTTGAACAATGAAAGTAGTTCACTTGCTTTGATATTTGTTTTCATAATTGTTATGTTTACAAGTTAATTTTTACTAGTTTATTTATGAAAGTTGATTTAATTCAGAACTTGCTTAAAATATTGGAGATTGTGATGTAATTAAAAAAAAAACCTCTTTTAACTATTAGCACTGTCATTACAGAAAGGAGCCACATTTTAATTTTTTCCCAAGATAGGATTTCTCTGTGAAGCCCTGGCTATCCTGGAACTCTGAAAATGCTAAGTTACTGGTAAATAGGAGGACGAGTTGACATTTTTCGCTTGTAGAATAATCTAATGTTACAGATTTTATACCTTTTAAATATATGTTTTTAAGAGTTATAATCTGTTCTCTCTAGGTTTTTGCTTCAGTGTCTTGAGGATCTTGATGCCAATCTGCGAAAATTAAATTCTCGTCTGTTTGTAATTCGTGGACAGCCAGCTGATGTATTTCCCAGGCTTTTCAAGGTAATTAAAAAATATATATGCAAATTATTTTTGCTGGAGAAAATAATTGGTAAATAAATAAACATGCATGGTAAAAATAATAGCATATTTTTTAAATAAACATAGGAAATAGTGTTTTTAAATTAAAAATTTGATCAGGCAGTGGTGGTGTACATCCTTAATATTAGCACTCAGGAGGCAGAGGTAGACAGATCTCTGAGTTCAAGGGCAGCCTGGTCTGCAGAGTGAGCAACTATTTACATTTCTTATGTGTGCAAATAGAAATATCCTTTGTATGAACAAGGATTTGCATGTTCAGATATCCTGTGTGTCTGTGTCTGTGTTAATTGTTCTCTGCTTTAACAGTTTAATGAGAATTCTATACAACCGTCCATTCCATGCTTTATTCACATGTTGGAGATCATTTCATATTATTTCCTGAGTCTTTTATATGGCTCTATAGTATTGACCTTTATAATTGTATAGGAATAACATCTATACGGTTTGGTTTGGTTTTGTTTTTTAAGACAGCATTTTTCTGGGTAACCTTGCTGTCCTGGACTCGCTTTGTAGACCTGGCTTGCCTTGAACTCACAGAGATCCTCCTGCCTCCGCCTCCCTGCTGGGACAGCAGGTGTGAGCCACCAAGCCCAGCTGACAGTTTGTTTTGCTGGTTTTCTACTAAATGTTTGGTTATTCTTCCCTTAGGCCTCCTGCTAATGCAGGTATTGCCAGTGAACATCCTTGTCCACATTTATGTTCCTTGTGAGATACTTTTTTAAATTTTTTTCTTCACAATTTATTCATTATATGTCCTGATTGAAGCCCCCTCCCTCAACTCTCTCTAGTCCTACCCTACCTCTCTCTTAACCCCCAATCTCTTCCCCTAGTCCACTGAAAGGGGGAGTTCTCCACTATTGCCATCTGCCCGTAGCTTGTTAAATCTCATCAGGACTGCCTGGATCCTCTTCCTTTGTGGCTTGGCAAGGCTGTATCATCAGGGGTGAGTGATGAAAAGAACAATCAACTGAATTCATGCTAGAGGCAGCCCCTACTCCCCTCACTCAGAGATCTACATAGAGACTGAGCTGGCAATCGGCCACATCTGAGCAGGGGGTCTAGGTCCTCTCCATGCCTGGCCTCCATCAGTCTCTGCAGGACCCCCTGGGCTACTTTTTTTGAAGAGACCAGTGATGGTTAGTCTTGGTTGTCAACTTGATGATTTTTTAGAATTACTTGGAAGACAGGCCCCTGAACATGACTGTCAGGGTTTGTCTTGACTGTATTAATTGAGGTGGGAAAACCCATCTACTGTGGTGGCTCCATTCCCTGGCTGAGATCCTGGACTGAGAATAAAGAAGGGGAGCTGAGAAGCAGCATGGTTCATCCTGATTGAGGATGTAATGTGATGAAATTGTCTCAAGGGATCGTGCTGTAGGACTGAATCACAGTAAGCCCTTTCTCCCTGAAGTCGCTTATGTCAGGGTATTTTATCATAGCTGAGGAAAAGACACTAAGACAGGGGCTACCCAGATTGACATTTTACCATTAATATAAAATTATAGCATTGGAGAGTTTGGGTTTGTTTTGACTTAATTTAATAGTCTTACTGATCTCTTGGTCTTACTATAATAAAAACGTCTCAGATGGAAAACTTGGTCTAAGGGAACTTACAAGAATTGTCCAAGATCATACAGTGTCTCAGAAGCTGATTTTCCTGACTGTCCTTTTACATTCTTCTCTTCCTGCTGATTACCTGTAAGCTTCTTAACTGTATATCTTATGTTGCAGCTATTTGATTCATATTTTTAAATTGCCTTTTGTTTTAATCTGGTAAAAAAAAAAATGGAATCCCTCCTCTCCAGTCCTACCCCACCAAGATAGGTTTTTGTTTTTTTTTATATGTAGCCTGGCTGTCCTGGGACTTGTTCAGTCCACTAGGCTGGCCTTGAACTCAGAAGTCATCTTGTTCTTGCCTCCCCAGTGCTGGGAGTAAAGGCTTGTGCCACCATGCTCAGCAAAAATAGCAGTGATATGTCTAATGCAAGAGACATTCCTTTGCCTGAGCGAGAAAGTCTCCAGGGCTGAGAAACAAAGCAGTATTGCTTAACTCTTTTTTTTTCCTAGTATAAAGAAGTGTTTAATACTTAGCTAGCAGATACTTTTCACTACAATAGAATTCTTAAGATTTTAAGATATTTTTAAAGATTTATTTTAAGATTTTTCTGCTAAGATTTTAGTTATTACAAATAACAAGCTTTTCATTTTGTTTGTAAAGAAACTTTTTCCCAGTCTAGCAATTTTTTTGTGTGTTGTGTTGGATTTTCTGTACTGTATTCTTGAATTTTATTAAACTTTAGAGGGTTATTCTGTGACCTGGCTAGCCCCCACAAAAATTGAGACAAAGATCTAACGATTTATTTAAACAACTTTGGCACAGTTACTGAGCAGGTACCGCTTAAATTTCTAAGATAGACTGGCTATTTCCCAAGTTACTTTCTATTAAGTGATCCTATCTAGGCTGGATCTGCTCCATCAGACCACATCCTCTTTCTCCCTCTTCTTCCTCCCTCTCTTCCTCTTTCCTAGCCTCATGGTCCCTACCTGAGACCTCCAGCCCAGGCACTGAAGCTCTCCCTACCTCTATTCTGTTCAGCTATAGACTCCTTTCTTTATTTTAACCAATCAGAGAACATTGAGAATCAAAGTTTATACAACATGTCTGGATAGCAACCAGATTTTGGGTGGGGAGGAGGCCTGCCGGTATTTAACATTTGAATACACCGCAGCACCAGACCAACCCCCCGACAGCACTGGGACTAGACAGAGGGCTCATTGGCTAAACACTTAGCTGCTCCTCCTGAGGACCTGAATTTGGTATCTGGAACCCACATAGCAGATCATAATCATCTGTAACTCTAGTTCCAGGAGATCTAGTGCCCTCTGCTGGCCTTTGAGGACACTGCATGCATTGTGAAACATGTAGGCAAAGGACTGGTCTGATGCTCTTTGGGTGGATGACACCTAAATGAACATCAGTACAAAGTCCCAATTTATTTCTAATATCAGAGATCAGACCTCTACTCTTGCCTGATGCGTCTAAAACAAAAAGGGGGAACTGTAGAGAGCTGCGGAATGCTATGCCTTAAAGATGGAGCTGGTTTCCGCCTTCCACCTTCCCGATGGTGAGTGCTCTCTGTCACGAACAACTCCACATTTGGCTAAGGCCGAGGATCTGGCTTGCTTCCATGTATGTGGACCTATCTGCATTGCCCCCGTGGCACGCCTGGGTTGGCTACCCAGAGGCTATTTAAGCTGTGGGCTGGCTTTCCCCGGGGTCCGAGGATTGTTCAATGTTCCTGAATAAACTGCATTGAAAAAAAAAATAATAAAATGAGGCTTCTAAAAATGAGGCAAACTGAACTGAGGCAACTTCTGAAAAAGGTGACACTTGCAGAAGTTACAGGAGCTACTATTTTATCTCATGACTGCTTTTTAAAATTCTTTTGTTTATGGATCTGATAAAGTCCAAACCTCCTGGACACTGCAGCTCTTTTCAGTTTTTGCTTATACACAATTCATTCTTTGCAGCAAACTAAGCTGAAGAAGCGTGGGAATAAAGTTTGGAAAAGTATAAATAAATAAATTTAAATACATTTAAAAAAATTTCTTCTGGGTAGAATAGCATTTTATTGTATCAAGCTACCTTACACAGAATCAGTGAGATGGCTTAGCAGGGAAAGCCATTTGTTACCAGATCTGACAACTTGAGTTTGGTCTCTGGACCTACATGGTTAAAGGAGAAAACTGACTTCTGCAAGTTGTCTTCTGACCGCTACATAGGCATTGAGGCACATGCTGTCCTACCCATACTAAATAAATAACATTTCTCAGTTAATATAATATAGGTACATGAATACACACACATAGAGAGAGCCTTTATGTATTCTGGCTTTTCCTTCAGCTATATAAAAACGTCTTTATTAAACTGCCAGTTATGAAAAGCTCCTTTGGGTTTATTTACTCTATTGTCTGTCAGGTTGATGTAACCGGTATTTGTAGAATAGGAACTCCAGTAATTACAAAAATTGCATTTCTTTTTTTTTTTTTTTTGCAGATTCTTATGATATTTATTTTTTTATCTTTTAAATCACAGTCTTTTATTCATTAATTTTATTGCATGAATATATTCTTTTTTACTTATTCACTTTAATTTTTAAAATTTACTTAACATCCTTGTTGTAGCCCCATCCCTCCTCCCCTTCCAGTCAGCCCCTTCCTTCTTCCTTCCCCTCCCCTTTTCCTGTAAAAAGGGGAGCTCCCTTTACCATCCAGGCCAGCTCTTCAGGTTGCATCAGGTCTTCTCCCCCGTGTCTGGGAAGGCCATCCTACCAGGGGAAAGTGTTTAAAAAGCTGGCAAGTGAGTCCGTGTTCAGTGCAGTCACCACTTCCTTTGCTAGAGGACCCACATGAGGCCTAAGCTTCCCAGCTGCAATAACTTTGTATGGGACCTAGGTCCAGTGCGTACATGGTCCTTGGTTGGTGTTTCAGTCCCAGCAAGTTCCTCTAGGTCCTGATTAGTTGGCTCTGTTGATCTTCTTGTGAAGTTCCTGTCACCCACCAACCCCCAGATCCTTTTCTCTTTCTTCTCACTTTTACACTGGATTCTTTATTTAAAACAATTATTTAATTTTATGTATATGGTTGTTTTTTTTTCCAGCTCAATAATAGACTTGTATTTCTAATTTGCACAGAAAATACTAACCAAAACGGACCACACTCATGCATAAAATAGATGTCAGGAAACTGAAAACAAATAAGTTTTACAAATTTCACCCTCTGACTTCAACAGAATTAAAAATAAGTAGCAAGAGAAAATACCAGGGGCTGGAGAGGTGGCTCAGTGGTGAAGAGCACTGTCTGCACTTCCAAAGGACCCAGGTTCAACTCCCAGCTCCCACATATACTTCCAGTTCCAGGTGGTCTGACACCCTCACACCAATGCACAATAAAATAAAATTAAATATAAATTTTTTTAAAAAGAGAGAAAATACCACATATATATAACTCACCTCCAGCAGTGCTCAGCAGAAAGCTATTACTTTTCAGTATTAGTATAGAAAGGAAGGAATCAGAGAAATAATTTTGAAGCCAATTGTGAAGTAGAAGAAAGGAAACAGCAAAGGATTAGAGGTGAGTGAAACAAAACACCAGTGCAGGCGTCAGTGTATTTGTACCTTTGCTCTGACACCCTTCTTTCCTGCATTGTGACTTGAGAGGGACGCGGTCAGCATGTCTCTTTTGTGAGGTGGCATGACATTAGGCTTTGTCAGTAGCCATTGCTGTTTGTTCATTGCAAGGATATGTTGGAGAAAGAGCTTCCTAGAAGTATTTGGTGTGTGGATTAGTACATTTAATGGTAAGGGAATATTCTTCTCCCTGGAGTTTCAGTTTTCCTTATAGAGAGATGTTCACTAATTCATTCCCAGGAAAGAAATGAATGATGTATTAATGAGTTTAGGAGAAAGAACTAGTGAGTAGGCTCAAACAGTTCCTTTTCTCCTCCACATACATTTTATTCTGCGTACTGTTTTAGAGTGACAGCCCACAGTGCAAGGAGATGCTCCTTATGATTGACAGAGTAGGTAATGTTAAGTACTACTACCATTCAGTTTAATAATGAACTATCAGCTTGTCCTTACAACTTAGTAATATGTTCCTCAATTTAGCTCTACTAATAATGCTTTTTATATTTTTACCTTTAGTTCTCTGACTTACATGCCTGAACTCAAAAAGCAAAAATAGCAGGGAGCATTATTTATTGAGTCACTTCAAGTGCCATCTAAAGTATTATTTCTTAAAAAAAAACAAAAAAAACCCATAGAACTCCAGGATGCTCATTAGGCAAAAGGTTTTCAAGAGTTAGACAATAAAGGGTTGTTGTCATTAAAATACAAGGAACTCTAAGTAACCACACAGTTGAGTAGAACAGAAGCAAGAGGACATTGGCTGCGAGGCACAGCAGTGCGCATGTGGGAGCCGTGATGCTCAGGGGTCACTGTGTGCTGTCTGCGCTCTGCTCACTGATCATGATGCAGGCTACACGACTGTTAACAGTGTGCTTAGCAAAGTGAGCAGTCTTTTCACTGTAGGAGTCTCAACTTTAAATCGAGTGGTTTCACTACTAGTCTGTATATCTTGCCATGGAACAAACACAATGTATGCGCAGTGTTTTCTACCCTCATTTACATTTTGTTGTTACATTTCAAAAGTAGCATGTTTTGTACTAAGATACAAAAAAGGCAGCAAAATAAAGAATTCTTTTTCTATCCTCAGTTTTGCTTGAAGGTAAACAGCTATTAATTGTTGTTACATTCAAGATCTTCAAGGAAGGAAAATCTTTTAAATGCTTTATTTTTCTGTTAGTAGTTTTGCAGCCATCTTGAGAAGATAATATGCAGCTGGCAGTCACTCTAGGTTGGTGCTGATGGGAGTGTAAATCAAAACAGCTGAAACTGCGTCCATCTATCAAAACTTTAAATGTGCTTCTTTTTAATCCATCAGTTGTTTCTCAAGGATTCATTTCTAGGACAAAATAGAATAAATGTCCAAATATGCTTTAAATATATCTGCTGGGCTAGAGAGATGGCCCAGCAGTTAAAAGAGAGCTTGCTGCTCTTCTAGAAGACCTGAGTTCAGATCCCAGTACCCACATCAGACAGCTCACAATGGTCTGTAACTCTAGCTCCCAGGGATCTGACACCTTCTTCTAGATTCCATGGTACCCACTCACATGAGCACATGTACACATGTGCTACTACTAATAATAAGTGCACGGTAATTAGCTGCGAAATATATGACTTTAGAAGGTACCATTGGGAACACCTCTGGTGTGTTACAGTGTAGTATCATATAGTTAAATAGTAGTAAAATTATAGGATTTCTTTCCCTTTTTGAAGTAAATCAGGATAGATTTTGGAATTCAACAAAACTTGACTACGTGAGAAAATAATGTAATTCTCTTAAGCCATAGATTTCTTATTTATAGTTACTATAAAAAGATGTAAGCTACAGATATGGTGTCAGTTGATAGTTAATGTTTTTATTCCTGGTTCCAAGTTTTCTGCTGCCAACATTGTAATAGTCAGAAATAAAATACTCATTCTCAGTAAAACAGTTCATCCCATATTAGCCACCGCAAGTTTGCTGCTCTTGAGGCAGCAGGCCTAAGTTCATGTGTTCTGTCTGCATGAGCCCAAGCATGACCCCTTTTAAAAAATAGTAATGATTTTATCCTCACAATGCCAAACTGAGGTGGAATAGTAATGATTTTATCCTCACAATGCCAAACTGAGGTGGTTTTCATTCACAATTAAATAAGGTAAGTAATTGAAAAAAAATTAAGTACTTTAATAAAAGAGTACATTTAAGTATGTTGCTAGATTGGGTCATGCCTGGCACAGTACCTGAAATCTGGTTATCATATATTTGTTATTTGCATGTTTTCATGTTGATAAGTTATATATTTTCCTCCAGCGTCTTTGAAATTTGATTTATGTATAATCATTTCACATGGATTTTGAGCTTTTCACTTACTGCTGTAAGACAAACATAACTATAAAATTGTAATGTATTATTTTCCCCTTTCTTGTCTTGTTTTAGGAATGGAACATAACTAAACTTTCAATTGAATATGATTCTGAGCCTTTTGGGAAGGAACGAGATGCAGCTATCAAGAAGCTGGCCAGTGAGGCTGGAGTGGAAGTCATTGTGCGCATTTCACATACTTTGTATGACCTAGACAAGTAAGACTTTTTACCACCTGAGGCATTTTTAGATACTGTTGGATGATATTAAGTATATAGTTGAGTAAGGTTATAAAAATGGAAATAATAGAATCAGAATTGTAGAAGAATTAAATGGGTGCATATCAAGCCCTTAGCATTTTAATTAGCTGCTATGATTTTTATTCACTCAGTTGTAATACCAAAATTGTAGATACAGTGCATAAAATAAAAATATTTAGCATTTCAGTTTTAAACTAAGAAGTTCTATGTACACATTTTTATTCAATTGCTAACTTGGCCCACTATGACTTTCTGGGCTGTCAGTATTATTAAACTTGCAGCTTATTTGACACATAGCCATAGATTACTTTTATATATCTTGTGTAATTGTTTTCTGTGTATACTAGCTTGTCTTTTCATTTAGTTGAGATGAAAACTGAAGTAATATAATTAGCCAGCTAGAGTCCTCTGAACCATGGCGTCATACCCTGTCTGTCAGTATGTGTATTGAAACACTAGTCAGTCCCTGGGATGCTTTGGCTAGCGAAGATTCTGTGGCCAGATTGAGTTCAGGAAATAACATGTGCTAAGAATTTAGGCTGTTCATAAGCTGTGTACAATAAATTTTGGCATGAAATTGACTTAATTTTAACTTTTAAGTTATTTACACATTGTACCAAGTTGACAAAAACTATAACATATAAGTAACATAACAAGCTGGTTTTACTTCTATTAGCAAGTGAATGAATAAAACATTATTTGATTCAGACAAATGTCTTCCCTTGGTTTTAGATATGCTAAGTCCTTTTGGTAATTAAACTTGCCTTTTGGATTACCAGTTTTCTTAACTTAAATGAGTGGTTATAAGGAGGCAAAAATAGGATAAGAGAAGTTGCTTATAAGGAGGCAAAAATAAGATAAGAGAAGTTTCTTCTGAGAGAATCAGCTATATTGTAAAATTAATTCGATTGTGAATACATACCAAAAACTATTGTTATGTATAAAATATTTTCTGTGAATTTTAGTTTGCTGATAGATAATTAAGAGACACGTAATAGTGTCATTGTAGTATCATTGCATTCAACAGAATTCATTATAGCCCCGTAATTAATGTGTTATATCAATATATTAAACCAAAATAAACTTCACTTACAACAGGGAAGATAGCTTTCCTGGTGGTTTCTTCCTAAAGACATAATCGATAACATACAGGGTATAAAGAAAAATACATAATGTTTAGGATGGAGAAATACTTGATTAGCAGTTTTATCAGTTATATGATCTGGGCTAATTTATTTAAGCCTCTGGAAGGCTTCCATTTCTACATCTATAAATGGTAAATCTGGATTTAAACTAGTTACAAGCACATAGCTGGAATGAAAAGTGTAAAGAGTTATTCTGAAACATTGTCTAGAGTTAATGCAGACCTTTTCAAGTGCTGCTGGCTGTTCTTTTCCTAGAAGTATGACTGGATTGAGATAGCGAGTGGTTAACAGAATACGATGAGATGTATTTAAATCTAAATGACTTAGAATTTGGGGTGCATGTGTCCATAGTATTTCTCTTCTTATCTATGAGGAAGACATTCCAAAAACTCTGGTGGATGCTCAGAACCACCAATTATATTGAACCCTTTGTTCACTGTGCTGTCTGTCAAAAAAGCACAGCATGGTAAAGCTTGGTTATAAATTATAAATTAAGGGAAGTTAACAATAATATTGAATAGTGAGAACAGTATGCTACAATAATATTTTTATAGCACAGTGGAACACAAGTAACTGAAACAAAGTTTTTGGTTTTTTGAGATAGGGTTTCTCTGGGTAGCCTTGACTGTCCTAGACTTGCTTTGTGGACCAGGCTGACCTCAAACTCACAGAAATCCTCCTGTCTCTGCTTCCCCAAGTGCTGGGCTTACATGCGTGCATCACTGCATCCAGCTCTACTGATTATTTTTTAATGTAATTATCAGCCTAGTTTAGTTTATTGGTGCCTCTGAAATTTCTTGAATTTGGCTCGTTTTTCACTTCTCCATTTATATTAGTTTTTATATACATAGCTTGTAGAATAGTTGAACCACGTGAATACTTGTCCTGAATATTTGTCATTAATGATAATGTATTATTTGACAGCTAATGGACATCTAGGAAGTCAATAAAATAGTTTTAGATTCATTAAGTTCATTTAGTTTTTAGATACATAAAGCATTTTGAACGCATTTTCTGGTCATAGCGGAAGCTAACATTCAAAAGGTCTTAATAAATTGATAAATTTTCTGATATTAAACATTTTTGAGCTTATCAGCTAGAGTATATTGTCATTTACTAACTGTGTTTTACTCGCTCTTGTAATAGGATCATAGAACTCAATGGCGGACAGCCACCTCTAACTTATAAAAGGTTTCAGACTCTCGTCAGCAAAATGGAGCCACTGGAGATGCCAGCAGAGACCATCACGTCAGATGTGATAGGAAAGTGCACGACCCCTCTGTCTGATGACCATGATGAGAAATACGGAGTCCCTTCCCTGGAAGAGTTAGGTAGGCACAACTGTTGATAAATATGGTGCCTTAGAGGTTACTAATCCACCCAGAGTATATGGCAACACAGAGCGGACTTGATGGGTTATTAAGAAAAATAAGAAAGAACACAAAGTCAGGATGGGTAGAGAGATGTGGGTACATCTAGGAAGCTTTAGGGGGAGGAGAGTAAGTGTGGTCAGAGTGCATTGTATGAAATTCCCACATAATTTAAAAGTATATTGAAAACTAGTTAATAATCATAAATCACATGTTAATTTCACTTTTAGTATTTTTACTGGAAAAAGAGAAAAGTAAAGGGGAAAATAAAAGAAAAAACTCATAACTAAATATCTTTTGCATTCTTGATGTGTGACCTGCTGTCATGTCAAGTTGTGTATCCTGAAGATAGTAGCCATATTGTAGTCTTTGGGGCAGGAGTCTTACATTAGGTGGGGCCATTGTAGACCTATTTAGGCCTGTGCACTCCTCTGTAGGCCAGGGCAGGCCTGTAGAGTTATAGTCTATGCTTACCATTTTTATTTAATTATTTATTTTTATTTTATTTTTGCAGAGTAATGTGTTCCCCAAGTTATGTGGTCAGATAAAAAAAAAATTTTGTTTCATAATAATGATAGTAATTTTTACCTTCCTTTCTTTTTTCCTTAGGCTTTGATACAGATGGCTTGTCCTCTGCAGTGTGGCCAGGAGGAGAAACTGAAGCACTTACACGTTTGGAAAGGCATTTGGAAAGAAAGGTACAATGTAGATCACCTACTGTGTTCATACTTTGAAGTTAGCATTTAAAAATGATTTCACTCGTTTAGATGAGATTGGGCACATCCAGAGTGGTTACACATAGGCTTTTAAAAACAAAAATTAGACTCTTGAGAAAAGAGTGACAGAAATGGTTAAAACAGCACAAGTGTAGTAGTTTTGCAATCACCGTTAGTCGTCACTTAAATGCCACTTTCCTCCCTATTGATTATTGCCTCTCGATAGTGTCATGCTACTGCTTCTGTTCCTTCCACCTGTGCCCACTGGCCAGAACAGGCTAGAGCAGGCTTCTTCTACAGTAGTGCTCCTTTGTCCAAGACTCCAGTGGACTCCTGAAACCCTCTATTTACCGTGTTTGTAAATACACGGTAAATGTATTTACTGTGTAGGGCCATGCCATGATACAGTTGCACTTACTTATTTTGTTAATGTTACTGTTAATACATATTGATTGTACAAATTAACAAGACTCACATGTATTGATCATATTCATCCACCCCTTCATATACTGTTCCCTTTGCTAATAACCTTCATCCTTACAGTCTCAGGTCACTTTTAATAAAGCTTAGTTTGTAAATTACATGCTTCAGGAGATTAATACAATCATTAATGGCAAAATAGAATAATTATGATCTATACTATAGTAAGTTATTTAGAACACAGGTTCTAATAACTTACTATAGGTTCTAAGTTATTTGTGGAATTTTACTTTTAATGTTTTGCAACTGTCATCATTTGACCATGAGCATCTGAAATCTTAGGAAAGGCAATGGTATACAAGGGGCACTTTTACCTCTGTGTTCAAAGAGACAGGTTAAAGGTGCTTTATACCTGATCCTGGGATCTGAAGGTCATTTATTTCACATGAATGCATGTTGTACATGGATGGCATCAATGAAAGAAAACTCGCCTTTTAAAGTTCCTTTCTAAAAGTAATAAATCAGAGATATGTAGCTGGGATAATAACATAGTCTTCAAAATTCTCAGTTTTAAACTGTGTGTGTGTGTTTTTGTGTGTGTAGTGTGTTTATGTGTACATGCATGCTACAGGGGTAGGTCTTCTCCTTCCATGTGGGGCTGGGGGATTGAGCTCATGTGTTCAGGCTTGGTGGCAGGTGCTTTTACAAACTGCTCAGCTGTCTCACTGGCATAATTCTGAACATTCTTTTAATGTGATTAAAGAAGTTAATGTAACTGTCTCTATTTCCAGGCCTGGGTGGCAAACTTTGAAAGACCTCGAATGAATGCAAATTCCCTGCTTGCAAGCCCAACTGGACTCAGTCCTTATCTCCGCTTTGGTTGTTTATCATGTCGGCTCTTTTATTTCAAATTAACAGATCTCTACAAAAAGGTATTATCTGAAGTTAGAGTGTATTTTTTTAAATACTTTAAAAGATTTTTTTCTAATAATACTTTTTTGCTTTTTAATCACAGGTGAAGAAAAATAGTTCCCCTCCCCTTTCTCTTTATGGGCAACTTTTGTGGCGTGAATTTTTTTATACAGCAGCAACAAACAACCCACGCTTTGATAAAATGGAAGGGAACCCCATCTGCGTTCAGATCCCTTGGGATAAGAATCCTGAGGCACTGGCCAAATGGGCAGAAGGCCGGACAGGCTTCCCATGGATCGATGCCATCATGACACAACTTCGTCAGGAGGGCTGGATACACCATTTAGCCAGACATGCAGTTGCATGTTTCCTGACACGTGGTGACCTATGGATCAGTTGGGAAGAAGGGATGAAGGTAAATGGTCTGACTGACATAGCATGTGAAAGAATCTGTAGCTATTACAAAAATATCTAGAAATCTGTTTTATACCTAGATGAGCAGCTTGAGAGGCCGAGGAAGAAGCATCACAAACTCAAGGCCATCTTAGGCTGCAGTTTGAGATGGGGAAGAGGATGGCTGGCGGGGGCTGGGGGGTGCACTTTGCATTCTGTAGTTTGGCTTTTCAGTGGATAAAGCATATAATGCCCTCAATGTCGACAGAGTTTTCAAGAGCAAGGTGTTAAACTCAGACAGGAGCTAGTTAAATGGCTTAATCAATAGTCATTTCTGTGGTTAAACCATCTCCCCATTAAGAGAACTATTACTGTTTAGCACTCTAGCCTTGTGTGGTGGTGCAAGCCCATATCTCATACTGCATGATAGGCATGAGAAGATCTGGAATCCAGCCTGGGCTACATCATAGGCCTATCTTTAAAAGTAGGGGGCTGGAGAGATGGCTCTGAGGTTAAGAGCACTGGCTGCTCTTCCAGAGGTCCTGAGTTCAATTCCAGCAATCACATAGTGGCTCACAGCCGTCTATACTGAGATCTGGTACCCTCTTCTGGCCTGCAGGTGTACACGCAGACAACATTGAATGAATGAATGAATGAATGAATGAATGAATGAATGAATGAATGAATGAGAAAAATAATAAGAGTGAGAAAAGTAACTTATTGGATAGATGTATTTATAGGTGACACTTTCTGTTATATTCACCCATGAGCTCATACATGAAGTTTAAGCTATAAGTCATCTTGCCTCATTTTACCATGTTAGTAATCACATCCATTGAAGCACGCTACATTTCCTAACATCACCATGTAGTTACATATAAAACTTATATGCATGTTTTATTTGTCTAGCTACATCATAAATGTTTCAAGGACTGATTCTTTATTTTTAAAAACTTTTAAATTAGCACATGTGTGTGCACATGTGCACTCACACGCATCACAGTGCATGTGTGGAGGTCAGAGGACAACTTGTAAGAGTTGGTTCTTTCCACCATGTGGGTTCTGAGATTGCACTCAGCTCGCCAGCCCTTACCAGCAAGCCATCTCACCTCCCCAAGGACTATTTCTACTACTTTTTTGTTGTTGTTGAGGTTTTTTTTTTTAATCTCATATATCTCCTACTACCTACTTAACAAATTTATTGATACATGATTTATTTTTTACTTTTTTATTTTGTGCTTTCTTAAAAGTGGGATGCTATCTTTTTTAAATCTACTTACATCTTACAGTTCTTTAAAAATCAATGATTTGAGTAATTTTTCACTCTCCCTACAGTAGCACGTCCAAGCTTAGTCTTAGTTACTTTTCTGTTGTCCTAACAAGCCACATGGTAGCTTACAACCATCTGTAATGAGATCTGGTTCCCTCTTCTGGCGTGCAGGCACATATGCAGGCAGAATACTAGATAAATAATAAATCACTACTTTTTTTTAAGCACTTATTTGGGGTCATGGTTAATCTATGACCATCTTCATGGGAGCGTGGCAGCAGGCAGGCAGCCATGAAACTGGAACAGTAGTTAAGAGCTTATATCTGGGGTCTGGAGAGATGCCTTAGAGATTAAGAGCACTGGCTGTCTTCCAAAAGTTCTTAGCTTAATTCCCAGCAACCATGTGGTGGCTTATAACCATCTATAATGAGATCTGGTGCCCTCTTCTGGTGTGCAGGCATACATGCAGACAGAATACTGTATATTAATAAATATATCTTTAAGAGCTTACGTATGATCCACAAGTATGAAGCAGAGAAAGATAAAACACAAAGGAAATGGCATGGGCTTTTGAAACCATAAGCCCATTGCCAGTGCCAGTGACTGTCTTCAACAAGGCCACACTTCCTAATTGTTGCCAACAGTTCTACCAGCTACAGAACACACACACAGAAACACATACATAAATGACTGTGGGGGCCCTTCTCATTCAAACCTCCACAGGTACGGAAGTAAATTCTTTGGAATGTTTAATTTTTTTTCAGTTCTATCCAGATTTTCTTGTCTTGAGTTTTATCTATAGTGAACTTACAAATGCTGCTTTGGGTAAATATGTGTGTAAATTGGTTACTGTCACTTCTGAAGGTATTTGAAGAATTACTGCTTGATGCAGATTGGAGCATAAATGCTGGAAGTTGGATGTGGCTGTCCTGTAGTTCCTTTTTCCAACAGTTTTTCCACTGCTACTGCCCTGTTGGTTTTGGTAGGAGAACAGATCCCAATGGTGACTATATCAGGTAAGTCAATGTTGATTACTGTTCAGTTTGAAATAGCTAATCCAAGGAAGAGCTTTTCCTGCTTAAGCACCACTTACTTAAGCAACACTTAGAGTATTCTCTAGTCTTTCGGGGTGTGGTGGCACTACCTTTAATCCCACCACCTGGGAAGCAGAGGCAGGCAGATCTCTGAATTCAAGATACTCTATTCTTGGTGGACAGCAGAGATGGGAAGAGTAAACACATTGTTTAAGTGATACTGATTGGCTTTTTTTCATTCATGGTTCATATTTTGTTGTAATATGCTTATGGTGTAGTACATTAAAAACTAGTTCTCTTCTTTTCCCAAAAGGCGTTATTTGCCTGTCCTAAGAGGCTTCCCTGCAAAATATATCTATGATCCTTGGAATGCACCAGAAGGAATCCAGAAGGTAGCTAAATGTTTGATAGGAGTTAATTACCCTAAACCAATGGTGAACCATGCCGAGGCAAGCCGTTTGAACATTGAAAGAATGAAACAGATCTATCAGCAGCTTTCCCGTTACAGAGGGCTAGGTATGTCAGTCACCAGTCACCTTTGATGTGTCTCTTTGTCATCTGTGTGGCTATCACTGAATTTTTTCTTGGTCATAATTTAATAGGAAAATGTTTCCCTTCAGGTCTTCTTGCCTCAGTCCCTTCTAATCCTAATGGGAATGGAGGGCTCATGGGCTATGCTCCTGGAGAAAATGTCCCAAGCTGTAGCAGCAGTGGAAGTAAGTGAGAAGTTTCTATAGCTGGAACTGTTTAGTGAGCCTTAATAGAAGAGGCTTTACCGTTTAAAAATGCTGTCTTTAAAACTACAAGTTGTTTGTATACATGCTTTCAAGTATACATATGTACATCCTATCCCTCCCTTGGTAACATGTTATAGATGCAAAATATCATTACATGTAGTTGATATGGAGTCCAGCTAAAATTCTTGAGAATTGAATGATAAGGGGTTTGGAGGTTTTTTTGTTCTTCGTTTTTGTTTTTATGTGGTACTGGGATGCAAGCTCTGATAAGTGGTCTATCAGTAAGCAGTACCACCATGAAGAAGATCCACCTGAGGTATAAAATGAAACTCAGATCTGTTTTCAGAATGTTTATTACCTTTTACTCTCACTAGGTACATATCAGCTAGAAAGTAATTTAAAAGGCTTGTATCCTGAGAGCATAGCTGAAGGATTTACCGTAGACTTGCATTATCCTCTTGCACATGAGTTTTCCTTACAAAGTCTTATCTGTGAAACTGTCTAGTTTCTTAATCAGTTTTCAGTGTGTGACAGTAGTGTCAAAAGTCAGCCTAAGGGGCTGGAGAGATGAATGGTTCATTGGTGAAGAGTGCTTGCTACTCTTGGAGAGGACCCAAGTCTCACAACTGCCTGTAACTTCAGCCTCAGGGATCTTGACACCCTCTTCTGGCCTCCTTAGATATCTGCACAGACAGGATGTACATAAGGACAAGCAAATACTCAGACAAACATAAATTAAAAATACATGTCTGTATTTTTAAAAGGTCAGTGTGTATTAGAAATTTGAGTTATTACATTAGTTTTCTTAGGTTATAACTAAAGATCATATGAAGCTGAGCAACTAGGTTCAAAACAAAACATCATTTCAGAAGTGCTTTTTTTTTTAAAGCTAGTATTAAGAATAAAGCTTTTTTTTCTTTTTTTTTTTTTTATGGTACTGAGAATTGAAGCCAGAATTTTTATGCTGGGATAGAGTTCTACACCCTGACCTATATTCCCTAACTGAGAATAAAACCCCTTTAAAAAGTAAATATTTAGCCAGGCGGTGATGCACACCTTTAATCCCAGCACTCAGGAGGCAGAGGCAGGCAGATCTCTGTGAGTTTGAGGCCAGCCTGGTCTACAGAGAGAGTTCCAGGACAGCCAAGGCTACACAGAGAAACCCTGTCTCAAAAAAGAAAAACAGACAAAAAAATAAATATTTGTAATCAGAAAGTTTGTATGTCTCTATGAAAGCTGATACAGCTATCTTCCAAGACTAGTTTTGTGGGGAAGAAAAACATATTTATACTGCCAGTCTTGTACCCTGAAATAGGGGGTTTGGGTTTACCTCTTGACAGTAATCTCCTGGGGAGGGTTGGTAGTGGGGTCCTCACCTGATGCCTAAGGAAATCATCTTAGGAAGATTAGGTGGTTTATTCAAGGTCTCACAACTAGTGAAATCGTCTTAGGAAGGTTAGGTGGTTTATTCAAGGTCTCACAAAAAGTAAATGGTTACACCTTGATCTCTCTTCTGCATCTCGGAGCCTCTTCTGCAGATGTGATGTTGTATGTAGTGTTTATAAGATAAAATAGTTCATTGCTGGGACATGACTCACCCGAATACAGTTGACAACGATGAAATGTTCCTTTGCTGCTCTCCTGTATTTTGAAGTAAATCTTGATAGGTCATTTGAAAGTTCTATCAGATCTCTTGTTCAGTTCACAGCTTGCCTCATCAGCCCACACCCAAGTGTTAAAGACAGAAGCTTTCTGGAGTGCTCTGATGACAGGCAGAAAGTACAGGAATGGACGCTAGTCAGCTCCAGGTGCCTGGCTGGTGGACAGTAACACAGTGCACACTGCTCCTTAGTCCCCTCAGGGCTCAGCCCCTCAAATAACTTCATCTGGAGTTATCCTAAAAGCTAATCATGATAGCAAGTTAAATTAGACCACTTTTGCTTCATAAATATATAAAATACAATCTTTTTCATGTTAGAGAAGAATTAATCATGAAATTACTATAATTGTGTAAATGTTTGCCTACACTACTTTTGGGGCTGCTTCTCTGGGGCCTTTAAAAGACATACAAAATATAAAACCCTTGTGGTGTTTCCAGTCTAAAGTGAAGAACTCTTAAGTCACTGTCTGATTAGGGTGCAAGGGAAAAATCATGGAGAGCCAAAGGAGCTTGGGAAGTTTTTTTAGAAGATACTGTTTGAATTGTCACATGGAAGCAAAGACATTTTAGAACTAGACACTAGAGTCTTGTGGAAAGATCTTAGGGTTACGCCTTTCTCCTGTCGGGTTTCTATCCCACTTGAAGAGACTTACTTGCTTTTAAATTCCATTGCCCAACTCTTATCCTTTCTGTAGGCTGTTATTGCCAGTGCTTTACACGGCACATCAAAGTTCGTGGTCCTTATTGACGCTCTTGTGCTATATCTTACTGCTGAGCTATACTTGCAGCTCTCTTTTGGGGGATTTTTTTTTTTTTTTAATGACTAGAAAACTTTAATCTTTGCAATACTTTTTTTTAATTTTTACTTTTTTCGGTGTTTAAGAAACTCGTTTTGGTTTAGTTTTAATTTAGTTTTTGGTATACTTTTTTCTATTAAAAAATTATCCATTCATCAGCATTAATCATCAGAGAAATGCAGAATGAAACACATCTACAAAGAGTGACCAGCCATGTATCATTGAGGCCAGGATTGGTGCTACAGCCTGGAAAGAGCCAGGCAAACTGGGGCAAGATGGTTACTGTAAACCCTAGAGTATGGGGGGAAATGCAATACTGTGAAAAAGACAAAACAAATACACACAGGAAAAACCTGGAAGCTGGGAGTATAAAATGGCAGCAGTGCTTTGGACAAACAGCGGCTTGTGAAAAAGCAAGCATGAATTTGCTGTGTGGCCTCCAAATCCCATTCCCAAATAGTTTCCCAAAAGAAAACACATGTTCCCTGAAAGCTAACTATTGATTGTTTATGGCAACTTAGTAATATGTAGTGTGCCCATACAATCAAATGTTATTTTTAAAAGAACAATATGCTAATACACATATCTTATGTCTGACCTCAAAAACACTGTGAGCCTGACAGGAAAATTAACATCTTGCAGAAGTAGCAAATCTTTGGAGTAGTGATTCTCAGCCTTCCTAATGCTGTGACCCTTTAATACATTTTGTCTTGTGGTGACCTCCCCAATCATAAAATTGTTCTGTTGCTACTTCATAACTGTAATTTTGCTACTGCTATGAATCATAATATCTGTGTTTTCTGATGGTCTTAGGGGACCCCTGTGAAGGTCGACCCACCCCCCAGGGTCACAACCGACAGGTTGAGAACCACTGCTTTAGAATAAAGTAAGTCAGTGTTCGCCTTGGGTCTAGGAATGAAATGAATGCAGTGGGTGTGAAGAACCTCCCAGGTGTGATAGGAGTGTGGTTGTGGTTGCACAGTGCTAAGTTTAAAAACAAAGCACTGCACCTACTTAAAAAGAGATGAGTTTAGTGGCATGAACTGTGCTGTAAAGCCCTGTCCCTGTGACCCACTCACCCTGTTAGCCAGCCCTCAGGGCTAGTGCATCAGTGCTCACTGTACCTGCTTTCTGATTTTTCTGAGCAAAGTTAGCCACAGGACACTCAGAATATCCATGGGAAGCCCTTACACTTGCCTTTGAGCAACATGTTTTGCACAGATTCACCCGGCTGGACAAACACTAAATACCCATATTTAGCAAGAACGCACTGTGAGTTGCTCACGGGAGCCCCGTAGAGGAGAGCAGACAAACCTTTCCTTCTCTGGTGAGATGTGCCTCACCCAGGTCACCTTCACTCTTTGTAAAAGTTGTATGTTAGGTGCTTGTCAGACTCACTGTACACCCTGATTGGTTGACATTTCATTTCTAGAAATTGCATGCTTTTGTATCATGTCAGTGTGCCTTTTAAAATATTGTATAGGGAAATAAACTTGGAATCTGGAAAACTGCTAGCAAAAATAATTCTTTACAAGCAGTTGTCTTTGTTTTCTGTGTGCAGGTAAAATTGATGGGATTAAAAGTAATGATTTTATGGCTGGAGAGATGGCTCAGGTTAAGAGCACTTGCTGTTCTTCCAAAGGTCCTGAGTTCAATTCCCAGCAACCATATGGTGGCTCATAACCATCTATGCTGTGATCTGGTGTCCTCTTCTGGAGGGGAGGGATGGGGATACAAAGGGAATAAACTGTAATTAATATAAAAATAAAAATTAAAAAAACTGAAAAGAGATGATTTTTTTTTTAAAAAAAAGTAATGATTTTAATAACTTGTGCTGTTTAAAGTTTTTTTTGACATAGGGTCTTAATGTAGCCCATGCTACTTTACATGTTGTATTGCTGTAAATAAAAATGGTATTGGGCTAAATATTTTTATTATTCACCCTTTAATTATTTGGCAGTATTATTTAGCCCACTGTCACAATTAATAAGACATAGACACCTGTTAGATTTTTATGATTGCCTTATTTATCTTGAGCTTATTATTATCTTATTATCTTGAGCCTTATTTATCAGATATTTCTACCTATATTATCTCAATAACTTCACCATGTACCTCCCAACCCCATCCAGTGCCATCGCCTTAACTCCTCCTATCTGGGCTACCGTCCACACTCTTATACATACTTTGTTTACATTTCATCTGGGTTGCTTTCTCCATCCACACCATCCTCCAAGTCCTTCCTCCCCATCCACATGGCTCTTTCTCCACACTAACCCATCATGGCTTCCTTCTTCCTCCTCTCTTCCGGTCTCTCTGTCTCTCCTTCCCAAGAGAGTTTCTTCTGAACCTAAAGCCCAAGAACCTTAACCACACCTACCCCATTTTGCCCTGCCCAGGTTTTAGGCCTTTTAATCAATCAGGAATATGTCTTTAGGCGGGTTTACACAACAAGCATAGGGCAGTAACCAGATCTTCAGGGCCAGTAATCAGGATCAAAATACAAGCATCAGACCAACCCCCCAACAATGTTGTCTCCTATCTCTACCTGCTGAGTGCTGGGATTGCAGCTATGTACATAGTTTTTATGAAGTGCTGAGGTTTGAACTCAGGGCTGCCCTGTACGCTAGGCAAGAACTCTGTGAGCTCCACCCCACTCCACCTCCTGTTTCTTCATTTGAGACAGTCTTGAACTTTGTCTTAGGCAGTGGCCTCAGATTCATTTTCCCTCAGTCTCAGGGCTGGAACTATGGACGTGGTAAATAGCTGGCAGATTTGGTGCTTTGTTTTGCAAATGAGATCTGAAAAGAAACCATGGATTTAAAAAGCAGTTCTCCTCTCCCAGATGCCTAATGAACTAAGTTCAATCAATTGGGACCCATTCATTGGCTGAAGGAGAAACTTCCTGAAAGTTGTTCTCTGATCTACACACACACACAACACATCCACCAACAACAACAAATACACATACACACACTATGCACACACATATACATCACCAAATAAGTTTTATTGATATAGAAACAAAGAATGGAAACTTATGCCGCATTCTCAGCCATTGTATTAGTTACTCATTGTACTGTGATAAAATGTCTTCACAAAAGCAATGTAAGGGAGAAAGGGATTAATTTAGCTCACAATCAAGCATAGAATCTGCCACGGTAAGGAAGTGATGGTGGCAGAAATTTAAGGCAGCTGGTTACATGACATCCACAGTGGAGAAGCAGATGGTGGAGGCTGCTGCTCAGCTTGCTGTATCCTTTTATTCAGTTAGGAGCCCAGCCTAGTAGTCTATGCAGAGGCATGCCTAGAGACTTACCTGTTAGGTGATTCTAGATGCTGTCATATTTGACTGTAGTACCCACCAGAGCCATTTAGATGACTGTATTAGAAGACCTATAACAAGCCCCTTTCCCATACTGCACATAGACCTCTAATGAACAGTAGGCATAAGTGATTCATTTTAGTAGGAAACAATAAAATAAATTTTAATGTAATTTAGAAAACTTGGAAAAATGGAAAAGAAATGCCTCATATAGTTCCATCTCCCATAGTCTCTATTACGTTTAAGCGCATTGTCTTTCAGAACCTTTGAGAATTTCATACATGCATACAGTGTTTTGATCAAATCCACCCCATTCCCTTTCGTCCAGTCCCTCACCCTCACGCACTATTCCACCCTCATTGGAAATTATTCCAGTTTTCAGTGCTCTCTTTTTACAACTCACTGAGTCCACATGGTGAGTCCAGCTGCTCATGTGTAACCACCTACAGGAGCCTGGTACTCTCCAGGACCCACATTCCTGAAGAAAGCTGATACCTTCAAGCAGGTATCAGTTGCCAGTAACTCTTCAAGGTAGGTGTGGGAGTTCATAACTCCCTCCCATATCAGTGCTGGGATTTTGTCTGCCCTGATCTTGTGCATGTCTTGTTCATGCAGTCATAGTCATTGTAGTTCCTATGTGAGAACTCCCTGCTATAGCCAGACAATTTCCAATATAGTCTATGTAGTTTTTGCCCAGTATGTTTGAGTTTTTAAGTCAGAATTTTATGAAAAACCCATTCTGTGCTATTGGCTCTGTAACATAAAGGGAGAATGATCAGGCAATACTTTTGCTCATTCAGAACTTTCTGGAACAAGATTTTTTTTCTAGTGCTGGTATCAAACCCACTGCCTTGTGCATGCTCTGTAGGCTACCAGCTGAGCATGGCTTAGTCCCAGAAGTAAGCTGGCTTTGTTTTCAAGATACTGGATTACTATATAGCCGAGGTTGTCCTCAAGCTTGAAAGCAGCTTGTTTCAGCCTTCTGAATGCTGAGATTACAGGCATACATCACCACACTTTTTTAAAAAGGTAATTTGGGGTAGGTAAATTGGTTCTAGAAGGTACCTACCACCAAGCCCGACAACCTGAGTTTGATCCTTAGGACCCATGATAGAAAGACAGAACTCTTACAGGTTACACACACACACACACACACCAATAAAACACTTGTTTTCATCTGTTGGTATCTTCCCTGCTGTCAGCATTTTTGAGTAAACTGTAGTAAAGACCCTGAGGCAGGCGGATAGGGATTTGTATGTGTGTAGCTCTGTTTCTCTGTGTCTTATCTCTCTGTATGTGGCTGTATCTCTGTGGCTGTCTGTCTCTCTGTGGGCAGGGGGTCCAGCTGTTTTTACTCAGCACTTTGTTTTCAAGTTCATTCACTTAGTATCTGAAGAAGGACTAGAATTGATAAACTTGAGAAACTGAAACCAAAGTTATTATTTCTTACTTGTTTAAGGACCTTCCTGTGACTTTTATCAAAGGTTGATCTTTCCCTGCTCAGAATCACCACTGTGTCTTAATAACACTCTGTAATTTATGTTTATATTCTGCCTGCTACTCCTGGACTCTGAGCCCTGTGGTATAGATCCTGTGTGTTAATAACAGTTATATCCCTGGTGTCTGCAGCAACTGTGTAAACTGCAGATAAATAAAGTAACATGGAAATGTATAACTACAGTAATGAAGATGTATTGTTAGCAGGGGCACTGATATACTTGAGGAAGGCTCTCAAGGCTCTTAAAAGCCTGAACTATATGATGAGACCCTGTCTCAAAAAGAAATGTATTTGCTGACATTTTATTATAATATGATACATAGAACATGAGCTTACCATGTATCTCTCTTTACATGCACATGTCAATGACATTAAAAATATTAACATAGCTTCCTGAAGGTGTAGACAGTACTATACAGTAATGCATGGCAACAAGTTCTAAATGGGAACAGTGACCCTTATTCCCATTACAAGTTCAAATGATGTATGTTTCAGTATAATTAGAAAGTGGCCACTCTGTGAATGACGGAATCAATTATTTTAATGTGAATTAAAGTAGCAATATGAGTGCTTCTTTTCTCTCTGTTTTGTTTGGTTGGTTGGTCAGTTTTTTTGAGATGGGGTTTCCCTGTGTAGCCCTGGCTGTCCTGGAACTTGCTCTTTAAACCAGGCTGGCCTCTCTCTCAGAGACCCGCCTGCCTCTGCCTCCTGAGTGCTGGGATTAAAGGTGTGCACCACTATTGACTGTCTTGCTTCTTTATTACAGTATAGAGGTACACCTTCCCAGGAATTTAGGTTCTTATCCAAGATAACCAGTTTTCAAATTCTCAGTACATGAAAAACGAAATTCTTTATCCAAAAACACTTGATGAAAATTGATTGGAAATAAGTAGTCTTGAAGCAGCATGCACAGGCCTACACAGATCTGCACCACATCCTCTGCATATATACTATGGCTTTCAGCTCAGCATTTTTATGGGACTCCTGAGTATGTGAATGAGTGGGTCTGATTCTTGTGCCCGCTTTTGGGACTTTTCCTTTTGTTGGGTATTCTTGTCCAGCCTCAATGTGATGGTTTTTGTTTTATCATATTACATTTTATCCTGTTTGATTGTTATCTCTTAGAATCTGTTCTTTTATAATGAGAAACAGAAAGTGAGTAGATCTGGAGGGGAGGTCAGGTGGGGAAGAACTAGGAGGAGCTGAGGGAAAAGGAAACTATAATCAGGATATATTATATGAGAAAAGATTTTTTTTTTTCAAGACAGGGTTTCTTTAGGTAGCCCAGGCTATTCTGGAACTTGATTTGTAGATTAGGCTGGCCTCGAACTCACAGAGATCCCCTTGTCTCTGCCTCCCAAGAACTGGGATTAAAAGCATGTGCCACTACTGTCCAGAAAGAATCTATTGCCAATAAAAGGGGGAAAAAGTAAGTGTATTCAGTATTTATTTACTAAATGGGGTTTTGCTATATATCATAGCTAACCTGGAACTTGCTAGGTAGATCAGGCTGGCCTTAAATTGTGGCAATCTTCTTGCCTTGACCTTCTGTGTTAGGATTGCAAGTATACACCACTATGCTGAACAAAAACAAATATAGTCTTGGGGTGACCTATCACATGGGCCATATGGTTATATGTTCTTTTTCTCTCTTTCCCTATGGTTTGTTTTGAGTTGCTTGTTTGTTTGTTTAGAGATAGTTTCACTATGTATTTGGCAAGGATGTCCTTGAGCTTCTTGTTCCTAAGCTTCTCTCTTGTGTTTCTGGATTACAAATATGTACCACACCTGGCTTGCATATACTTTTCAGAATCTGGGCACACTGACAAAAAAAAAAAAAATTCTATAAAGTTTTTCAGTTATAAGAAGTCAATTTCCTTATGATGTTTTTCTTTGTGAAAGGGTTAAAAGTAACTGTTCCATGTCAGTGTTTGTTATCTGAGTTGTTTAATTCTTCAGTTAGCTTCCTTATCTCCACTGAAATACATTTGGGTCCTGACAGAAGAATGTGGACCAAAGGGCAGGATGAAGGAAGGGTATCTTTCTCACTGCTGCCCATGTTTTCCCTTTGTGTTCACATTTCCATTATCATCCGGTAAAGGAATTTATGTTAGCAAAGGAAGGCTGAAGAGACAGCTCAGTTAAGAGTGCATACTGCACTTGCTAAGAACCTCCACTTTGGTGGTTCCTAACTGCCTGTTACTCCAGCCCCAGGACATTCTGACAACCCTGACTCTGTGGGCACCTGCACTGATATTCACATACCCACATAGCTGAAAATAAACCTCAAAAAAATGATAGGAGATGGCTCACTTGGCAAAGTGCCTGCTGTGCAAGGACTCACACTTGTAAAGGCTAGGTGTGCCGATGCACTGGCAAGAAACAGAAACAGGGGGACCTGGAGTCTATGCAGTCTATGCAGTCTAGCCAATTGGTGGAGCTCTGGGCTCGGTGAGAGACCCTATCTGAAAAACTAATGAGGAACACGGTAGAGAAAGACAGCAGCAGCCTCTGGTCTGATGCAAGCACATACATGACAGGTACATACACACAAATACATTCATGTAAACACTACCCTTAAAATAAAAGACAGCCTTGAATGTCAGTACTCAGTCTGAATTAGGTTTTCTTGATTTGAGATTGTGATTTTTATTATTTGTTTGTTTATGGTTTTATGAGACAGGTTTCTCTGTGCATAGCCCTGGCTACCCTGGAACTCATTTTGGCTGAGCTAAGATTGAGAAAAGCATATAAGTAAACTTAAATACAAATACTAAAAATTGGCTTTATGGTCCTAATACATATATGTTAAGTTTTTAAGTTGTTTTCTTTTGTTTTAAATACAGGTTGCTCTCAAGGAAGTGGTATTTTACATTATGCTCACGGAGATAGTCAGCAAACTCACCTGCTAAAGCACGGTAAGTACAAAGCACAGGAGCACCCCCTGCCCTCCCCTGGCCCACCTCATATGTGCCTTTGTAAATATGTAGGGAGAAGCTCCATGGGCACTGGCCTCGGCAATGGGAAGCGCCCTAGTCAGGAAGAGGACACACAGAGTGTTGGTCCCAAAGTCCAGCGACAGAGCAGTAACTGATATGGTAAATACTTAGGTCTTTTCTTCCCTGCTTTAGTACAGTATATAATTAAATTAATTTCCAAATGAGGCAGTTGTTTTAACGCAGCCACTGACTGAACAGGAGAGAAGCCCTGTACTGAACGTAGCACTGCACTTATGGCAGTGCTTTCAAGCCCACTGTGTCAACTTGCAAAGCTTGTGCCTCTGAAGACAAGGTTCTCTTACAGTAGAACTATAAACCTGAACCAAAAGATCCTCTTCATTTAAGTAACCTTAATACGGTCCCTCTATAGCCTTCTGCCAAGTCTTTACTCTATTAAGTTAAGGAGGGAAGGGGTTTGAGACAAGGCCTCACTGTGTAGTGCAGGCTAGCTTCCCTTTAACTCACACACAGGCTAGCCTCTCACTTATAGCAATCCTCCTACACTATCTTTCCAAATGCTAGGATGACACACACACAATGTATTCTCAGTTGATGCTTTTATCTTCTCTGTTGTGCTGCTTATAAAACCTAAGTCATTAATATTTAAGCAATGCTGGGCCTTTTCAGAAGTAGCAAAAAGGTTCCTATAACATCCATTTTAATTGAATTTTTGATACTGTTTTGTGATTTAATAAAAAAAGTATTTAAAGGTTTTTCATATTTTTGGTTATCTTAAACTTTATATTATCAGTTAGTTTTTATGCCAACCAAAATATACATTTTGTGAAGTTAAAGTCAGTAAATGCTCATCAGTTTATTATTATTTAATTCTTTGCAGTCAAGTTTTACTTGTGTTTTTTTTTCCCCCTTTAAATCACAGAAAGCATGCAGGAGGAGTACTGTCGCAGCTGAAATTGGTGGGAAAGTCAGTACTTTTCATTTAAATTATTTTAAAATGTCATTCATTCATTCATTCATGGAAAACAGTTACATTTCAAACATTATTTCTAATAACATTTCTGTGGTTTTTAACTTTTTAATGAATGTCACATAGGACAAGTGGTAATTTGTATATAAGAACTTGGTAACAGATTTGCTTAATGTAAATAGAGTCAGTTAGTATAGACTCATCAGTATATTTTTGATAATTTTTCATGTATGGTAAAAGTTAAAGTTAACAGATATTCTGAAATAAAACTGAAAAGTTTTCAGAGTCATTGCAGGAAAATGGGAAGTTTTTAGACTTTCTTAAAAGACTTTGTTAAAATTTTAGGACACATTTTTCTTGTTATTGTTGTTCTAATTTTGCAGTCTTTGATAATAATGCTTTAGAAAATACATGTAATCAAAATGTGTATGCCTCTGTCAGCATGGACAGTCTGCCATGTGCAGCTGCTCCGACCCACACTGTCTCCCCCTTTTCTTGTTCATCTACAGCTAAAGTGACTTTGTTATTAAAGTATATGCAAACATGGAACCCTGTGTACTTGGTGTTCATTTTTTTCATTATGTTTGTCTTTTTGGTAAGAGAATTACTGTGTGAGGTGTGATTACAGAGTACAGAAAATAGATTACAAGTAATAGAGACCACATGCCACCATTTTGAATGAAAGAATAGGTACCATCGATCTAGATAATTTCAGAATTATCGAGAAGACAGATTGAAAGTGTGGTTTGTTTGTCTGTTTTCACATAATGGGTTCTGTCATGTAAGTCAGGCTGTGTGAGGCAGTAGGTCAGAGTGTGCGTTCTGAGGTTCAAAGCCTGTTTTTCCAGGGATCAGCTTTGGGGTCTTGGCAAGACGTTACCTTTCTGCCTTCGTTTTTCCATCTTAAGTGAGAGTAAGAATAATACTCGCCTCATAGTCCAGTCTCACGCAAAGTGCTCATTAGTACTACAGGGCACACAGCCGAGCCCCATAAATGTGAGCTGCAGACTGCAGAGCTCTCTGGGTTACAGGCTGCCTGCCATTATTAACACTGTCGCTCTCCTTACTGTATTGTTAGGCACTTTTATACTGCAAGCTGTGTTAACCATTGGCTTTTCATTTTCCTATCTTCAGTAGTAATAAACACTCGGCACGCTGGGACGAGGGAGTGGCGAGGTGTCAAAAGTAGAGCACTTGCCTAGAATGTGTAAGGTCCTGATGCCTTATAACAAGTTAATAATGCTCAGTAAATTGCAGCAATAAGAAAGAAAGTCAAGAAGACCAGGGCCCACCTTCCTTTTCAGCACTGTTAAAAACAGTAGTGTTCTGGTTGTCTTTCACCAGTTGTATCTCCCCCTAATAAACAGAAGTAAGTCATCAAAAGCCTACTAAAGGTTGAAGTATTAAAGTTCTTTTGTTTAAACCAGGTGTAGTGGCTTATACCTTTAATCTCAGAAGAGGCAGGCAGATCTCTGTGAGTTGGAGGCCAGCCTAGTCTACATAGCAAGATCCTGGGCAGCCAAGGTTATACAGAGAAACCCGGTTTCAAAATTTATTATTATCATTATTATTATTAATTTGGCTTTATTTTTAGATATTTTAGCTTAAGAATAATTTATTAGAGTTTAAGAGAAAACATTGTACAAGGTGGGTAAATCCTTGCAGCAGCAGGAGAAAGAAAAAGTCATGCCTTTTAAATTGGGTGTGGAATAGAAGTAGACATTATTAAGAAAGGAAAAGGCACATGCAAGAGTGCAACTGGGCTCATGAACAGAGAAAAGAGCCAGCTTCCTGAATCCTTAAATTCTTACTACTCCGCCCTTTGGAAAATTGAATCGAAGAAACCAAGCTTTTGAATTAGCTTATACAGCTTCCTTATGTTTTTCTCATGTACTTAAATTAGTGACTTTTACATGTATAAAAGCAATAGCCATTGTCTAGTTACTTTTCTGTTGCTGTGATAAAACACCAATGAAACTTATAAAAGCATTTAATTTGGATTAGGGTTTCGGAGGGTTAAAGTACAGGATGGCAGAACAAAAGAACAGCTGAGAGCTCACATCTTTATCCAGGAAGCACTGGGAATGGCAAGAACCTTTAGAAACTTCAAGCCTTCCCCAGGGCCACACCTCCTCCAGCAAGGCCACACCCCTTACCCTTCCCAAACAGTTCCACCAACTGGGGGCCACAAATTCAAACAATAAGCCTATGGGGGCCATTCTCATTACAGCCACTGTTACCATTATAATTTTATTTCTTGTATATACTAGAGACTTCAGAATTGTCTCGTTTTGTAATTTTCTTGAAGAAAATAATGCAGAGTAGTAGTCTCATCACTTTGTTCTTCCTAAGGCTTTTTCTGAGTGCCAGGCCCTAAAAATGCACTGTAAGGAGGTGGCAAAGTTTGAGCTGCATTCATTGGCTGCAGTTAGTGCAGCTGAGTTCGTGTCTGCTTCGATTATGGTGCACAGGGACACAGTCCTCCAGTGGTTGTGTAAAGCCTTGGTGTAAGCTTCCCATACTCCACTGCTCAGTCCCACCTCCCCTTCCTGACAGTGACTGCATAGCATGCCATTCCAAGCCTTTACCACCTGTCACTTTTACTTTTTCATTGTTTAATTGGGGGTGTGGGGGTTGGTTTGGGTTGGGTTTTTGAGATACAACTTACGCTCTACCTCAAGCTAGCCTGGAATTACTATGTAGCCCAGGCTGTCCTTGAACCCCTACCAATTCTCCCTCATTACAGGTGTAACTAATCCTTTTCTATATCTTATTGTAATTTTCTTTTCCCAAAAGAGAATAGCACATCTTAACCATGGATTCCAAATTCTTTAAATAAATGTGTAATAAATCCATGAATAGAGTGATGATATACCAAGAAGAGTTATTGGACATAGATAACCTACCCATCTATGTAGTACCTGCTCAGTTAATTCCGGAGTATCCTGAAGACTAGAAATGATCTTGAGATCAGGATAAGAAACTCAAGGCCAAGTTGTCAGTTCCTCTAACTAAAGCCCACTGAGAATGAACCACAAGGTTATAATATTTGATTAAGATTTCTCAAGGCGTGTTTAATTATTCCCTTTACATCCCAAACATAGGCTCCTCCCTCCTCTCCTTCCCATTCCACCCATCCTCCCCCTCCCTCATCCCCCTCCCCCTCCCCCACTCAGAAAAGTGTACCTGACCACCAACTCACCCCAACACATCAAGTCGCATCAGGACTAAGTACATCCTCTTCCCTTGTGATCTGGTGAGGCAGCCCCGCCAGGAGGAAGTGATCAGAAAGCAGGCAACAGAGTTCATGTCAGAGACAGCACTTGCTCCCCTTACTAGGAAACCCACATGAAGTCCATGCATGGTCCTTGGTTGGTGCTTCAGTCTCCACAGGCCTCCCTGGGCCCTGGTTAGTTGGCTCTGTTGGTCTTATACTGTCCCCTCCAGGTCCTTCTATCCTTCCTCCCACTTTTCCACAAGGCTCCCAATGTTTGGCTGTGAGTCTCTGCATCTGTTTTGATCTGCTGCTGGGTGGAGCCTCTCAGAGGACAGCTGTGCTAGGCTCCTGTCTACATGCATAGCAGAGTATCCTTAATGGTGTCAGGGGTTGGCTTTCTCCCATGGGGTGGGTCTCAGGTTGGGCCAGGCATTGGTTGAACATTCCCTCAACTTCTGCTCTATCTTTATCCCTGCACAACTTGTAGGCAGGGTAAATTTTGAGTCAAAATTTTTGTGGATGGGTTGGATTTTCCCCTCCCTCCACTAGGAGTCCGGAGTCCTGTCTACATGAAAAAAAAAAAAAAAAAAAAGCAAGTAGATCCATATCCATCACCTTGCACAAAACTCAAGTCCAGGTGGATCAAAGACCTCAACATAAAACCAGACACACTAAATCTATTAGCTATATACTAAATCTATTAGAACTCATTGGCACAGGAGACAACTTCCCAAACAGAACACCAACAGCATAGGCTCTAAGATCAACAATCAATAAATGGAACCTCATGAAACTGAAAAGCTTTTGAAAGGCAAGGGATACTGTAAACAAAGCAAAATGGCAATCACCAACCCTACATCTGACAAAGGGTTAATACAATAATATAGAACTAATATAAAGAACTCAAAGTAAATACCAACAAACCAAATAATTCAATTTAAAAAGGGGGTATAGAGCTAAACAGAATTCTCAATAGAGGATTTTCTAATGGCCAAGAAGCACTTAAAGAGACATACTTAGTCATCAGGGAAATGCACATCAAAATAACTCTGAGATTCCATCTTAAATCCGTCAGAATAGCTAAGATCAACCCAAATGACAGCACATGAGGTTGTGGAGAAAGGGGAACACTCCTCTATTGCTGGTGGGAATATAAACTTGCACAACCACTTTGGAAATAAATCTGGTGCTTTCTCAGCAAAGTGGGAATAGCTCTGCCTCAAGGCTCAGCATATTCCCAAAATTTTCACTAGTTTAACTGTGGGTCAAGCATTGCTCTCAGGGACACAAGTAGTCACCGGCCTCCACTCCACATTAAGGGGTTGGGGACAGCCTGAGTTTATCGCAGTCCTGTGTGCTTAGAAATGTGAGGCGGCAGGCCACCAGCCTGGGAAACTCCATTTTCTTGGCTCCAATGGCCGACAACACACAGAGCGCTCTGTCCTGGGTAGCCCTTCACGACAATTGCGGTTAACATGTTGTTAATGTGTTTTATTTCCTGTTGCTCGACCCTCGGCTCTTGCATTGCATTTCCGCAAGCTTGATGCTGAGGCAACAGGCTGTGAATATTTGTTGGCTGGATGGATGAAAAGGATTCTGGCTTTGGCTTTAGTTTGTTTGGTTTGTGAGTTTGGGCAACCGTAACGAATGGATAGAATGTAAAGCACTCGGCAAGTTTAGCAGGAATATTTGGGCAAAATCATCTAGGAGGAAAAGGCTTTTAGGAAATCAGACCTGGCGTTACAATAGCAATGGGGATGGGCAGGGAGGTCAGGTTTCAATGTTTTTAACTGTTTTAGGGTTTCTGAATGGCTCTGTCTTACAGACAACAGCTTCTAAAAATTTAACAGGTTGTGACATTCTCTAAGGGACAAAAACAGTCAAACCACTAGAGGTTCGCTGAGACAGAAGCTCCCGGTGGCACAGGTGAAACAATCCCTGCTGCGTGGCACGCTGAGTCTCAGGGAGCCAGTGCCCCATAGTCTAATTGGCTACCCTCAGGGTGGAGGCGTGACTTCCTGCTCAGTTTTCCGAGCTCTGATTGGTTACTAGCCAAGGGGTGAAGCCGAGCCAGTTACCTAGGATCTGTTTCCTGGGTGGAGAGGCCTGCAGAGCGGGGTGGGAACGCAGCTGAAGGTGAGGGCTCCCGGCTATGCTCGCACTGCTGCCCACAGGTGAGCCACCCTTTTCCTTCAGCTCGGGCTGAGCCTCATGCCAGCCCACTGAGGTCAGGATTAGCAACTGCCTACCGAGAACGTCCCCACAGACACTCCAGCGCCGAGCACCGTGCGGAAAAAGGGAGACTGCACGTGTAAAAACGGTGTCGCTGTAGCGCGCCTGCAGTGTTCTAACTCTAACCAATTTGCTTGCAAAATTGAGATTCACTTGAAACTGTCAGATCAGCACTTAAGTTGATGTTCTCAAGTGGGCTGTTATTAATATAAAAATGCATTTCATACCTCAAGATTGTTTAAGAGGCATGAAACTTTAGAGAGCAGGTTACGTGACCTTTTTACCAAGAGCATTATTGTACATAGGACCCAAGGCTGAGAGCAGGACTGCCATTATCAGATGGGCAGCCTTGGCCACTGCCTCCTGACCTAACTTTTAAGTTAGATTGTGGTTTAATGAGCAGTAGTAAAGTACTATGAATGGCTAATACTGTTAACATTCGCTTTCACCAAGGAGTAGCATCTGAGTGTTCCTGATGCCCACTTTTGCCCACTGCATTGTTTCATGACCTTGATTTGTTGACTTGATTTAATTGGTTTTCGGACCGTGTTCTTTGGTCATTACAGTATTTAGTGCATGGACTCCCTGCCTACACAGTTAACACAGGCTGCTCGCGCTTATTGCTAAAGTCATTTCTGAAGTGAAAAAGGTGTGGGAGGGCCTTATTTTCCTGGAAAGTCTGTAATTCTCAAGTTCTCAGGTGGTCTGTGATCCCAGCAGGAGAGCTAGCACCTAGCATCCCTGGTCGAAACCTGAGCTTAAAAAACAACAAAACTACCAGTTGAATAGATGGACAGTTGATAAACGCTACTATAAAGTCAAAAGCACATGGAAAGGTGCCTGTCTGTCTCTTCCATAGTCAATGATGTCAGTCCATGAAGGACAGGGAAACAACTCCTTACAACGTAGTGATCAAAGGGTCTGCTCTTGTAGGATATTGAAGCAGAAACGTGAACAGTCACAGCCAGCTCAAGTAGAGTTGCAGTCTGTGGTGCAGTAGGAGTGTCTTTAAAGGGGACATGAGACTCCACCTATTCTGAAAGCTCAGAGGCAGTTCCTTGAGACAGTAACCCTTAGTTCAGTGAAAGTAATCCATAGTCTTTGAGGACTGTGTAGTGGGAAAAGTTTACACCACAGGGGCTGAGAAGTGACATAGTTTGTGAGGGAGGGAAATAGAGATTCAGGTGGCAACAAAGCCCAAAGAGGCTTTCTTACAAATTATCATATGTCTGTACTAAAGTGCCACTGAAAAGTCTGTTGCAGAGAGGTGACAGAATCACATTTGACAAGCTACAGAGAAGTCCTACGTGGACTGACTGAAGGCCTGGATAAGGACAGGATCTTTCAGGAGAGACTGCAAGGTAAGAAGGAAAGGATATTTACTTGTTTTTCACTAGAAAACCTGTCCATTTTAAGTTGTTGTTTTTTTTTTAATTAAAATTATCATTTTTCTCTTCCCCTATCTACCCCCAACCCTTGCCAAACACACATACCCATTACTCTCAAATTCCTGGTCTCTATTTCTTTAATACATTTTGGTTTTTTGAGACAAGGTTGTTGTGTTACAGCTCAGGCTGACTTAGAAACTATGTGTAGACCAGGTTGACCTAAAACTCATGTCTCAGCCTCCCTAGTGCTGGAATTTCAGGCTACCAAGCCTAAAGATGAGCCTATAGAGAGGACAGATATGAGGTGGCCAGAGTGGAGAAGTAGTGAGAACAAGGAGAGTGGAGCTGCTTGGAAGACATCAAGAGAGTATTTTAAAAAACAAGTGGTCAAAGGATGCTGAAAGCTACAAAAGCTGAGAAAAATAGAAATTGAAACTACTCATCTGCTCTGATTGCAGGAAAGTTGCCTTTTCTTGGGAGCTGTGAAAGTAGAAGATGGAGGAGGAGGATCTGCAAGAATCAGCTAAGAATAGGGAACAATAGGGACTAGTGAGGAGCAGTGAGCATCAGAACTGCAGAGAAAGAAAGATGGAAATCCAGGAGAAGATACAACTGAAGGCACTAATATGAATGTGACCTCACTTGATTGCTTATCTTTATTGCTCTTCGTAGATAATATGTTGTGTAGAGAGAGCTGGTCTTTTTTAATAAGTTGGAAAAAATATTTAGAGGTGGTGGGGAGACCAGAGGATAACTTGCAGAAGTCAGTGCTCTTCTCCCATCATGTTCTTCTCTGGGATTAAAGAAGGATCAGCAATCTTGGCAACAGACACCTTTACCTGCTGAGCCATCTTGCTGGCCTTTCTTTTTTTAATTTATTCATGTGCATTGGTGTTTTGCCTGCATGTGTGTCTATATGAGAGTGTCAGATCTTGGAGTTCTAGACAGTTGTGAGTTGCCATGCAGGTGCTGAACCCAAGATCTCTGGAAGAGCAGTCAGTGCCTCTAACTACTCAGCCCCCTCTTCCTTTTTTTTTTTTTTTTTTTTTTTTTTTTTGAGGTACAAAATCCTAGGATATGGGCAGAGTTCATTGTCAATCTTGTGAAGAGGACTCACTGCTCCTGCTGCTGTTGAACAAGATGTCAGCATTCTGGGAGTTGAAGGGAGCAGATTTCAGCCTTCACGGATGCCTTTGAGTAGAGTTTTGTGAGGGAAATACAGAATGTGGCAAAAGTAGAATTAGAAATGGATCCAGAGATATTACTGCATTGTTCAATCACCAGATCAAACTCTAGCAGATCAAATTTGCTTCTCATGGATGACCAGGAAATGGTTGCTTGAGGTGGAATCCATTCCTGGTGAGGTTAACAGTAAAGGATTTAAGAGTGTCACATCAACTTAATTAACAAAGCACTGGGTCTGAGAGGCCTGACTTTGGGTTTGAAATGGTTCTATTTGAGGAAAATGCTATCAAGCAGCATCACATGTTACAAAGAAGTCTTGTGTGGAAAGGTCAGGGGCTAGCAAGATGGCTAAGCAAGCAGAGTACTCGCTGAGCCAGCCTCATGGCCTATGTTCAATCCTAAAATCCATATAAAGGTGCAAAAAGAGAACCAACTGAGTTGTCCTCTGTCCACCGCAGGTGCTCCTACACTACACTAATAAAAAGTTTTTTTTTTAAGTCATCAAACTTTTAGCAATCAACACTGATCACTCCACAGCCATTAATTTCATGAGAGGCAAAGCCATCTGCCACCACAGTTACAATCAATAAAGGTACAGATGGTCATTAGCACTTTTTAGCAATGAAGTTGAATTTTGTTTTTTGTTTTTTTTCTTTGTTTGTTTGTTTTGGTTGTTGTTGTTGTTGTTTGTATTTTCTTCCAGATAGGGTTTCTCTGTGTAGCCTTGGACTCACTTTGTAGACCAGGCTGGCCTCAAACTCAGACATCTGCCTGCCTCTGCTTCCCCAACTGCTGGGATAACAGGTGTGTGCCATAGTGCCCATCTGGAGTTGTTTTTAATTTAGATGTTTTTGTGTACATAATGCTCTACACTGTTAACAGGGCATAGTGTTGTAAACATGGGTGTTTTAATTTTATATGCATTGTTGTTTTCCCTGCATGGATATCTGTGTGAGGGTGTCAGCTCTTACAGTTACAAACAGTTGTGAGCTGCCATGTGGGTGCTATGAATTGAACCCGGATCCTCTGGAAGAACAGTTAGTGCTCTTAACCACTGAGCCATCTCGCCGGCCTTGTAAATACAGTTCTTATATGTACTAGAAAACCAAAAGGTTGAAGTGGAGATATTGTATACTTGATGAGGCAGAGACAGAGCTGAGAGTGAAGGAAGGAATAAGGCAGGACCATGGGCAGGCTATAGATCCGAGTTGAGAAGATTAGGGTCATCACTGGACAGTGCAGAAGAGGGAGTTTCCTACAGGTTAAGATGTTCCAACAGAAAAAGCCAAGTGTGCAGCACAGGCCAGGAATCCCAGCACCCTGTCCAATGCAAGGAATTGCAAGTTAGATTAAGGGGGAAGGAGACTGCCTACAACTAAAGCCCATGTGGGATGTATAATAGGGCATCATAAATTACAGGAAGACCTTGCTTCAAACAAGGTGGAAGGTGAGGACCAACACCTGTGGGTGTCTTCTGTATGGGTGCCCACTCTCATAAGTACACGCACACACACACACACACACACACACACTTGCTGTGAAAATATTACAACTGAAAAGCTGAAGAGAAATGTATCTGTTCTGACACTTGTACATGAATGGACTTTGAAAGAATTACACTAAATCAAATAAGCCAGAATTTTTTTTTTTTAATGTGTGCTAATGGTTTCACTTACATGACCTACCTAGGAGTGGAGATAGAAAGTGGAGTGGAGCTTTCCAGATGGGACAGAAGTAGAGAGTTATTGTTTTGTTTCGTGGGTACAGAATTTGACAGGAAAAGTCTTAGGTGTAATGCTTTTTTTAAAAAAATATATTTTATTAATTACAGTTTATTCATTTTGTATCACACCTGTAGCCCCCTTGCTCATCCCCTCCCAATCCCATCCTCTCTTCCTCCTCTTCTCCTGTGCCCCTCCCCCAGTCCACCTATAGGGTGGTTCTCCTCCTCTTCCATCTGATCTTAGCCTATCAGGTCTCATTAGGAGTGGCTGCATTGTCTTCCTCTTAGGAAAGCTGTTCCCCTTCAGGGGGAGGTGGTGGAAGAGCCAGTCCATGAGTTCATGTCAGAGACAGCCCCTGTTCCCCTTACTAGGGTATCCACTTGGAGACTGAGCTGCCATGGGCTACATATGAGCAGGGGGTTCTAGGTTATCTCCATGAATGGTCCTTGTTTGGAGTATCAGTCTCAGAAAAGACCCCTGTGCCCAGATTTTTTGGATTTGTTGCTCTCTTATGGAGCTCCTGTCCCCTCCAGGTCTTTCTGTCTCCCCCTTCTTTCATAAGATTCCCTGTACTCTGGCCAAAGTTTGGCTATGATTCTCAGCATCTGCTTTGATATACTGCTGGGTAGTCTTTCAAAGGCCCTCTGTGGTAGGCTCCTGTCCTGTTTTTTTGTTTTCTCCCTCTTCCGATGTCCATCCCATTTGCCTTTCTGAATGAGGATTGATCATCTTACCCAGAGTCCTTCTTGTTTGGCTTCTTTACATGTACAGATTTTAGTATGTTTATCCTATATTATATTTCTAATATCCACTTATAAGTGAGTATATACCATGTGTGTCTTTCTGCTTCTGGGATACCTTACTGAGGATGATCTTTTCTAGTTCCTACCATTTGCCTGCAAATTTCATGATTTCCTTGTTTTTAATTGCTGAGTAGTATTCTATTGTGTAAATATACCACAATTTCTGCATCCATTCCTCAACTGAGAGACGTCTGAGTTGTTTCCAGATTCTGGCTATTACAAATAAAGCTGCTACGAAATGTCCTTGTTGTATACTTGAGCATATTTCAGATATAGGTATAGCTGGATCTTAAGGTAGCACTATTCCTAATTGTCTGAGAAAGTGCCAGATTGATTTCCAAAGTAGCTGTACAAGTTTACATTCCCACCAGCAATAAAGGAGGGTTCCCCTTTCTCCACATCCTCTCCAGAATATGTTGTCACTTGAGTTTTTTAATTTAGCCATTCTGATGGGTGTAAGGTAAAATCTCAGGGTCATTTTGATTTGCATTTCCCTGATGACTCAGGGTGTTAAACATTTCTTTAAGTATACTTAATAGTTGTACAGCATTGTCAGAGTACCCTAAGCCACTGAAAATGCCACTTGAAAATGGTTGAAATACTACCATGCCTTATTAGCATCTTACCATAACTTGCTAAAAATTGACAACTCATGCCTCTAACACCAGCATTTGGGAGCCAAAACAGAAGGAACTACAATGTAAGAACCTCTGCCTCTCTCTCAAAAAGTGATTACTTTTATGTGCTCAAAGATAGCAGCAACTGAAAATGAACCAAAGAATGAAATTCTAGAAAATTACATTGTTTTCCTTATATAATTAGTTTGTATGTTAATGTTTATGATTTATCAAGGACAAAAAGGCAAAGCGAAGGCCAAAAATAACATATTAGCCAAAGGTCAGCCTCACTAACAAAACTTCACCAGTGAGCTTTTTTCCATACTTCAGAATAGCCAGAACTGCTTATATGCTTGTGTTCTTTAGGTCATTTGGAATGGGTTTTCCTGACTTTAGCAACCTGTGGCTCTCGACTCCTCTAAGATTCTAGAAACTCACTTTAAAGCTCAAACATGACATGCCATGGATAGATGCTCAGCATTTAGCCAAACTGCAAATAGCACAGCCATTCAGCAATAAGGGTGAGCTATAGTCAGCACACCCGCCCTGGATGTCATTCGTTCTAAATGCTTCTCTAGCACTCTAATACTATGGTTGGACTCAATAAGAAATTGTAACATACATTTATTATTCAGGCTTTCCATTTTTATTGCTAACACTGTTTGCCCAGCAGAAAGGCAACAAGATGCAGCCTTGACTGTCTTGATGACTACTAATTGGGTTATGGCCTGCCTTCCCTTTGCTTCATTTGAGGAAGTGCCTGTCAATGAATGTGTTACCCTAAAAATGTGGCTGATTTTCCGTCATTTTGCAAGATGAGACTCTCAAACCAAGCCAGCTATTTTATATGGTGCCCGAGCTATACAAGATCTGCCCCAACCCTCAAGGAGCCCTTGGCTATTTGGGACTTGCACAGATTGAGTTTTTGCAATTTCACTTTATAGACAGGATTCAGATGTAATTCCCATGTGCAGTTTTGCTCTTTATATTAAAAGATATACAACAATGAAGAATCATTTTTAAAAAACAGTTAAATATGAACAGCTGTCATCAAGCATGGAATATGCCTGGAATTCCAACACTAAAAAGGCTGAGGCATGAGTGCCATGAATTTGAGACAAGCATGGACTACACATCAAGTATCAGTCCAAATAGGGCCAGATAGCAAGATCTTATCTCAAAAAACCAAAATATTAAATTATCTATAAATGGTGGAGTTTTGAGTTTTTCTCCTTATATTATTCCTCAGAACTCAGCAATGCTGCAGTGTGTTATTAGTTTTATGGAGTTATTTTGAAAAGCTGACATACTTAAACATTCTCATTTGTCTTTTGTAAATTGTACTTCTATCTAAAACTCACGATTTGGGGTTTGTTACTTTAGCAGAACACATTTTGCTTTAATGCATGTGGGCTGTACAAGAAAACAGACTAGTTAATCACAGATGATGGGCTTATTCCCCATCACTTGTAGAGGCTGCAGTGGCCAAAGCTCGGTGCCTGCAGACTCTGGGGATGGCCTTTTCCTCATGGATGGCATCTTTTATGTGTCTCCCAGTAAAAGGACAAGCAATCTCTTCAAAGCCTTTTTAAAATAGTTTTATTGTTTGAGAATTTCATACATGCATACAGTATATTTTGGCCATATTCACCCCTCCTTACCCTAACTCCTTTTCCAGACACCCCCCCCCCCGTCTCATTAAAATTCAGTTTAAAGTTGTATCACTACAAGACTTTGGTCCCTGATAATTTCCAGTGAGAACCACCATTACTAAATACTTATTATGTACCAGGCTGTCTTCATGTACTTGATATGCATTTGACTCTAGTAGTACCCCTGTAAGGTGTGGGTGCTGTTCTCATTTACAGAGGAGGGCTGTTTTTAATGCTTGCTGACAAGTTTCCCTTGAGACTTTGTTTGAATTACTGTGTTTAGTGTAAAGCTAACAAACTACAGGAACACTCCATAAGTGCTGGGCATAGAGGCAGTTCAGCTACAGAACCTTCATGTCTCCCCAGCATGTGGAATGAGAAGCATGAATCTGTAGAGTCACAACGGTGAGAAGGGAGTCCCCCAACCCAGTCTGCCTGGGCTTCATCATACTTACCACCTTCTTCCTGTTAAAATTGAAAGTTCTCTTAGAATATATATATATATTGTCTTGCCTTACGGCATTAGGAATAGCCTGAAGAAAACTAAACTTCAAGTAAAACAGAAACTATGCCTACAGTGTTAGCCTCCATAGACCCCAGCAGTGAGCCACCACTCCAAATCATATTCCTCAGAGTAATCATTTGGATTGACAGGCTTGAAAGTCATCAGCATATATGGCAAGAGCAGTGATAGTGGCAAGGATTAGAAATGGCTGTCTTTGCATTTACCCTTTCAAATCTATGAATACAGGAAGCCATAAAGGACACAGCACTGTGTGTGGCAGGGCTGACATTCCAAGAACACTCCCAGGAACTAAAAGTCTACCAAACCCTAGGGCATATGCATGTTACCAGAAACAAGACACTGTGGTGAAGAGGCTGACATATTAATACATCAGAGCATGACATAAGACTATTTTGAATTAAAGCCACTTGAAAGTGGGTGCTGGGTTATTCTGACTCTTCTGTTCAAGAGAAGGTGAAAGTTTCATGGGAAAACCACCTTCACTGTAAGAGGAGTAACATCCTTCTTAAGGATAACTTTAGACCAAACCTTACTGAAATACCACAGCTTTTAAGCTCTTTGCTCAGTAGCATTGCTTCCTTGCATCTTACTGTCTTTGTCCACCTCAATGTAACCTACCCTGCTTTGGGTTTTATCTTTGTATGGGCTCCCATGACGTATACAACCTAAGAAATAACCTTGCATGCTTTGCTTTGTTGCATGGGCCCAGCCAGGATCCCAGGACAGAAGTGGAATACTGCAGCCCCTTACATCATCCGCAGAGGCTGCAATGCTTCAGTGTAGCCATCTCCTAATAGATGAAGGTGGCAAGGGATATTTGGGTAGACCGGAAGGTACTGCTCAAATGACTCCTGTGCTTAGTTGAAGGCAGCTAACTTACCAACATTGCCCTGTGAATTAAAGCCAGGTAAAGGCATAGGCTGGAGTAGCATTAAGTCAAAGAGCACCATCGCCATCACAACTGACCTGACTTTCAGAGGCTTCACTCATCACATAACACTTAGCACGCATTTGCATAGTTATAATAGAGCAAATATGCATTTATATACTCATTTCAAATAAAATAAACTGATCTGTTTGGATTATAGCCCATCAGCAAAAATTCTTTAAAAAACAATGAAAGATGACTTCTTCCCTTCCTAAGCATCTACCTGAGCTAAATATAAACTTGAAAAATGTCAAGCCTCAAAAAACAACTACCTGTGTACTATGCCACCTAAAAAAGAAACATGCTAGTTGTAGGAAAGGGGATTTGTGTCATAACAGTTGAGGCCTATGAACCTTTGAACCCACAGCCTTTGACTTGCTCCTCGAGTACCTGCTTCCTAGGATAGATGCAGAGCTCAGAAAGATAATGTATTTATAAAGGGTGATGAGATTTATTATAATGGAGTCATCTTCCTGGCTAGCTTAAATCGTTTCCAGTTACTTTAGAACTCAGATTTCCAAGTGTCTACTCTAAATGCCAATGCTCCTTTAAAGCCTTCATCTTCCACACAGGCACAATGTGGACATTCCCCTAGAATGTGAGAATTAGACAGCGCTCACAGCATGTCGTGGAGGTTGCTGACAGGATACCAGCTCTGTAGGCTCTGTCTTTTCAAAAAGCTGGAACCAGCTCTGAAAATCAAACCTTCTTCAGCATGCATCATCTACGAAACGGATAGTAAGTCAAACAAAGAAAACATGAGAACAGTGGAAAAGCTCCGTTCATGTTCAGTTGACGTTGGGAAAATCCGCAGACTGAAAGGATGGGTGCTTCTGGAGGACAAAACCTACGTTGAAGAGATTACAAACATTTTGAAAGAACTAGGTGCCAACAAAACTGTGATAGCCAGTATTTTAGAACGCTGTCCAGAAGCCATTGTTTGCAGTCCTGCTGCTGTTAACACCAAAAGGAAACTCTGGCAGATGGTATGCAAAAATGACAAAGAGTTAATCCAGTTAATAAACCAGTTTCCAGAACCTTTCTTTACTGTCAAGGACCAGGAGAACCAGAAACTGAATGTTCAGTTCTTTCAAGAGCTGGGACTCAAGAATGTCATGATTAGCAGGTTTCTGACAACGGCCTCTAGCATTTTCCATAATCCTGTAGACAACAATAAACGAATGATAGGGGTTCTCCAGGAGAGCTACCTAAATTTAGGTGGGTCTGAGGCCAGTGCTAAAGTGTGGCTGCTAAAATTATTAAGCCAAAATCCATTCATTGTGTTAAATTCTCCTACGGCTGTAGATGAAATACTAAAATTTCTTCAAGGACAAGGCTTCACAAACTCTGAAGTTCTTCAGCTTCTGTCCAAACTTAAAGGATTTCTTTTTCAACTTCAGCCAGGAAGCATCCAGAACAGCATTTCCTTCACTAAGACTACTTTTGAGTGCACAGACTGTGACCTACGGCAGTTAATTGTAAAATGCCCTGCACTTCTCTATTACCAGCTCCAGTTCTAGAAGACAGAATCCAGGCACTGCTGAAAGAAGGAATCTCCATAGCTCAAATAAGAGAGTCACCGATGGTTCTTGAGTTAACACCACAGGTAATTCAATACAGAATAAGAAAGCTGAATTCTTTAGGCTACAGAATAAAGGATGGACATCTATCAAGTCTACATGGAACAAAAAAGGAGTTTGAGAATAACTTTACCAAAATGCAAGCCAAACAAGGAAGGCCATTTTTTAACCCTGTGGCATCATTAAATGTTGATGAGTGACAGAAAAGTGATCAATTCACAAAGACTTAAGCAATTCATTATAACATTAATGATTCTCAGGACCTACTGAGATTCTGAGTTATGTTTGAGTTACCTCATAAATGATGGTCTCTTGATTCATTTGCTGTATTTTAAAATATAAATTGTGTTTAAATAAAGTCAGGAACTTTGACCTTGAACTATTACTCCAAAACATTGTATATTAAATGGCAGGCATGTGATAGTTTACATGAATCATTTTGAAGGAACTGACAAGTACACACTCTTGATCAGAGTACATGAAGATTTTTGTTCCTAGAGTTGCTACCAAAGTATTAATTCCATAGCACCAGCCCTGAGTCATTACCAGGGCAGCCTGGTCCTTTAGAGAGAACTAACCTCACCTTGTGTGTGGGATGGGTACCTTCGAGGAGTGTTGCTCATCCAGGATTAGTTAAGAGCCTACTTCTGTGGTCAGTTTGAAATCTCTTAAGAAACACACCCTTTCATTATGTTCCTCATTTCAGAAATGAGGTTCATGGTGGAGTGATTTATTAAGATCTGAATTCTGTTCATCTCCAGGAATAGAAATTTCTACCTTTCCCTGGACAGCAAAAGGAAGGAATGCAAACACATTATGGGATGGGGTATGAAACTGTAATTTCAGACTTAATTCATGCACTTGAAATTAATGAAAAGACTGAAAATCTACTTCATGTGATACTACTTTTGGTTGTAGTGTTTCCACTTCCATTTCTAAGATAAGCATTACCCAGATAAAGACTGGCTCACTTTCAGGTGTACAGTTTGTAACTACTACAATATTCATTGGTTGTAATGCACAACAGTTGACTATACATGGTGCACAGCTTCTCAAATATAATGAGAAATGCAGTCCTTATCCTCTTCCATTCTCTTAGCAAATGCAATTATTCCACACTATCCAAATTTGTGGATTTCCTTAGTTGGGACATTGAATAGGAACAAGTGCCCAGGAAGTTAATAGTTACTGTTCTAAGACTCAAAGTAAGGCACTTACTCAAAGCACTCAGGACCACCAAGGAAAAAAAAAATGTTAAGACCAGATGTTGGCAGCTGTAGCTTAGTGGCAGAGTGTGTGTTTCACCTTGGTTCAATCACAAGTGTGTACTTGAATATATACATATGTGTGTGACACCCAAGAGAGTGTGGGAGCACATGTTTCATTCAGTGTAGCACAAAATGAGAAGCATCACTGTTCCATCTAAAGAGCAGGAGTTCATTCTAAGCGCAATGGAGAACCTCTGGAACTTTGTCCTGGCAAGTAGCAGTAATGCATGCATCCACCCACCTTCTCAAAACAGGTCTGGAATACATCACAGGCTACGTGATCCTCTACAGATAACTGTCAACTGTGAAGTGGTTGATAACAGGCAAATGGCCAAGTACAGAGTGGTGAGAAGTCAGAAGTGAGATGGACAGCAGCACTACTTGCATTGTGGTGGTGTTTAAAGCCTTGGCCGTAGGTGAGATTGCCACAATGAGGCAACTAAGATGTAGGGAATGATGATGAACTTGGGAAAAGCCAATCACTGGTTGACCGTATCAAGAGTGACTGGGAGAGTAGAGAAGTGGAAAGGCTATGTGGAGTGGGTTGATATGAATAGCCGAGGGCTCAGGACAGATCAGTAAACAAAGTGGTTAGGACATTAGAACCTAAGTTAGGTGTGATTCCTTGAACTCACATAAAATGTGGCAAGTGTGGTGACATGCACTTGTAATCCCAGCACTAGAAAAGTAGGCATGGGACCCCTGCAGCAGCAATCTTAAGTTGGCCCCTTAAATATATACAATAGAAAAGTGTTCTGTAGATATAAGGCCTCAGATTTCACACTTCCATGCGCCTCAGAATAATCCACAAAGGTTGTTAAAGAGACTGAACAAACTGAGATGGCAAAACCTAGACATCCCAATTTCAGTCTTTTAGTTGTTTAAATTGTATTTGTACTTTACCATTGTGTCTACATGCAAATATCATGTCTGTAAATTATCACAAATAATTGGCTACAGAACTTCCTGAACTGCTTTGTAACAACTTTTAGATGATCCTGTCTATAAATTCCCTTTATTTCTGTAGATCTTTATGAAACATTCCACCTTTGCAGATCATAGTCCTTTATTATCAGATTCACGTGTTCTTTCCCATCCCTTTAATACAAAAACAACAACAAAAAAAAACCAAAACAACAACAAAAAAAAAAACAAGAAAAAACCACATTATTTAGGTATTTTCATCTGACATTTCACTAAATACAGTATTCATGTCAACATTATTAGATTCAGTCATTCAAGTGGGCCACACAAATTTATCTTCACTGTGCCAAACCCACTCAGAAAAGGAACTGAACAACAAATGCCTCCAGGTGTATACAACAATAGTTTCTTGAAGTGAACTGGTCCTGTTTAACAGGTCAAATTGCTAGTCTATGTAAATAACCTGGAAGAGAGCTGTATACATCATCAAATGCAAGTTCATTTCAGTTTGAACTCCAGCTAACTGTACATCTGTACAATTCTCTGCTACCATTAAAAGCCCCTCTGAACAACACTGAACTTTAGCATTTAAGACAAATGAGAAAACTTACCAGGTGGCTTTTCTATAGCACAAATTAATTATAGCCATTTTTTTTCTCAAGTGATTTTAAAGACAAGCAAAGTTGAAAATAAATATGCAAGCATATAATAAACTAAGTCTACATTTAGACTAACTCAGGTACAAAGCACAGCAGAGCATTTATGTTAGAAATATAAACCAACAATGAATCAATAACTTCTAAATAGCAGGAAACAAGTTCTTCCATACCATTATTTAGATCACTGAGAATCGGTCTATTAATTTTGCAATTTAAAAAAATACCATTTATTAAAACATTTTACCAGATGTATCAAAAACATCTCTTAAATGATATTGCATGAAATTAATGACCATTTAATTTCTTCCGAATTAAACTCAATGATTCTAAATTTTGTCTGAGCGTAAAGGTCCAAGAACATAGATTTATTTGAAAGTCCTGCCTTTATTTATGAATGCTTTTAAAATTTATATTTTTATCTATTTGTTGGTCCACATTACTAATAGAATACTCTTAAGAGTTACAAACATTTAAAGCTACACATTAGGTTGATCTTCCCATGTTTTCAGGCACACTATATTTTGACTTATGTCGAGACCCCACCCACTTCCTCTCTCTAGGGAGTTCCAAGGGGCAGAATGAATACAGTTTTCTAGTTTTCAGTATAAAGAAAATTAAGGTTTGTTTTCTGGTTTAGATTATAAGATAAATGCCAAATAGATATGTCAGTTATTAAGTTTCCATGAAACAACATTAAAACAAAGAAATGGACTCTTGAGTTCTATTGTATGAGAATGAATGAGCTATGGGGACACATTAAGACATAACACACTTACCATCCATATTAAAAAACCAACTCCCTACCTGAAACTGGCTTGAGAAATGATATATCTATAGCTGCTTTAGAGGATTATAAGAGAACATATTTTAAAAGCATGAATACATTTCTCTGCAAATGCATCTTAAGTGATACAGTACTTGCCTACCATGCATGCAATTCTGGGATCCATCCCCAACATCATGTAAACCAGGCATGGTGCCTGTAATCCCAAAACTTGGGAGATGAAAGCATGAGGATTAGAAGCTCAAGATTATCCTAAGCTTCACATTCAGTTCAAGACCAGCCTGGGCTACAGGAGACCCCATCTCCAAATTAAAAAAAAAAAAAAAAAACCACTTATGCATTTTTTTTTATTCAAAGCAAATGTATGGAGGCAATCTCATTCATTTGAAGAGTCAATCCTCATTTATTTATGGTTGCTTTTATTGTATTTTTTATGGAATTACTACTGATAATTTAAGACATCCTAAAAACAGATAAGTATAAGAACTTAAAAATTAGTATTTGTTCCTTCTCAATACGAAACTTCCCACACAGCTTTTGATCAGCTAAGAAATGTCCCATAGGCACTGTGGGGGTGTGTTAATGATGGGACCATGAATCAAGTACTAAAGCCTACATGTCATGTTAACCACTCACAACAGCTAAAAAGCACTGTCTTACCCACTGACACCAGGAAATGCCTTTACCTTAATACTCCTGAGATTCTTAAGAGGGAGAACTAGTTTTACAACCTTTAAAAGAATTCACTGATAATTATAAGAACTACACATATTTAAGGTATTAGAAAAGATGTTTTCTTTTGTAAGGCATCAATGATTAAACAAATAGAATGCTTATCTAACAAAAAACAATTAACAATATCATAAAACCATTTATCTTCTAAACTTTTGAATTCCTGCTACTTTTCTGCCAGCTTAAATAAGAATGCCTGTTGGCCTAAACCACTATAGTTATAAAAAAACTAAGACATCTGAAACTATTAGGCACATCAAAGGTACAGTTGATGTAGCTCAAGAGTCCCTTTGTAAGGGTCATAGGAGTTAGCTGGCACACTGCACACATGGAACTGTAAAATCATCTAAGTGGAACTTTCACATTTTTAGTCAAACTCAAAGACTTAGAGCAAATATTTAAACATACCATATCTTAAGTTACAACTGAGTGAGTGTAACATTTTACCAGATAAAAAGCTGAACTTAAGGATGAGAAGCCTTCATACACTGTGATAGTATTGGTCTCTTCTTATTTTAAACGTAGCCAGTCACCAATACTTTCAACACAGCAGCGCAGTTAAGCGGTTGACTTGGTTGTAGTCTGTAACTGAGCAGTTCAATGCCACTGGCATCATGAGCTGTGGAGAGCAAGTGTACCTGTCTCTTAATCAGACTTGTCTTTCTTCTTTCCTGATAAGGGCACTTTGTTTACAACAGCAGACCCAACAGCTGTCACACCTCCAGCCACAGCAGACACGCCTCCTTTCACCAGCCCTATTCCCATGGAAGGCACAGTTGTAACAGCTGTTTTGGTCACTTCCAGACTCTTTCCACCAATCCAAGCCACACCACCAATGGTGGCACCAACAGCTCCCTTTGTAACACTGAAGATACCTCCAGTCACACGAGACAACATTCCTGGCTGCTGCTGTGGGTGATCTTTCATTGACCCTAATGAGAGAAAATGGTATGACAGTCAAATACATGTCTTTTAAGAAAAATACAAATTGTTAAGTAACCTTCCTCACAATCAGGAGCTTAATCTGATAAACTCCACTATACCGAGTGAACAGTAAGGAGCTCTTGCCTGAGTACAGCTGCAGAAGTTTTATATCTTGGTCCAGAGCTAAGTCTTTCAAAGCAAGGTCTTATTAATGTTTCCCACACTTTCCTCAAATTCACAACTTTCCTACCTCTGCCTCAAAAATCCTGAGATTATAGGTATGCACCAGCATGCATAGTGTTGTATGGCATTTCCTCAGAAATTAAAATTTTCCATTTTGGAGGGAAGCTGGTGAAGACAGAAATATTTTATTAAAAGTAAATATTTTTATTAAAATATTTTATTTTTATTAAAATTCCATTCTACATAGAAGCTCCTTAAGCTCAGAAAGTAAACAAAAACAGCCTCAGGAAGTTCCTGAAACTGACCAAATTCACTAGTCTCTTCTTTCCCCAACCATATAAAAACTGTAAGGACTGCTAAAAGACATTCAGACAAGCTGAGGTGCCTGGAAGAAGCAGAGACTAGCTGAGCTACCTAAAAGGGTCCCTCTCCAACCTGTTGAGCTGCCTGCAGGCTATAGAGTATAGCATGCTCCACGTTTCCAACTTCCATGAGCTGTCATCCACATTGTGTGGACTTAATTGATGCAGCTGTCTCTGAATCACTTCTACCCCTGTAAGTTACCCAGTTAAACTCAGTGCAAAATCTTATCCATAAAAAGAAATACTTTATAAAAAGAAATATTGTAGAGACTAAACAACTTTATACAATAGAATCCTATTTTTAAAGATGCATTTTAAATGTCTCCCTGACTTACAGTTTTGCTATTAAAATTTTACCCTAAAGGTATGAAAAAAATAAAAATATAAACATGTAGCCTTCAATTTCTAATTCAGGATACAACCAATAATTACCAAAATAATCACCTTCATATAATGTGGTTCTTATGGTACTCTGGAGATCTCCAAGGATTTTGAGGGGAGAAGACTCACAGTAAAAACCTCTTTCAAAATAATACTAAAACTGCACTGCCTTTTTACTTCATTCTCTCACATATCTATAACTGAGAGTTCCAGAAACTAGACGATGTAAAACACAAGCGACTAATTGCAGAAGTAGCTACAACAATGTACTTGTCTTCTATCACTCCAAACAACAGAGATTTAGAAATATATATATATGTATATATATATATATGTAACAAATCTCTCATCTGAAAGTTCAAAAATTGAGCTTTTCTAAGACACAAGGCACAAATTCATCTTAATACATTTTTTTTTCATTGCTTGGAAGCTTTACATTGTAACTGGGAAAATCTTACTGATTATGCATCAGGCAGGAAAGAGCCCCCAGAATTAACTGGAACTACATCGTATTAAAAGGTTATTGCACAGCACAAGAAAACTATCAGAAGAGCAAAAAGCCTACAGAACAGAAGAACATCTTTGCCAGCTATACAACAAACAGAATTAATATCCAGATTAATTCTAACTAATTAATAACTCTCCTCCCTCACAGGGTTTCTCTGTGTATCAGTCCTGCCTGTCCTGGAACTCTCTTTTGTAGACTAGGCTGGCCTCAAACTCACAGATCCACCTGCTTCTGCCTCCGAGTGCTGGGATTAAAAATGTGCACTGCCATGCCCTTTCTTGTGGGGGAGGAGAGGGGTTCTTTTCTTTTCTTTATCCAAGGCAGAGTTTCTGAGACAGCCTTGACTGTCCTGGACTCACTTTGTAGACTAGGCTGGCTTTGAACTTGAGAGAACAAAGAATTAAAAATCAGTGGCTATTATTTTAAAGTTTAAAGCACAAGCCTGAACCAAGGCCAGCCAAATGGAGATATGTCCAGCCTTAATCCCCTGAGGGGAAGTAGTCTTACTGCATTCTTTTCCTGTCTACTAGAGATACAGTTGCTAGGACACCAGCCCATCCCCCTAGGGAGGGACACCAGATCATTAATGGTATAGGGACCTTCCAATCAATTCAAAATGCAACATCCCTTTTGCGTTTCAACCAATATATGCTTGCCATGCAGGACTCCCCCCATGCTTTGGGCACGCTGGGAGGGACCGGAATCTTTAAATCATCCAACTAACCTGAGCACAAGGCTCTTGGCCCTCACTGCTTCAGCGGTGGGGGTGTGATCCCAAGCTGCAGCTTGTAATTATTTGTAATAAAAAGATCCTCATGTGTTTTGCAACGGACTCGACTCCTGGTGGTGGTCTTTTGGGGTATCGCAATTCAGGCACAACAAATTTACAGAGATCTGCCTGCCTCTGCCTCCTGAGTGCTGGGATTACAGGTGTGCACCATTGTGCCCAGCCAGATTTTATTTTCTTGAAGTACAAAAATCACACACACAAAAAAGCACTAGCCAGTCAAAGTGTTTGATATCCTTAGCTGTCTGAAAAAATGCAAAGTAACTGTGAGATACCATCTTACCCAAGTAAGAATTGCTAATGAAAACTACTAAGATCAGATGCAGTGGCACATGTCTTTAATCCCAGCACTCAGGAGGCAGAAGTAGGCAGATCTGTGTAAGAGCTGTTTTTTCTAAATACTTATTTTCCACAGTATCATTAAAGTATTATTATGGCATTTGCAAGCAAAATTGGTTCTATCTGATTTCCCCCATCAACATACCAAGTTTCAAATCACCCAGACAGAAAAACCCTCTCTCTAAACAAACAAAAATTAAAAACTAATAGCAAATGTTGGTGAGGATTTGAGGAAAAAAAAACCTTGTGTACTGCTTGAAGGAATGCAAACCAATACAACCATTATGTATGAAGGCCACTCAAGAAATTAAAAATAGAATTATTGTATGACCCAGCTATGTCATTCCTGGGCACTCGAAGATAGCATACCATAACACAGAAATATTTGCACATCCATGTTCATTGCTACCCTATCTACAACAGCAAAGAAATGGAAACAGCCTAGATGCCCATCAAGAGATGATATTGAAAATGTGGTACATATATAAAATGGAATTATATTTAGCTGTAAAGAAAATTACAAAATGTGCAAGCAAATGAAAGGATTTGTAAAGTATATTAAGTGAGGTAAGCCAAACTCAGAAAGAAATAACTACAAGTTCTCTTTTATATTTGTGTGTATACAAATGGGAGAGTATGCTAATAAAGCCTAAAAAGCTAAAAAAAGAAGATCAAAAGAGGGCAAAAAGAGATGCTATTGTTCTTTTTTCTTTTCTTTTCTTTTTTTTTTTTTTTTTAAGACAGTTTCTCACTACGTATCCCTGGCTATCTTGGAACTCACTATGTAGAACAAGCTGGTCTTGAACTCACAGAGATCTGCCTGCCTCTGCATCCCTCCTGAGTGATAGAATTAAAAGCATACACTACTATCCATGGTTAACCAGTTTTTAGAAAGCAAGACACAGAAATAGAAAACAAATTCAAAATATTTATATTTGTAAATTACATATACCCAGAGTATATTAAAAAAAACAAAACATACAAATTGTTCTAAAAGAAAGAAAGAGAAAGAAAGAAAGAAAGAAAGAAAGAAAGAAGCTAAGCTAATAATTTCAGGTTTGTTTTTTTTTCCCCACTAAACTAAATTCAACCAATTAGATAGTTCCTCATCATCCGTGGGTGGAGTGGGAGAGTCACTAGCTAAGCTATGAGCTGAAACCCTCTGGCTTTCACCTCACAAAGCTAGGATTACATGTGTCAGCCACCATGGCTGACAACTGCATCCATCTTCCTTTAGGCTTACCTGTAAGATTTTTATTGTTATTTTTATATTTTTGGGTTGTTTTATTTATTTTTATATCTTCCCAAAAACTGATCTGTACCTAATGATATAGGAAGAAAATAGACAAGGAAAACAGAACTGGGAAAAAATATAATACCTAGAGTTAGGACATCTAGCCAAAGAATCAACATGCAGTTCCCCAAGGAGGTTATTATTTATATTAAGCTTAGAAAGTAAAAATCCCAAGTAAAATATGACTACAGTCATTTTCTGTACAGGGTTAAGACACTGGAAGAGAGGAGACAAATAGTGTTTCCAAGGCTTTTAGAAGAAAATATGAGTAATTCGTGTCACAATTTCCAAGCTAGAATAGATAAATTTAGAAAGAAAAATTAAGCAGATCCCAAGACCATATATGAATCTAGAGAGCAGTATCAATTATAATGTAATGAACGGTAGGAATTCTTTACATCTCAGATCTTGAATTAGGTGTGTTTGTGTGCAGTACACCAAAAATAAAGTCAATCCTGTGCCTCCTACACTTTTGCAAATAAAAAAGATGTTCTTGCTTTTGAAATGGTCTTAAAATAAGAGTGTGACTAGAAAAGAAACCTTAAATAATGGAAATTATGTCTCTACTCACCAAGGTCTGTATCTTCTTATTAAAGACTCAATTATTTTTGGAACATGTTTGTTGACCAGGTAAAAAGGCTACGATTCTTTATATTTAACTTTTTTTTTTTAGCATAGTCACTACAATATTATATTGTTTTGGTTAACTTTTCTAATTTTACCATTGATTTTGTCATTGCTTTACATTTAACATATAAATAAAAATTTGGCTTATACAAAAGTCAAAGTCATTATTTAAAAATGATCAGAGGAACTGGAAAGCCTTCAGGGGACTCAGTTTTATTCCCAGTAACCTTGTGGTAGGTTCCAACTATCAATAATTCCAACCATCTACAACTCAACCTCCTCTAGCCTCTATGGGCACTGCACTCATGTGGTGCAAAGGTATACATGCAGACAAAACAACCATACACACAATTGCTTAGTTTTCAAATATAGTCATAAAAATACTGCTTCTTTTCTAAAATCATCTATCTCCAAATTTATATTTAGATATGTAGCTTGGACTTGGATATATTCTTATTCCTCCTGCTTTAAATAAAATACTTATGTGCTACAGTGCATCCACTGTTTTACTCACAGACATTCTGGCAATCTTTTCCTCCATATATATGTATATAAATTTAATAATATTTCTTTTGAAGATATAACTATGCTAACACATTCATTTAATGCTTATACAGTTAAATGAAATGTGAATTTTGCCCATGTTTGTATGATGAATCATCTAATCACACTGATAAAGAATGTATGTTGAGTCCAGGAGTACGAGGAGTAATAAGTTGGATAGAATTTGCCAAATAATTTTCCCCACAGATACCATTTGCCGTACACCCCAACCTGCAATGCATCGGGACAACTGACTCTTCTAACTCAGCCAACAATGTACTTTAATGTTTCTGTTTTTATCAATATGATATGTAAGAAGTGACATATCATTCTATGTGACATTCTAAGTGACATTTCTATCATTCTAACAGTTTTCTAAATGTAGCAAATAAGAACCATATAAGGAAAGAATCTTCTCAATGTACAGTTTTAGAAATGTTTCATTATTTAGAAATAGCTCTTAGCCAGGCACAGTAGTGCACGCTTGTAAACCCAGGACTCAGGGAAGCAGAGAGAGGTGGATCTTTGTAAGTTCATAGCCAGCCTGGTCTACAAAGTAAGTCTAGGACAGCCAAAGCTACACAGAGAAACCCTATCTCAAAAAACAAACAAACAAACAAACAAAAAGCTCTTATTTGTCCTCAATTTACAAAACTACTTTTTAGAATACTGAAAGCACTCATTACATGATGTTTAAATGCTGGCTGTGGAGAGAGTTGAATCTTTCTTTGTATTCTCTAAAGGGAAAATTTAGAAAGTAAATGTTAGATTTCATATGGAACTGGAGAACATAGTCATTTCAGATCTAATATTGCTCATAATATAGTGTATATGCTGAATAATAGCAATACTGTTTGACTTATGCTTGTAACATCTGCTTCCATCTTGCAAAGGAAATTAATTGAATATTTTCTTTTAAATTAATTTTTAAATGATCATAGCTTTAATTTACCATTATATTCTTTCCATTCTTAGTATCCAGTACATGCTTACCTTCTGGTGGTTCATCACTAAGGTAAGGTGGAATTTCTTGATTTTTATCTGCCTGATTCATGTTTATCACCTATAAAACAGAACATGTTTCAGAGTAAGACTACCACTTCTCACATGATATATATCAACTTAAGCTATTTTATTTAGATGGAGAAAATTCTTAAGTACCTACCACAAGAGTAACTCATCCTATTTCCTATTTCAAAGTAGAGTTTACAGAAGACTTAAAATTACAGCAAAGTCCAGTATAAATTTTATTGGAAATACTAATGAAGAACAGTGGTAATGGTTCAAGTTTCCCATCAGTGCTTTTACTGTGGAACTTCACCTGAAAACTGATAGAGAAAGAGAGCTGGGCAATAATAAAAATCATGGGAAAATAAGATTCCTTTCTATACAAATAACACGCCTAATCTGAATCACCAAAAGACTTAAATGTCTTTTGTTTTTCTTAGTTATATGACAGAATTGAAAAACCTGTAGAAAAACATGATTAATTCTAAGTAAAGACATGAAAGAAATTTAAGAACTAATAAGCTATGCTAAGATGAAGAAAGTTAGAACTTCCCAATTTCTTTATGATCTGAATATATTTGTTTTTTTAATATAAATATGACTAAGTAAAGGCAGAACAAGATTGGCCTAAAACTGACTTTATGATATACTATCTTACTTGGACAGAAAATTAGGGTTGTGATTCCAGCCATCAAATAAGTGTTTGTCCTATGTTGCTAAGGCCTTAAAGTCAACCAAGTATTTATCCTATGTCTCTGAGGACTCAGTTATTATATCTGTATAAAAACAACAGATTTTAAAAGGATATTGTGAGGAGGCTGAGCAGATGGCTCATTCAAGTGCTTACCACACAAGCATTGAGGACCTGAATTCTGAATCCAAATACCTACTTTAAAGAAAAAAATTAAAATCCAGGTGCTTGTAAAACTAGCACTGCTGAGGAGGCTGAAGATCTATGAGGCTCGCTGGCCAACCAGTCTAACTGAATTACTAAGCTCCAGATTCTGTGAGAGACCATGTCTCAAAAAAAGTAAGATGGAGAACTGACTGAAGAACACACCAAATGTTGACCTCTGGCCTCTACATACATACACATACCTATGCTTATGCACTTGCCATCATAAACATACAAACATGTACACACATAAAATAACTTTAAAAGACATTATGAAAATGCACAATGAACTTTAATACACTAATCAACAAGTAGTGATTTAGCATCAACTTGAATTAAACAATGTTCTAGGTACAAAGGGCAATGAATCCCTGCCCTAGGGCAATAGTCTCATTAGTTGGGGAAGGTAATATATTAACACTATAGTGTATATCAAACAGTGCTAAATGCTATAGAAGTAGAGGAATGGATGAGAAGAGAATGTGGTGTTTCAAACAGATGATCCGTGAAGGCTTCATTTCAGGTGCATCCCAAAAGAGGTAAGGATCAGATATTTAGATGAAGAGTCCTCAAGCAGAACAAACAGCAAGAAAAAAGGCCCTGAGGTAAAAGCTTACCAGGAACAGCAAGAAACAAGAGCTAAAAAAGAATGAAAAGACTACATCAAAGGGCAGTAGATGAAATCACAGAATGTAATCAATCTGGAGCATTCCAGCCCCTGCAGGCAATGGTGGAAATTGGCTTTTAGCAGAGTAAGATGTAAAGGCAATGAAACACACTGAACAGAATAGTGAGGTGTTCTGATTTACATTTTTTAAATAGTAAAACAGGTGCGGTGGCTTAGGCCTGTAATCCTAGCATCAGGAAGTTAAGACTGGAAGACCAGCAATCCTGAGCTACCCAGCTATCTCCTACCTAAAAAAGGATGAAAAAACAATGGTTCTGACTACTACAGAATGAACTAAGAGTAGGAAAGCTCAAACAGTGTCAGAAAGACCTATTACACTGTATTTTAGTAATCCAAGCTGAAGAACAAAAGAAAAATGATGACTTGGGTATGGGTGTTAGATCAGAATGTAAAAAAGAGGTACTTTCAAAGGTAATTTTAACTTCATGCATTACATCCTGCCATGACTTACAACCTAAATTCTAAAACAGACTTCAGTGAGCACTAAAATCCATCAGCATAGACGATGTGATTGATAACTATCTTTTAGTTGCTCTCGTGAAAGTCCTGATTTAAAACAGTTAGTAGCAGCACCTAATCTTGTTTGATTTGTGAATTTAGCACATCGTTCCATATGATTAAATACAATACAGCTACATAATCTTGTACAGAAAAAACCAAGAGTATCAGTTGGTACAGTGCTACAAGATGAAATTCCTGACTAACTTGACTTAATTGGAAAATTCCCTCAAACTAAAAAGCTTACACTTATTTCCTTTTATATCTATACTCATGGTAAGAACATAACAAATTATACAGCATTGTATTCATTAAAATGCCTAAGTTTGAATCCCAACTAATATAAAATATATAGCAAAGGAAACATAACTTTGAGAGATTTAAAATAAAAATTAAGATATTCTGGCCCTAACCCTAAATGATAATATCACTTAACAAATTCTAAAACAAAGCATGCAGAAAATCCTGTAAAAAAAAAAAAAAAGTGTTTCTTCTGTGGGGGAAAATGACTATTTTACAGCCACTTTCTTCCCCCAATCGACTGTTAAATTTTAAGACACTTCTACTTAAATTGTTCATTATATCCCCCTACATAACACACAAATCTACATACATATACTTATATACATAGAAACACATGATCAATTGGCTGACGGTCAACATGATCAACAGACGCTATGATAATCTATACAGAAATTTAAAAAAATTACATGCATAACTACATCTTATTTCATTTTTTCTTTTTAGGCAGAGTCTCCTATGTAGCCAAAACTGACCTAGAACTCAAATCCTGCCTCAATCTCACAAGTGCTGGGATCAGTGGCATAAACCACTACTCCCAGATTCAACGCATGTATTTTAACTGGAATTTAAAAGTATGTCAATGTGATTCCAACTGTATTCATTTCAAAAGTGTCCCTATTTCATAAATCCCTACTAATGGTTTTACATTTTCCTCAGTAGAGATATCCCTTCCCTGCCCACACAAAAAAGACTTTCTCTGGCTGCTCTCCTGGAACTTGCTTTGTAGAACAAGCTGGCCTCAAACTAACAGAGATCAGCCTGCTTCTGCCTCCTGAGCATTAGAATTAAAGGCATGTGCCATCATGCCCAGCTAGGGAACCTGTTTTTTTGTTTTTTTGTTTGTTTGTTTGTTTTTAATGTGTTTCATAGTGTTTCTATATCTGTTTTATATCCAAAATAGAATACCACCACTTATAGACCATAGCTGCTTTATATTAGCCTGAAAAATGGACATTAGTCTAAACAACAGGAATTGACTTCATACTCCTGTGGATAGACAGTGAGGAACCATATGCAGAATAACAATGCCAGATCTGTGTTTTAAGAAACTAGCTAAGCGTTCTTGTCCATAACCAGGTGAGAAGTCTCTGCTACAGGTTTCCAATACCATAACTCTGAGATGCTTTCCTTGCTATAGGGGACTAAATGCCTACAAATCCTTGAACCAAACTAAACCCCTCCTCCCTTTAAAATAAAAAGGAGCCACTGGCTAAAATATTTAGCACATCTAAGAAAATAATAGGAGTGTGAACAGACAGCCTACAGAAAATCTTTGCCAACTATATATAAAACAGAGGATTAACATCTAGAATATATAAATAAAATTAAACACCAAGAGAATACTATAATCAGTAAGTGAGCAAGTGAACTAAACAATAACCAATATATGTATTAAAAAGTACTCAATATCCTTAGTCATCAAGGAAATGGTATCAAAATTACAGATTCCCTATCACCCCAAACAGAATTCCTATCTTCCATAAAATAAAAACAAATGCTGTCAGGATTGGGAGAGACTAATGAGGTTCTTGTATAAATATCTCTTTATAAGATCTCTAGGCGAGCACTCTCTTCTGCTGTGCCTATCATTTTTGCTTTACTCTGATTTCACCATAGCTCTTATTCTCACTTAATATCTATTTTATGTGTAGCCCTATTAGAATGTAAGCTCAATGAGAACAAGGGATTTGGTTTTGTTCACAACTTCATCTTCAGATCCTTAATGTCTAATAAACTCAAATACTTGAATTTTTGTATAAAGCCAATTTGGGTATTAAAACAAGCTTATATTATAGGAAAAATATAGTGGTAGATTTCTAGAATGATCAACTAAGTATGCAGAAATAATAATCATGACAGAGTACATTAGAAAAGAAACAATTTTATCAAAAGATGAGGGACCTTTTGTTCATCAAAAGATGAACAAGTTGTATCTTAGATGCCTTCAGAACATCTACAGAAAGTTGTATAAGATGACGTCAGAAAATCCACAAAAGACATTTTAGGTAATCGTACTTAAAAAGTTGAGACAGTCTGAGACAAGCTGAGGTTTAGACAATGGCTTTAAATGATAACATATGGAGGGTGGGTGATGTGATTGTACTAATGAGTGATGAAAACAGAATTACAACCTCATTAGATTGTATTTAAGAATCAACTGAAAAACAAAATTTAGCAAAACAAACCTTCAAATGAATAATCAGTATTCACTGAATAGTTAGTATAGCTTCAAAGAGAGCAAAAAAGGAATTTATAAAATTCCTAAAGTTTCCTAAAAGTTTAATGCAGGCATTAAAACAACTTAACAGGATCATATATTAGAGGGAAGCACTAATTAATAGAGAGATTAGTATAAAAGACTACTATCAGATGATCTGATTGTTTTTATAATACACTCAAAAACACTGAATCCTAAAGTTTTAACTAAAATTGCAAGTTGAAAGCCAGGTGTCCCCAGTCCTATAATCCCAACATCCTGGAGACCAAAACAGGACTGCCATGAGTTTGAGGTCAGCCTGGCTATACATAGTGAGCTCCAGAACAGCCAGAACTAAAAAATATGACTGTATCTGAAAAGGAAACAAATACATAAAAGTTAACCTTTTGATAAGAAAAAAATTATTTTTATGTGCTTGGCCTATGTGCACAAACATATGTGTGAGCACCATGTGCATGTAGTGCCCATGGAAACCAGAAAAGAGTATCTGATCCCCTAGAACAGGAGTCAGTTGGTTGTGAGCCTCTGTGTGTGCTGGGGGTTGAAGCCCCAGTCCTCTGGAAGAGCAACACTGAGCCATCTCTGTAGCCCCAAAAATTAATTTTTATACAAGCCATCTGTTCTAAACTCATTGAGTCGTTAATTTAAGATACACTTGAACCCTACTAATTACCTGCATCCAGTTATCATTGGACACATAAAGGTACTATTCTAACCTAGAACTTATTTAAGTGAGAATATACTTTTCAAGCAATTGCCATTTTGATCATTCCTAGAAACAAAATGTATTAATATATTATCTGCTTTTTAGGAGCTCATAATGTATATGTTTCTATTTTTAAAAAAAGGCTTTCATAAAGAAGGCAATGATGACAACAGCCTTTAGACTTCATTTTTTTTTAAGAATTTATTTTTATTGTATGTGCATTGGTGTTTTGCCTGCATACATGTCTATGTGAGAGTATCAGATCCTGGAGTTAATAGGTAGGCATACAGGTGCTGGGAATTGAACCCAGGTCCTCTGAAAGAGAAGTCAGTCCTCTTAACCACTGAGCCATCTTTCCAGCCCCCTTAACATATTTTTTAAACATAATCAGTTCAATCTTTTGGTTCTGACAACAACAAACCATTATAATGTCAATTATGAAAGATTTCTTTACTACAGACTGTATAACATGACAGCAAATTCAGCAGCAGTCATTTTAATGGGAAAGGGATAATTCTTATCTAGTACAAAATACTAAAGCAGCTGGCAAATATATTGAACAAATATCAATACCACTATTCCCTAGAGGGTAATTTATTCCAATAATAGAAACAAGTAACCAAACACCTGTCGAGAACCTTTCCGTCTGTTGTATGTGTGAGTTAAGAAAAATAAAGTCATTTATGAAGAAATGCGCTTTGTAGGTTTCAGTAACATTTTATATACAAATTTAACTTTTGGTTCACAAAGAAAACAAGATCTAAAAATTTGTTTTTTAAGCCTCTGGGTATAACCCCTCTAAAGTCAAGTAAAGGTTTATTCCAAAATAGAGTGTGCAATACTTTACCTTCAAAGTCTCTTTAAAACATTTGTTACACAAGTCAGTCTTCTATAGAAGAAAAAGCCCAAGTTAGGCATGGTGGCTCACACCCTTAATCTTGTAAAGCTGCAGCAAGACTGCCTCAAGTTAGGCAAACCTAGCTATACACAGTGAGGTCCAGGTCAGCCTAGGCTGTAGAGTGAGAACCTATCTAGGAAGGAGGGAGGGAATTCTGCATGTGATATATAGAAAGTGGCATATCCTCATCCTTCTTCACTGAGGAGTTTCAAAACTATACATGTACTAACAGGCAAAATAAGACACCACATTGCTGTTTTTATGCTCTGTAGCTAACAATACTGAACACTGCTTGAACACTTTTATAAGGTGGCTCACGCCAACTAACAGCAAATAGACTACAGGAAAGGCACTGGCTTTGGCAAGAAAGAAAAATTGATCAATAAAAGTTTAAAAATCACACACAAGGTGACAAGTAATGCTTAGTGTCAAAATAGAAATTTTAAGTGTTTTCCTTAATAAAATATGAAACAGGATTAAAATATTCTGCCAAACTAGAGAACCAGTACATCGTCACACTTCATTGTTTCACTAGATACTGGCATCCGGACTTTGTGCCTGGTCTTGCTGAGACAATGAATGAACATAGATACAAAGACCCTACTCGTAATTGTATGTAATTCGTCCGATATCATCAGGAAGTAGGAAAGGAACAAAGACTCAAGGACTGAAACAGGAAAGTTAAGGTTTTCCCAAAAGTTTAAAAAAAAAAACAAAAAAACACTTGACTTGTGAATTTATTTGGCTAATGTAAACATCACTTAAACTCTCCTAATGATGTTTTCATTGAACTTGATTTCTAGTGTTAAGTCCTATAACAAAGACCAAAAAAAAAAAAAAAAAAAAAGAAAAGAAAACAGATGTATATGAATGTATTAAGCATTGCTAAAGAAGAATTGGAAACAAGCACTTACCTGTTGGTGTAGTAGCTCTTGAAGGCCAAAACCTAGAAGTTTTAAACACTAACCAATAGCAGATACAAATAACCACAATGTTTTCCTTTTGGATTAGCAGCGTTCACAAGATACAAAAGACACAATCAAATAAAATTTCGCTTCCTACTCTAGGTGTTTCTAGGTCTTCCCAGCAGCCCTTGCTCCCCTCATTGATCCACCTTTAGCCTTTAGATACAAGCTTTTTTTTTTTTTTTTTTTTTTTTTTTTTACATAGCAGAGGAGTGACGTGGCAGGAGGGGCAGAAAGTGACCCTAGAGGCTAGCGCTGGCTTGGGCAGCTCCTCCTTCGTTGTCCACCCAGCACACCCTAGCTCCTGCGGAATTCCAACGTTGAAAGGGTTTAAGAGAGACAATACTATTTTATCCGGAGTGGAAGCTCCGTGGCCAGTCTAGAAGCTGCGTGAGCATGGCAGGTTTGGTTTGGGATTAAGCCTGGGGTAGGCAGTGACTGCAGTAACGGCGGCTCCAGGACTCCCACGGTCGTTCCTAGACACTGCCAGCGCCCCCTTCATTTCCACACCTGCGGGTTTAGAACAGGCGTGGGAGCGGAGTTCCCAATTTGGGAAGAGCAGCGGTAATCTCCGCTTGAGGGCGAGCCCTGTGTGCTTGAACCCACCGGACCGTTTATCAACAGGTCAGAAGTTAAGTGCTGCAGGAAACTGGGCTCCTCCTCGGACCACCGCATCTTCTCCACCTCGCCAGCCGGACACTCGGGCGAAGAGGTCGGACCCTGGCGTCCAGGAGCAAGTGGCCGGACCCCAAACACTGCGTCCGAGAACTCGGGACCCACCGGGGTGACCTAGCCGCACAGCCTCCATCCGCTCCCCAACCAACGACGCCCTGCCCCTCCCCCTTCACGTCAGCGCCCCCCCAAAAAAGGCCAGGCTGGCGCGGCCAGGCCCCGGGGGCGCAAGGTGAGGAGCAGAAGGGCTGACGGAAAGGGCCCAAAGGGCGGCCATCCGGGACGGCGCCCCCTCCCAGCCCCCGACAAGAGACCGATTCACTCACCGCGGGGTCGGGGCCGGGGGCCGAGGGAGCGGTGGCACCGAGGGGGACAGCAGAGGCCGTGACGCGGCCCCGGGGCGGCGGCGCGACCCAGATGCTCTCCCTGGGCTCAGGAGTCAGGAAGACTCTGGGTCCGAGACGGCGGCGGCGGCCTCTGGCTGCGGACGTGGCGCCTGACGCGACCCGCCCCCTCCGCAGCCTGCGGAGCTCCCGCCTCCTCCCGCGCCTCAGGTTCCGACGCGCACGCGCGCTCGTTCCCCCCCCCCCCCCCGCCCCGCGCCCACCGGTCGCTCGGCGCGCGCAGCCCTCCCGGCAGCCCCCAGCCCGCCTGCGCGCCTCTTGGGGTGGGCGCCGCCCCGCCCCTCCGCCCCGGCGCCCAATCAGAGCGAGCGAGGGGTGCAGCCTGAGACGCCTGGGGCCGCGGGCCTCGCCCGACTTTCCAGCCGCCGTGCGGGCTCGAGAGAAGTAACGGTTATGGGGATTTAGAACTTCTCCCCTGAGGAGGGCGGCATGGTCGCCAGTGTCTCCCTCTCCTTCTCCCAGGGGCTTCATCCCTCTTTAGCTGCTGCCCCAAGGGAGTGACGGGCAGGGCCTTCTGTCAGCCGGTCTCCCCAGCACTCCGCGTGGGTTTCACCAAGTGATAGGGTGAGGTGAGGCCTAGCTAACTTGTTGGGGCTTTTTGTTGTTTTGGCTGTACCGTCCCTCTTGCCTGCCCTACGACTGCAATCCTTGGGAGTAAATTCCATCAGGTTCGCCCTCCTCACACAGCGGTGCCCAGGCCTTTCAGGGGGCCTAAAATTTTGATGAGGAAAAAGGTCGGTTCTTCGTTGTGAGAAATGAACTGGAAGTAAGAAAAACTGCGCTTGTGTCACTTCCTAACTAGGGCTTCTTCAGGTCTTCAACCCTCCACGCTCTTTCTGACCCTGGGGAAAGGTCCTGCTGGGGTCCTGGAAGGTAGTAAGCAGCCTAAGAGGATGCTGTTGGCTATGGGATTCTTCAAGTTCAGCCCTGCCTCAACCTTTGGTGGGAAGCCGGACAGGGAGCTTCCAAGAAGCTGGTAATAGCCGCCTATAGGGCTGTTTAGGGGAGCAAATGAGAGAAGTTCCGCACAGGCCGCCTGACTAGATAAATGCTATAAGCTTTTCGTTGACTCATCTTTTAAGATCAAAATGACAATAAATAAACCCTAAACTTTTTGAGAGGATAGGGAGAGGTGGTGGGTGTAAACGGGCATTATAAATCGTACCAAAATACAAGATTTTTCAAGTGGAAACATACACCAGGGTGAGAGTTCAACTTTTTAATTTTTTTTTTTTTAATATGCAGTAGTGTGAAGATGTCAGATCCCTTGGAATTGGAGGTACAGACAGTTGTGAGCTGCCATGTGGGTGCTGGGAATTGAACACGGGTCCTTTGGAAGGGCAGACAGTGCTCTTTACCACTGAGCCATCTCCAGTCCCAAGAGACCTGTTTTTAAGTGAAGTTAATCATTGTGGTGTAAGTGTTGACAGGGCTCAAAGAGGGGTGCTAACAACAAAAAATCCCAAGAGGAAACTAACTTTGCCCCAGTTCTTAAATAAAATGAACTATAGTATGACTTCAGCTTAATCACTACCAAATCAATGAATTTAATCCATTTAGATAACTGTGCTGAAATTATCAGGATAATCTTGTTTTACAGAACACATCACTAGAATTGGATGATTAGGAGTGTCTGAATTTTCACCGAATACTGAGTTCTTAATGGGATTTTAATAGGTGACTTTCAAGATTGAACTCTAGCAAAATTACAATGTACAAAATTATACTTTATAACTTTCTTCCCCAAATTGAAGCGGTTTTACTAATTATTAAGGCCATAAATCAAAGCAATGTTTATTTTAGTTCATAAACCAACAAAAATACTGGGAAGCTTTTGGTTCCTTCTAAAACTACAAATATAGGTAGTCCTGTTTTGGGTTTTTTTTGTTTTTTTCATAAATCTCAAACCAGTCATTTCTTGCTGTCTCAGTTTCCTTACTTATAAAAATGAATACAGGGTTTGGAGAGATGGCTCAGTGGTTAAGAGCATTCACTCCTCTTCCAAAGGTCCTGAGTTCAATTCCTAGCACTCACATGGCAGCTCACAAAAAGTACATGTGTATACATATATCTTTAAAAAGCTGAATACCATCACATTCAGTTCTCACGTACTCTTTAAGATAGTAAGTATGGAGATCTTGATTGAATTGTTTGTTTCTTGATTTCAGATACCTTGATGCAGTCAGAAGGAGCCTCAATGAAATCAGGCCCTATTTATTTTATAGGCCAACCTCCATTGTAGATCTTGATTCTTATTCTGTAATATCTTTATTTCTAGATAGCATTTAGCTAGATAACAGAGTAAGGTAGTTCAAAATGGTAAGACCAGAAAGTAGCAAGCCAGAAGACAGAACTATAAAAGCAAGACATAAATTAGATGCTGATAGCACTGAAGTTGAACAAATGGTCCAACTTTTTGCCCAGTATATGAAACTGTTCCAATTCTTTGCATAAATAAAATTCTTTGTTGGGTTGTCATCATCTTCATAGTGTTTCTGTTGGACTTTATATGACAAATTAATGGAAGGGCAACACATTTTTTATGTTCACTGTGTAATACATTCTTTTGGTATTTTGAAATGAACTGAATGATCTGTAGCTTTGAATAGGTTACCATCCAATGTAAATAATACTTTTCTATTCTCACATTCATACTGGTCTTCTGGCACAATTGCTTGAACTGTTTTTTTTTTTCTTTCCATGACTCACTACTTTTTTAACTTATAATTTATTTGACACAAGCTGTTAGTCTGTGTCATCTCATTTCTTTCAATAATGAGGCAAGCACTATTATATATTCTCTATTCACACAAAGAAACTGAAGCAAAAGTTAGATATTTTAGTCCATCCTCATAACTGGTGAACATAAACTTCTGTAATCCAATTTTGTGACCACAGCCCAAGTTCTTAAACATCATATTCTTGATTGAGATAAACGTTCTTTATATAAGCCAGGCTCACCTTAAACTTACTGTGTACTCCAAGCTGGCCTCAAACTTTTGATCTTTCTAAATTCTACAGTCAAATTTAACCATTATATTCTGACAGAAGAAAGCAGTTCCTGAAATCTAGCAAATGGCTTGGTGCTATCAGGGAAGTTGTAATGTTAGTAGGAACTGGCCTGATAAAAGTAGGCCTTGGTATTTTCCAATTAAGCCAGACAGCATGAGGCAAAGCTATTTCATAATCAGTAATGGTCTAAGCAAAAATAAGACTACTTTCTAGTATTTGAACCTGAACAAAAAGATGAATATAATCCAGGTCACCAAAGAGAATACACAAAGTCAAAATGACAAACTAGTAAATGGGTGTTGCTTCTTCACTGGTTACAGTTTTACTCATTCTAGCTTTTCCTCTTTATAGGTAAAATTTATGAAGATAAATCATACAATCACCCCTGCTTCATCACAAAAGTAAGGCAAGAAGGCTCTCCATCCTTAAACCCTCCATCAAAATATCTAACATAATCCTCAATCTTAATAGCCCTGCCTTACATCCTATTGCTGAGATGCAATGTAATTCAGTGTCTCTCTTATGAGTAATAATCTATCTCAAGCTGTTCAGCTTGCAGGAATTCTTGGTGATCTTTGGCTAAAGTACATCAGCAATTCTTTCTGTGTCATCTGTACCATGTATTTCTATGGAGTGGAAAACATGCTGTTAGGTAGAAGATAGACATGAGTAATGGAGATTGGAAGAGTGGTCCTAGAAGACATCCCAAGACCTCTTTGTGTTTGTACAGCCTGATAAGCTACTACTATAAAACCCCAGCTTCATATCCATCACCCTGCAGACGGCCTTCACTGCTGCATGAACAGGCATCTCCAGGCATCAATTGATAGCTGTTCTCAACTGTATCCAGCCCATCCCTAACACCTCGTGCTCTTTGCACATCCAGTGGGAAGTCACCCAAGCTATAAGGTACCATGTCTGAGAAGTTCCTGTGCCACTATTGCCAGAATTCCTTGCAGGGAAAGAAGTATGTGGAAAAGGATGGACAATGCTGTTGCCTGTCGTGCTTTGATAAACACTGGGCCAATACCTGTGAGGAATGCCGCCAACCAATAAGTGCAGATTCTAAGGAGGTGCATTATAAGAGCGGCTACTGGCACAACACCTGCTTCTGTTGTTACAAGTGCCGTCAACCCTTGGCCACTGAGACCTTTGTGTCCTGGGAAAACAAGATCCTGTGCAACAAGTGTGCCATTCAGGACACCGCCCCCAAGTGCCAAGGGTGCCTCAACAGTATTGTGGCAGGAGACCAGAATGTAGAGTACAACAATACCATCTGGCATAAAAACTGCTTTATCTGCAGCAACTGCAAGCAAGTCATTGGAACCCAAAGCTTCTTCCCTAAAGATGATAAATTCTACTGTGTGACTTGCCATGAGAACATGTTTGCAAAGCGTTGTACAAAATGCAATAAGCCCATCAAAACTGGAGGAATCAGTTACCAGGATCAGCCCTGGCACAGTGAGTGCTTTGTATGTTGTAACTGCTCTAAGGAGCTGAGTGGGCAGCGCTTCACTGTTGTGGACAACCAGTATTACTGTGTGGATTGCTACAAGAACGTTGTGGCCAAGAAGTGCACTGAATGCCGAAATGCCATCACTGGGTTTGGCAAAGGCACCAATATGGTGGCCCATGAAGAACATTACTGGCATGACTACTGCTTCAACTGCAAAAACTGTTCTGTAAATCTGGCCAACAAGCACTTTGTGTATCTTGGTGAGCAGGTGTTTTGTCCTGACTGTGCCAAAAAGAAATAACTTGACAAGGGCTCCTATCCTGTAAAATGGTATTTGAACCATGCTTTGTGTTCTTACTCTCTCTGCCCTGCACCAACCATAGGCTCTCACCTCTATGAAGTTGTTCTTCTGTCTTTTCTTATATTTTACAGTATCACTCAGCTAAGGGCACACTGTGATCATATTAGGATTCAACAACCTTGTAGCATAAATAATTTCTCTGTTGCTACAATGGAAAAACAAAAACTTGGATAGACTCTTCTGCGTGTTTCTTATAGATCAGAAAAGTGCTAACCATGTAGCCACGTGATGTGAGAAACATAGGCAATAAACCCCCACTGTGTAGTCATACAGAATGAAAGAGCTGTAGCAACTGCTCAGACTGCTCACTCTCTTCTGTCAACAGATAATTTTCCAGAATGTATGGTTTAACTTCCTCATCAAAACTTTAGCCTTTCTGTTCTTTTGTGCTTTCATATGACGTGAATTTCCAGAAAATAAACATTTTGAACTTAGTTGTAATTCTCAGCTGACCTTTTCCACATACTAATATTCAATTGGTCCATATGGCTTATTTTCTTCTGCATGTTTCTTATAGACCATAAAAGTGCTAACCATATAGCCACATGATGTAAACAAGAAGCATAGGTATTCCCATTTTAAAACATGGAACACAGGTGATTTCAAAAATCTAATCAGATCTGAGAAAACAAGTCTGTTTTTAAGCATCTTAACAATAACTACTTCTAGAAGCTTACAAAATTAACACTCCTGTACTTTTTAAAATTAACAATATTTTGTTTTAATAATGAAATAGTTTGAGTTTGAAAACTTGTATGACAATATTTGAGTATCCTCAGACATCCCTTTGGTTTAGAGATTCATCCTGTAGAAGTGACAAACTAAATGGATAGGCAAGAAATGCATAGCCATCATCAACATTAACACAGTCCTTTAAAGCCATGGCGGCTGAATCCCAGTTGTTGCCTACCCTTGGCCCATATATTCAAGAAGACTACAAAGTTTCTTATAATTTTAGGACCTTAAGAGTTTAGCTGGATCTCTGGGGGTGTGAGTTGGCCACAGTCCTTGAAAGGTTGATGTAGATTACCACCTCCTACTTCTCTGAAATATCAGATTACTTAGCTACTGTATTCTCTGTTATGGTGTTACATATAATAAGACAATATCAAAGTAAATGAAATGACAATACTGATCATATTTCTATAGGAGTAGTCATAGATGCCTATGCCACAGTTTGTCAGTCACTGTTATTTAACATTTCAGTGTAGTCTTAACAAAAAGCAGCATAGAAATAAAAAGAGACTCAGCTTTCATCCTGAAGCTTCTATTTTAAACAATGTTTTAAACTTGCAATGACAAAAATGTCTTAATCAATCATTAACTTTGAGCAATCTCATCAAAGAGTTAGATAGTAACCAAGACAATACAGCTGCCTCCTGGAAGCTGTGTCTTATAATGGTTAGAATGTTGACTTCATATGTTTCCATGTCCTTTCAGTTGCATATCGATTGTCCCTGCAATATCAGAAACTAAAGTACTGCATCATATTCCCACTTCTGTGCACCATATCCCCACCCAACTTTTGTGGGCTTCTCTAGACTCTAGAGCAGCACTTTTCAATCTATGGGTCAAATGACTGCCAGAAAACACCTTCATTACATGACAGTTCATAACAATAGCAAAATTACATTTTTGAAGTAGCAGCAAAAATAATTTTATGGTTGGGAGTCACCACAACATGAACTATATTAAAGGACTGCAGCATTGGGAAGGTTGAGACCCACTCTAGAGAATCATGGAAACAAATACTCTGAAAGGAAGTTTTATGATTTTGGAGGGAAAGAAGGTCACCTTATATCTTTTTTGTCCTGTTGCTGTCATATAAAAGAGTCTGATAAAAGTAATTTGAGGAAGAAAGGGTTTGTTCTAACAGTCAAAGGTACATCATGGCAATAAAATCAAGGCAGGAGAAACTTGAAGCAGCCAGTCAAGGCCTGTTCACAGTTGAAAAGCAGAAAACAATAAATGAAAGCCAGTGCTCAAAGTTATTGTCTGCATTTTATATAGTCTAGGATCTCCTGCTCAGAGATGGCCCTACTCACAGTCAAAATGGACCTTCCTACATCAATTAATATAAAATAATCCTTTACATACAAACCCAGAGACCCATACCCAAAGTGTTCTAGATTCTGTCTAGTTGACAATAGTAACCATTACAACTTCTCTGATATGCCACCCACTTCGTAAGGTTTCCTCAAAATCCACCCAACTAGTACCCTTTTTGGGCACATCCCACTCTAAACTGTCTTGGGACTATATGCTTTTCCTTGATAATCTTATGCTGAAATTTTTTGTGTTTCTTGAGTCCTTCTGGAAGACAAGAACCGAGAAAACTCCCATAGCAATACTTATCAGCCCTTTCTTAAGAAAGAAGTTAGAAATCACCCTTCCATCTGCAGCCATCAGACTGTCAGATCAAGGTTAGGTGATTTCCTTTTCATGAACTATACATACAGTGAGTGCTAAATGACCTTTTTTTAAAAAAAAAAAAAAAGTTGAGTCTAGTGGCTCAGTCCTGTAATCCCAACTTCCCAAGAGACTGGAAAAGGTGGCAAATTGAAAGCGTACATAGAATACAGAAAATTCAAGTCCATCCTGGTCAGTTTAGACTCTAATTGGAAAAAGAAGGACCGATACAGCTCAGTGGTATAGCACATGCTAGCATGTGTAAGACCGTAGGTGGGAACCACTGTATACCTCTCTGCCTTCCTCCAAAAAGGCGCTGAGTGTGATAGCAACAAGAAGCTAAGGCAAGAGTTAAGGAGTTAAATGTTCAAGACAGCCTGAGCTACATGGCAAGAATTTGTTTCAACAAAACAAGATGGTAAAAAGAAACACATGAAATAACTTTTTCTGGGTGCTGGAGATGAAGGCATACCAGGCAAACAATCTGTCACTGAGCCAGATCTTCAGCCCTGGATATCATTTCAAAGAGGAAAAAAGTACTTCTTCCCACCCGCTCAAGGCTTGCACCGTGTCAAACAACTTAAAGTGGACTACAGAGATAAATGTAAAATTATAAAACTTTTAGGAAAAAATGTAGGTGATCTTCAGTTAGGAAACCACTTTTCAGAACATGAATATAGCAGAAAGCCCCCTATAGGGGTCCTTTTTAAAACTCTATCTGGGGTGTTTAGGCCTCTACCTCCCTTCCACCAACCCCCAATCTTAACAAGGAGAAAGAAAAGGTTAGTAAGGACTGGGGCTTCAGACCCCTTTACTTCTCCCTGTAGTTAGGGCCAAGGGGTTCTTTTAGAGTTCTTTACCAATTTCCATCAACTACAGACACAGCTAGCAGTCTCCTCCATGGTGTTGTGCCCCAAAGTGTTCCTCTCCATCTGTCTGCTCCAAACTGCCACACCGTCTCTGGTCTCTGGTCTCTCCAAACTGCTACACACCACATGCCAACACTGAATGCTAACACACACATGCACCTCCTCTTTCTTGGCTCTCATATTTATACTCTCAGAGTTCTACACCATGCCCCACTCCGTGACACACATGGAACGCTATTACCAGCTGGCAAAGATCACATCCTGCACGTGACAATTCACAGGTGTGGACAAACTATAGCCCAGCTAAAACTCTATACTTGGAATTAAAACAAAAACATATTTACATAACATAACAGTTTACAAAGAAACCAAAACTTCCATTACACATGAAACGTAATACATAAAAGTGACATATATTTGTGTATGCATGTTAACATGTGTTGGTGCATGCATGTACATGTGTGTTTACATAGATATTTATGACATTGTGGAAAGGGCTAACACTAAAAGGACAGATGCAAACGGGTGTAAAAACCAGAAATGGGACTCATGTCATTCCTCAAATGCCATCTACCTTGTTCTTTAAAATGTGATCGCTCATCGACTTTGAACTTGACAGGTAATGGTAGTCTGGCTGGATAGCAAGTTTGTCAGTAAAGCTATCTCTCCAGTCCTGGGCTAAGTGTGTGCCACCAGTTCCAGCATTTTTACATAGGTTCTGAAAATTGAACTCAGGTCCTCCTGCCTGCATAACAAGCAGTTTACCAACAGGCTGTCTCCCAGACCTCTAAATTCAAAACACGAAAGCAAACAAAACTGATCTTAACATGTCATTGCTAAGAAAATGAAAACACGAGTAGCAGACTAGAAGAAAATACTTCCAAGAAACATTAAAGTTATATCCAAAGTATATGAAAAATTCTAACACCTCCAAAAAAAAACCCAGTTTTAAATTGAGTGCTTAATTGAATTATCAGATATTAAAAAAGATACATTGGTAAGTGCATGGAAAGATGGTCAGCACCGTGGTCATAAGGGAAATGAAAATCAAAACCATAATGAGAGCTTGAAGAGATGGCTTATTTGATATTTACTTGCCATACAAACATGAGAACCTGAGTTCAGATCCCCAGCACCCCTGTAAAAAGTTATCTAGCACTACAAGATAATGGACAGCTATATTAGTGGTGTGACCCCAGGGCTGGCTTCTCAGAGACAGGCAGATCCCTGGGGCACCTTGACCAACCTAGCCAATCACTAAAGAATCTAGGACGATTCCAGAAGTAGATCTGTGGCCTCTACATGTGTTTATGCATATGTGTGCATACAAGCACACAAACATACCCTTCAATGAAAATCTACTTGGTTATTTTTTTTTTTGGTCCAAATACCATGAATGGGGTGCAACCATAAAACTTATTAGTAGAAATGCAGAATTGAACAAATGCCTTAAGAGTTCAGTTACTTACAAAATTAATGCTACATTTACATTATGACACAGACACCCCACTAAGATATCAACCCAAGCACATATACATATATACAAAAACAGAAACATGGTATTTTCTTACAACCTAAAACTAGAAGCACTCTGAGTGCCCTTTAATTAGTGAATATATAAACAGATGTTGCCACATCTGCTCAGCGGAAACCACTTGGGACAAACTACACAAAATGAATAGGTACCATTCCCAGTGAAAGACTCAAGACTAAGAAGTATAGGTGCGGTATGAGTCCACATACATGACATTGTTGAAAAGATAAAAACCACAGAGAGAAAACATCTGTTAACTAGGATGTAGGCGAGGTTGACTGAAAGGGCATGAGGGAGTTGAGGGGGCAGTGGAACTGCTCTGTTCCTTGATTGTGACATGGATACACAAGTATACCTGCATACAGATATAATGCATGTATCTGTCAAAACTAACAGACAGCCTCTAATTCACAAATGATATTTCAGTAAGCTTGATTAAAAGTAGAAAAAAATGTTGAAATGGAAGAAAAAAAGTTGAAGCGATGAGAGACTACCTGGCACCATGAATTTGAAGGCCCTCCACAAAGAAGACAACCCACCTCCCCATGTTCCCAGCAGACAGCCCTTAGGGGAATATTAGGTTTTGCATAATTGTTCTGCATATTTGACCACACTTGGCTACTTCCTGTTCTCAAATGCCCTTCTATAGAAATAAGTAGAGAAACTTGAGTGTCACTGAATCTGAGCTCTATCCTAGCATACTGAAATGTAAAATATGCTACAGCCAAATTCTGCTATACATCCTGGTTTTCTTGTGGATAACTGGGCTTTATCAAGGAAGATTCCTTTTCTGTAATCTTTCTTGTTACTTAAAGGAATCGTAACCTGTTTTTTTGTTTGTTTGTTTGTTTTGTTTTGTTTTTGTTTTTTGTAGCCAGGATAATCTAACCAAAACATGGAATATTTTTACATATTTCCCATGTGTTTAGCACTAGACAAAGGACAGACATTTTCTACTCCCTTGAAAAAGACATGTCCATCAAGCATTTGCAAGTTATTATATTAAAGGTGATACAAATACTCTCTAAAGTGAGGAGTCAAAAAAACGAGGACTAGGTGAGTGCATAAAAGATAGCTATGGAGGCCTGGAGAGGTGGCTCAACGATTAAGATCCCTGGCAGCTCTTTCTGAGGGTTAGGGGTTCACAGCACCCCCACCTAGAGGCTCCCAACCATCTGTAATTCCAGTTCCAGGAGTATCCAATGTTTTCTTCTGATCTCCAGGGATACCAGATATGCATGTGGAACACACACATCTATGCAGGCAAAATACTCATACACATAAAAACATCTGTTTAAATGTAGAGGCCCTGGGAGATTGTCCGTGTAAGGTGCTTGCCTTGCAAGCATGAGGACCCAAGGGCAGCCCCTACGGATTACTTCATTTTTTTAAAAGCCAGATATGGTTTTTTGTGCTTATAATCACAGAGCTAGGGAAGCAGAGCCAGAAAGATTCCTGAGGCTCTTCGACAGGTCCAGGCCAGTGTCTAAAAAAAAAAGACGAGCATCTGGAAAATGACACAGTTTGTCATCTGGTCTGTGCTTACATAAAGATATAGCTTTGGATGTGAACTGGAAAAGGTATCTGGATGAAAAGGAATTTAAAATGTCTGAAGCAGATCTTATGATGCAGCACAGTGTTCTCAACTTTCCAGTCACATCACCTTTTCATAAGTATAAAGCGTAGAACCGGACACTGATCGTAAAGAAGGAACATGGGTGTGCACCCTGACAAGTGAGACTGACTGATGTATGTTTTGTCTTGCTTGTTTGTTTCACTTGAAGCCAGCTCTTTGATATAGGTGCAGGCATCTTTGTATTCAGCTTCATTTTGTTTTATAAGGTGAAATTAAGTTAAAAATTTTAAACTTTTTAACTCTGCTTCTTATTCATAGCTGACACTAACAAACCCTACCAGAGGGTCAACCTGACCTTATATTTTATTATGATTCAATAGTGTTATAACTCATACTTTGTTATCAACATACTTGGTTACACTCGGGTTGCACACTTGTTATCATACACCTGGCTACACTTTGGATGTACTGTAGAAGACCCTGATCCCTGCCTCACTTGGGACCAACAAGCTTAAGGGTTAGCTGATAATACTTTGTTTAGTTAGCTTAAAAGGTCTTGTTGCTTTGTATCGTTAGCCAAAATGTGTTACTGACCCCCTCCTTGTCTTCTGCACTAGCTTTTCCTACAAAAGACTGCCCTACGAACAGGTCAATGTCACAATTAGGCTCCCAGTTTTCTTTCTGTGTCCCTGGTCTGACCAGTCTTTGGGTGTTGTGTTCAATAAACCATCCACATTAACTGAGACCAGACTCTGAGTGGTTTGTGTGGCTATTCTTGGACTAGAACAGTTTCTTGTGATCCCATAGCAAGAAAACAGCCAAGTGTTAACTTTGAGTAAGAGAGCTTCTTGGTTTGGTCTCTACTTATGCACAATTTCCGATCAACTCCCTTAGGCACTGAAGTCTGCATTATAAAAGGCATGGTCTTCCTTTTACATGTAAAGGCTAAGTATACCCATCATCTTATATCAAGTCTTCTAGCCTGTAAAGATGGATTTCCACTGACTCAAACAATATCAGACTGCAGAAGCAGATGAGTCCAAGGATGGTAAAGATTCCTTTACCTTTTGAAGTCTGTCCTTTAGAGTCACATTGAATGGGAAGAAAATAGCAACCAATTCTTATATGAGTGTGAAGAAGCCAACATTAATCCCTCCAAAGTGAAATTTATATCAGCGACTACTTGACCTACTTTCCTTTCTTGCCTTCAGGGCACATCCTTATGAGTCTAATCATTCCTTTTCCAAGGGAACAATCAGCTTTCCAGGGCCTCTGTGCTGTGTCAGTTAATAGCCCCCAAACACACCAATCACACATTGTTTCATAGAAGGGCGGGTTATAAAAACAAAACTAAACAAGAATATATAGGCCAGCACTTTTAAATTTAGAAGAGATTTTAACCTCAGCTCCTTGGTTCTCTCAAGATTTCTGGTGCCTTGAGTAGCTGAAATGTGAGTTTCGTGGTAACATGATCAGGCATGGAAACGAAGCTCAGTTGGGGTAACCAGACTTTGGTTTGAATCGCATCTCACTGCTTTGATCAAGTTTGTTGTTGATGATTTTTCTTTGTTTTAGTGGATTTAGATGTGAGAGTGTGTGTGTTTGCAGACACGTGTATGTGTGTGTGCCTGTATAGTTATATCATCCTCAGTAATGCTATCCACCTCTTTTGAGACAAGGTCTCAAAGTGACCTGGAATTCACCAGTTAGGCTGGCCTGGCTGACCAGTGAACCCCAATGATCTACCTGCCTCTGCTTCTTCAATCTCAGGATTACAAGTACACACCAACAAGCTTAGCATTTTCGCATGGGTTCTGGAAACCAGACTTGGACCTTCATGCTTATAAGATAAGCCTTTTACTGGCTGAGCCATCTCCCCAGCCCTGCTCAAGATTCTTAACTCATCAGGACTTCTTTTCTCTCATTTCAGAAATGTAAGCTAATGGTCCTCATCTCCTAAGAGTATAGTGATGATTAAATAACATAATTGTGTCAGTAGCTTTCTATTCCTATAACAGATACATGAGATTATCCATTCATAAAAAGAAACTATTTAGACTCATGGTTTAAGAGTTTCTGCTCAATGATTGGTTCACCCTGTTGCTTCAAGCCAGACAACACATCATAGCAGGAGCATGAGGCATAGAAAAACTCTCACCTCATGGTGATGAAGCAAATGAAAGAAAGAGAAAGAAAATGGAGTCCCACAGCTCCCTTCAAGGGCAGACCCCAATGACTTAAGATCTCTCATTTGGCCTACAACCTGAAGGTTCTCCAAACTACCTTCATATTATGGCCCTTTGGAGGACACTTGTGATCCAAACTATAGGAATAATGTGAATAAAAGGGCAAGGCAGAGCTCAGTGGTAGCATGTTTGACCACAGAAAAAGTACTGAATGTACAGTAGCCATAGTGTGCTAGGCAGTTGAAGGTACTATGTGTTCTACTTTTAGGTCCAAGGGATAGGCATAGATGGAAACTGCTGGATCTGTTAATGTCCATGGGACTGAAGACTTCCATGCCTTTGATCAAACTGTCAATCAATGTAGCAAAATGTAAACTGACACATGCTAACTGGAAACTGGTACATGGTGCTACTTTTTGTAGCTTTACTCAGCATTTCCATTCCCAATGACAGGGAAGAGGGTGTTACTCAGCATTTCCATTCCCAGTGACAGGGAAGAGGGTGTTACTCAGCATTTCCATTCCCAGTGACAGGGAAGAGGGTGTTACTCAGCATTTCCATTCCCAGTGACAGGGAAGAGGGTGTTACTCAGCATTTCCATTCCCAGTGACAGGGAAGAGGGTGTTACTCAGCATTTCCATTCCCAGTGACAGGGAAGAGGGTGTTACTCAGCATTTCCATTCCCAGTGACAGGGAAGAGGGTGTTACTCAGCATTTCCATTCCCAGTGACAGGGAAGAGGGTGTTACTCAGCATTTCCATTCCCAGTGACAGGGAAGAGGGTGTTACTCAGCATTTCCATTCCCAATGACAGGGAAGAGGGTGTTACTCAGCATTTCCATTCCCAATGACAGGGAAGAGGGTGGTACTCAGCATTTCCATTCCCAATGACAGGGAAGAGGGTGGTACTCAGCATTTCCATTCCCAGTGACAGGGAAGAGGGTGTTACTCAGCATTTCCATTCCCAGTGATAGGGAAGAGGGTGGTATCATTTTGCCAGTTATTAATTCTGCTCTTTCTACCATAGAGGCCTTCTAAGGTCACTTTGGTCTTGTTATAGATAAATGCTAGGCTTGGATAGCTCCATTGATAAGACTCCTGAGCCTGAATCTGAGAGTCCAGGGTTCAGTTCCATGGAAACTTAAGAGTGGCTCAGACTTCAAACAAAAAAGAGCATTAAGAAAAATAGAATGGGACTGGACAGATGGCTCAGTCAGTAAAGGCTAGGCTCACAACCAAAAATATAAAAATAAAACGAAACAAACCATCTCGGATAAATACTTTGTCTTTTACAAATGTCTTTATTTTTTCTTTCCCGAGCTTTCTGGTTTTATAGTGGAATTCATGACAATGTGGATGGGGTGGCGACTGCTTGAATGGATTCTTAACTTCTTCCCTCAGACCTCATTGGTCTTTTGGACTTCATCTGACTCTCATATTAGTGTCTTTCATCCTGACTTCTAAACTTTGTAGTGCCCAGGGCTCTGGTTTAGGCACCTTAATCAAAAGCGATTATTAAATTCCATCCATTACATTGCATCTCACCTTAATATTATGGCTTTAAGTATTTGTCTGCTGGCTACTCTTAAATTTGAATCTATAATCCAAGTCTTTGACCTGAACAACAGACTTGAAGGTATAATAACTGTCCACTAGAAAGTTTCCACTGAGGTCTGTGGCTTTCATAGATTTCAGGCATTTCAAACTTGGCGTACAAAATGAATTTTTGGCCTTAGCCCTCAAATTGCATCTTCCAGCAGCCTTTCCCAACTCAGCTGACGCAATTGCATCCTTGTAGCTGCTCAATTAAAAAAAAATCTTGGCATAATTCTCTGCTCTCTCTCTCCTTTGCCCACACCTTTTATAAACTCTTTGAGGAAGTTCAGTAGCATCTGTCTTCAAGCCCAGTCACCACTCACCACCTTTGCTTGTGCAACTGTGACTTAAGCGTCTACCATTTCTCTGCTGGGTTATATCAGCAGCCTCCTAAATAGTCTCAATATTATTTGCTTCTTATACTTTATTTCCAACAAAGGATTCAGTGTGAACCTTTCAAAACTTAGGATTCCATCAACTCATCTGCTAAACATCTTTCAGAGACATTATCGTTTTAAAAACTTTTTATTGATTTTGAATTTCACATCATGCCCCCAATCCCACTCATTTCCCCATCGTCTCATATCTACTTTCTGCCCTTGTAACCTCACCCCAAAGAAAATAAAAAACAAACAATTAGAACATAAAAAAAACAAAAAACAAAGCATAGAAAACATCTATCATAGAAGCTGTAGTGTGTCACAGTGTGTCCCACAGTATAAAGATGTCCACACATCTTTACTTGCAAATGAGTCATTGGTATGGTTTGAGGCCTTTGGTTTCTGGGTGACATCTGTCTTATTCAGAGTGAAAGCCAAACCTCTATGAACTTTGTACTCCTTCCATCTTATCTGCCCTTGAATTGCCTTCTATTCTGTTCTTCCTTAATGAGTCTGCTCTAGCCATTTTGGCCTCTGCTACCCTTCATACTTACCAAGCATTCTTCTTATTCAAGCCCATCATACTTGATTGCTCAAAACAATGGTGAGACCACACATACTAAAAAGGCTACTACAAAAACAAAACAAAACAACAACAAAAAAAACAATTAGCCAAGTGCTATAGGGCATGCCTAGTATCCTGGGGCTCAGAAGGATAAAGCAGCAAGATCACAATTCTGAAGCAACGTGGACTAAATATGGCAAGAGCCTATCAAAAAGAAGAAGGGAGAATAGGAGGAGGATGACAAGGAAGTGGAAGAGGAGGAAGAGGAGGAGAAGAAGAAACTCAATAATAAACCTTGGAAGGATGTAGAGAAATGGCTAGTGGAAATGTAAGTAATCATTTTGGACAAGAGCCTAAAAAATGCTGTTGGTCAAGCTCAATGCATTTATGTTAGATAAGATTTCTTTAAACATCAATGTCTTAGTGTTTCTATTGATGTGAAGAGACACCATGGCCATGGCAACTTTTATAAAGGAAAACTTTTCATTGGGGCTAGTTCACAGTTTCAGGGTTTAGTCTATTATCATTATGGTGGGAAGCATGGCAATATGCAGGCAGACATGGTTCTGGGTAGGCAGCTGAGAATTTTACACCCAAATTCACAGGCAGCAGAAGTGAGTGCCATACTAGGTCTAGCTTGAGCATCTGAGACTTCAAAAACCTGTCCCCACAGTGACATACTTTCTCCAACAAGGCCACACATCCTAATGGTACCACTCCCTATGGACCAAACATTCAAACACATGAGACTGTGAGAACCATTCCTATTCAAACCATCACAATCAACAATAACAGCAACAAAACCACCAGCTTCAGCTGGTGAGAACTGATTGATGAAAATCTGACATGTGACAGGAACCTAATCTCCTGTTCTTTCTGGGACAGTGATTCATTGTTTGATAATCCAGTATTCACGGCAACCTAATGAATGACAGAAATAAAAAGAATTAACTGAATATCAACACAAAGAAGTATTACTCATGTGCAGTACGTCATATACAAATTCCAAAAACAATATGCTGCTCATGTATGTGAAATGAGAACTTGACACTCAATGGAACAGTTATAAGCATGTAGAATTACATAATTTTATTACTTATCAAAAATACCAGAATAAAAAATATACCAGAATGCATACCAATAACCTACAAATAGATACAAAATGATAGTGGATTTTGAGCTCACTTTATCTGAAATAGAAATTCCAGTTGTTATGTCTCACCCATGTTTAATAAACAGAAGCAGCTTTCAATATGTAATAATCATATTGAACATATCCGAACATCTTTCTCATAATTCTCTGCCCAGCTTTTGCTGGTGTTTTGGTTTTCACAATTGTCAAGCTTATTTTGATGTTCTATTATTCACTTCCTGAAGTTGCCTCTGGGGGAACACTCAGCATAATGATTATTTACATGCTTGTATTTAGTATTACTCAGTAATACGAAATAAGTCATTTCCTACATACGAAAGAAGCCAGATGCAAAGGACTGCATATTGTATTATTTCATACAAAAGGCAAATCTACATTGACAGATAAATAGGGTTTAAAAAACTAGCACCTACAGGTGGCACCCAAACGTGGTATATGAAAAGGGCGCCTACAGGTGGCGCTCAGATGTGGCTAGGCATAACGGAAAAGTTGGTTTCTAATGCCATACAAGAGGCAGCAAGTTAGGAAGGAATGAATGCACTGTTTCAAGATACCACCAAAAAGTTTGTAGTGGCTGCTGCTGCTGGGTTCTTTTCCACTTTACTCCAGAATAAATTTTCTATTTCTTCTTCATCTTCTTCCTGTATTCCATTCTAAAAAAAAAAAATGGTTGAGAGGATAGCTGAAAACCAGAAGGTTCACTCAATTCTCTTGTTTTAGAAAAGATTGCAGAGTTTGCTATGCACCTAGAGGGTTTTCAAGTAGAGATTAAAGTGCTTGGAAAGCAAAAAGTACCAGTGGGAGGAGAACAAAAGTGTTCAGGGCTGGTGTCTGAGAGTGGGAATTTCCCTCAGGATGAAAGAGGGAAGCAAACTAGGCTGAAAGGCAGACTGCCACCCCACCCTTCTCCATACACTTTTGCTGCCAGGTGTCCAGAGCACCTGTGTGAGGCAAGGGGCCAGGGAGAGCAGGACGCTGTACAGGGCAAAAGAATGAATGCTGAGCTAAGTGTGCCACCAGAGGAGTTGCCTGGAACTACACAGGCACATCAGCTTTTCCAGTCCTTGTGCAGCATATACCTGCTAACAATAGTGGTCAAATGCTTATGAGATGACATGGCATCCAATAGAAATGCTAGATCTAAAGTGTTTTAAAGAGTTCGCTTTACTGTATAAAATGCATTCTCCATTTGTTAAACAAATATTAACTAACTGGGCTATACAAAACAAACTTATTCCCCAAGATTGGAAGAGATTGGTGTCAGCTATGCTAGAAACTGGTCAGCAATTAAAATAGTTATCGTGGTAGAGGAACAAAGCCATGAAAATAGAACAACAGAATATAGCAAGGGGGCTAAACGTTGTTAAAGATTAATTGATTGGTGAAGGACGTTATGCTGACCTACAAGAACAAAGTCTATCTGGCAATGTGGTTCTCAAACAATGTCAACTAGCAGCTTTAAGAGTCTGGGATATGGTTGATGAGCCCAGAAAGAGATCCACCTCATTTACTTAGATAATACAAGGCCCTGCAGAAGCTTTCACAGACTTCACACAGAGATTGGCTCCAGCTGTAAATAAAGTCATATCAAACCTTGATGCCAGACAGGTGTTGATAGAGACCTTGGTATTTGAGAACACAAATATTGAATGTAAGAAAGTAAGCAGACCCTTAAAGGCAGGTACCCCACCAATAGATGAATGGGTAAGAAACACAACTGATACTGGCTCTCAGGAGCATCATGCCAATATAATAAGAGAAGCTAGAGCTAGAGCTCTCAGTTATTGGTGCTTTGATTACAGTGAATTTGGCCATTTACAAAGAAGCTGTAAGGTTAAAAGCTTCAGAGCTCAAAATAGCAAGTGTTAACTCTGAGAATACAGTACATTTGTTCATAGGCAGGAACAAGTGGCTTCTGGCTGTAATGGAATGTAATGGTTTCCGGGGTTTTGTAGCCACTGTGGCAAGTGAAAGCATTGGTCTAGGGATTGCCAGCACAAGAGGGACATATGAGGTAACCCCTTGCCTTTGGGAAACAAATGGAGGGGCCTATCAGCTCCAGGCCCTACAGCAAATAAAACAAGTTTTCTTCCTTCAGACAGCCAGAATGTAACAAGCAGGAAAACTGAAACTAAGTATTTCAGATCTGCTATTGAAGGAAGCTCCGGTTTGGATCTGGCTACAGATAAACCTCTTACCCTATTTCCAATAGTAGTTACAAAATAAAGACTGGTGTTTATGGTCCTTTGCCTTCAGGGACAGTAGGGATGATCTTGGGAAGAAGTGGATTTACTTCTCAAGGATTTATTGTGCATCCAGATATTGTAGATGGGGATTGCAAGGAAGAAATTAAAATCATGGCATATGTTAAAAAAAAAAAAATGCACTCTTCGGGCTGTGCTTCAGTTCCACCAAGAAGGTCGGGATCGTCAGGAAATACGAACCCGCTATGGTGCCTCCCTCCAGAAGATGGTGAAGAAGATTGAAATCAGCCAGCACTGGAAAACATGTATTCTCGCAAACAGTGTTAACAATCAGATACCCAAATTAATATTACAAATGAATGGTGTTAAAATACAAGGTTTGGTAGATACAGGAGCCAATGTCAGTAACCTTTCCCAAAAGTCTGGGAATCCAGAATGGCCACTTCAGAAGGTTATGCACAGTTTATAGAAATTGGTAAATTATCTAAAATGACCAAATATACAGTGGATTAAATGTGTGGGACTAGAAGGAAAAACAGGGAAGCTGAGACCCTATGTGGCTGACATACCCATAAAATTAGGGGAAGGAATCTTTTACAACAATGGGGTACTCAAATTAATATTCCTGCAATCCCAGAGATAGAAAATGATGAAATTAGGGGTGAAATGGTAGATGCTCCTGGAAAAGATTTTGATACGTGTAGTCAAGAACAATCACAAGCTGTGCCCCCTGTCCAAACACAGGACATCACAGGGATTGGGTTCCCAAATTCAGAAGAAGGGCCACTGCTAAAATACTAACAGCCCTACCCCTAAAATGGATATCAAACAGACCTGTGTGGCAAGAGCAGTTGCCCATAACAAACGAAAAATTGGAGGCATTTGAACAACTCATACAAGAGTAGCTGGAGGCTCAACATATAGAAGAGACTACCAGCCCATGAAATTCCTGTGCTTGTTGAAAAAATCAGGAAAATGGATGATGATAATGGATTTCAGAGCAGTGAATAGAGCCATTCAACCAGTAGGCTCTTTACAACCTGGAATTCCTTTACCTTCTTGGTTACCTAGACCTTGGGCTATAATAATAACTGACTTGAAGGATTTCTTTTTCACTATACTTTTGCATGAACAGGATAGGGAAAGGTTTGCTTTATCAGGAAACCTATTGCTAACAATAATGGTCCAATAAAAAGATACTATTGGAAAGTACTCCCACAAGGCCTGTTAAATAGTCTAACTTTGCATCAATTTTTTGTGCAATGACTGTTAGAAATAGATCATTTCCTAAGCCTATTACTTATCATTATATGGATGATATTTTGTTGTCTAATTCTTATGAAGATACTTTAGAAAAAAATGTTTAATGAAATGCAAACAATTTTGCTGTTATGGGGTTACAGATTGCTCCAGAAAAAATACAAATAGGCGATTCACTTAGCTATTTAAGTTAAAAAATAAGTCAACAAAAAAATTCAACCACAAAAGATAGAGATCCATAGGGACCAATTACAAACTCTTAATGATTTTCAAAATTAATGGGAGATATTAACTTGGTTGAGACCTAAAACTGAATTAAGTACTTATGAGTTAGGTCTTTTGTTTCGGACATTATAAGGAGATTCAGATTTCAACAGTCCAAGATGTCTAATAGCTGAAGCAGAAAAAGAGTTAATTCTAGTAGAACAAATACTGTGGGTCGAATTGATCCTAAACTTGATTGCATTTGGTTCATTTTGCCTTCAACTCATTCTCCTACTGGGCTTATTATGCAAAGAAAAGTATTATAGAAATGGATTTTCTTAGTACATAAACAAAGTAAAAAATTAAAGACATAGAAAAGGTTTCTGAATTAATTATGAAAGAAGGAATAAGACTTCATCAATTGTCAGGAACAGACACAGTTGAAACTGTGGTCCCTCTGAGATTATGTCACTGTAGGTAATCAATGAAGATTGGCAAAGAACTAGTAGTAACTACTTGGGAGAAAGTAATAGCAAATATAATAAAAGTGAATGTGTACAGTTTATAAAAAGAACTAATTGGATACTTTCTCATATTGTAAAGGAAATATCAATTCCAGAAGCACCTACATGTTATACTGATGCGAACAAGAAGGGGATGGCAGGTTATAAGTAAGACAAAATAAGCCAGGTGATCAAAAGCCCATACATCTCAGTTCAAAAGTCAGAACTGTATGCAATCCTATGGTATTATTAGATTTTTCTGAATCTCTTAATATAATTACTGACTCTCAATAGGCAAAAGGAATTGTTTTGCATATAGAAACTGCTTAATTTATCCCTGATAACTCAGAATTGACTTTGTTATTTATGCAATTGCAACAGGCCATCAGAAGTAGAAACTATCCATTATGTTACTCATATTTGGTCTCATACAGGTTTGCCAGGTCCACTGGCACAAGAAAATGAGGAAATTGATCAATTACTAATATGAAATGTGTTAGAAGCCTCAAAATTTCATGAAAAATACCATGTTGACAATTAAGGTTTTTAAAAAATCTCTATCATTTATCAACAAGGCAAAGAAATAATAACAATAAAATTTCCTACATGCTTTCTGTATAACCAAACTCCATTACCTGCTGGAAGTAACACTAAAGGTACCAATAGAAATAAAATCTGTCAAAGGGATGTGTTTCATTTTTCAGAATTTGGAAAACAAAGGTATGTACACCATACCATTGATATATACTCAAGGTTTCAATGGACAACTGCTTTAAGTTTCTGAAAAGGCTGATTGCATAATTGGAAGTAATGGACAGTTATGAATATACTTGCACAAATTAAGACTGATAATGCACCCAAATCTGTATCCGGCAAGATAAAGCAATTTTTTCATATTATAATATAAAGCACATTACCTGGTTTACCACACAGTGTTACAGACAAGCTGCTGTAGAAAGAGCTAATCCTATTTTAAAAGAGATGCTTATTAAACAAAAGGGGAGAGTAAGGACCCTCAAGGACAGACTAAATAATGCTTTAAACTCTAAATTTTCTTAATGTCAGTGAAAAGGGAACAAAAGCAGCTGAGAGACAATGGATTATAGAAAAAAACTGAGGAACTAGGACAACCAATATACTATAAAGATGTGTTGACATTAGAATGGAAACCTGCAATAGTTTTTGAGATAGGGAGTGGTTATGCTTATGTATCTACAGGGCATGAAAAAATATGGTTACCAACAAAACTCATAAATATTAGATTTGATCAGGGAAGATCTCCTATTAGCTAAAACATGAATGTCCTTGCATAGCAAATGAATCTTATAAGCTACATGGTCCTCATGACATTTCATCCTTTCATCTAGCATGGACTGAGATTTATATTGCAGTTCAGACAGACTTATAAAGTTGATAGATGCCTTTTTCTTGCTCAAACATAGAGCAGAAATTATGTTTAGCTGATTTTTGCATATTCCATACATATTAATGCAAAAATGTACCTATAATATTGCCTTCAAAACTGTTTCTTTTCAGAGCAAAAGAGCAGATAACAATGAAGACAAAACAAGTAGCCCAGGTTATTCAGCCTCACAGACCACCTCAGTTACTGTTTCCTCAAAAGGGCATGCCCAAATGATCAATACCACAAAGACTGAACAGAAGAGAGAGAGACTAGACAGAAAACAGAGACTGGACCAAAAACGCAGGGACAAGGCAGAAAACACAGAGGCTGGGGGAAAAAAGATACAGCTAGCTCTTCCAGCGTGTGGCAAATATCCTCATTTTCTAAGGAAAGATGTTTTTACACCCAGACAGCAAAAGGTAATTTTAAGAACACAATGCCCCCAATCCCAGTAGGTAAAGTGGGTGTTTTTGGTCATTTGGTGGGTTATGGATGTTTGTTGTCATCTAGGGGAATGTTGGTTATAAGTTGTTATGGGTCATAGTCAGGGAAGAAACAAAATAAAGGTTAGAATCAGGAATCTCTTTCTTTCTCCCTTCTATCCTTCTTTTTCTCTTCTATCTACTGTTGGGGAAAAAGAGGGGAAAGGGGAATGATTAAAAAAAAAGGAGAAAATATAGGATAATAGGATAAAAGGTAGATTATTAATCTACCAATATTAAATATTTATGATATGGATTATTGTATATTGATAGAAATTCAAGCTTATTTTGACCAATTTTTGCTTAATGTATTGTACATATGCAACTCATTTGAAAACGTGCTATAAAATTCTAGTCTTATGAAAGCTAACTTTTGCAAACTGTTCAGGATGATTGGAGATGCAAGTCAGTAGTTAGTCACCTATAAATAATCTTATAGTCTTGTTAGATACTAGTTTAGTTAATTACAGAAATAAGCTTTATTTAGTCTCTTGTATATGTTTTCAAGGTTAATAAGATAGTACATGGCTAAAAACAAGCAACGTTGCTCTAATATACTATAGATTATTGATACATAGACAAATAGATAAATACATAGAGAGAGAAATGATAGATAGATAGATTTTATCTAAATGATTATACACTATAATTATAATTATATAATTATACACTATAATGGTAGATAAATAAGTGGTCTTCAAACACTTCAGAGATTTACAGAATATGGACTTTAAAGATGTTTTAATAGTAAAAGGTTTTTCTGACAGAGAGACACCTGCTCCTGGCAATACCTTTAATCTACTTCAAAGAAGATGATGGGCATCAAAGAAACAAATGTGGCAAGATAGCCACTGGAGAAAAAGTTGTCCTTCTAATGTTGATAGCAGGCTGTTGAAACTGTGAACAAGCAGGACCCTGGGAAATTGACTGTCCAACTTTACAGAAACTAAGTGGTCAGTCCTTCAAAATCCCTGCTTCACAGAAAAGTCTATGATAGAAAAGTCAGAGAAAAAGTCAGATATTCTGGGCCAGAAGGCTGAAGATTAGATGCCTCCAAAATAGAGAAACCTCTGTGACTGTCCAGGCAGTTAACTGTCTCTGTCATTTCTATAGTTCTGGAAGCTGTCTGCTCTATGCTTCCTACATACTTAGGAATATTATTTTCTTCTCAAGTCTCTGATGGGATTGAAGACTAGGTAGTCATAGTCTTACTACAATTAAGCTTGACAATGGTTTATGTATAAAAAAGATGTTTTAAGGTCTGGATAGATGTTTTAGGTTGAGATGCAAAATATGATAAGAAAGTGAGTTAGGGGGCAGGAGCGATGGCTCAGAGGTTAAGAGCACTGACTGATCTTCCAGAGGCCCTGAATTCAATTCCCAGCAACCACATAGTGGCTCACAACCATCTATAATGAAATTTAATGCCCTCTTCTGGGGTGCAGGTGTACAGGCTGGCAGAACATTGTATACATAATAAAGAAATAAATCTTTAAAAAAAAGTGATTTAGGTACAGAACTTGGGATTCACCAGGATAGGATAGAGAGTGGAATACTTTCTCCAAGATTTCCAAATACAAATGGATGGGACATTATAAATGTATTTTTTACCTGATAATTCTCATAATTATTCTTATTGTATACAGTTTATCACTGTTAGAGAAAAATCCATTTTTAAAAAGGAAGTAGATGTCCCATCAGGGTATCAAAGGAGATACTGAGAGTCATGGCCAAACTTTGGGCAGAGTGCTGGAATCCTTATGGAAGAAGAGGGAGATAGAAAGAACTGGAGGGGACAGGAACTCCATAAGGAGAACAAGAGAGCCAAAATACCTGGCCCAGGGGACCCTGCGGAGACTAATACTCTAACTAAAGACCATGCATGGAGAAGACATAGACCCTCTATTCAAAGGAAGCCCATTGGCTGCTCAGTTTCCAAGTGAGTTTCCTAGTAGGGATGCAGGAGCTGTCTCTGATAGGAACTCAACTGTAGTCTCTTTGATCACCTTCTCCTGCAGGATGCAACCTTGCCAGGTCATAGAAGAATACAATGCAGCCAACCTTGAAGAGATGTGATAAGCTAGGGTTAGATAGAAAGGGAGGAGGTCCTCTCCTATCAGGGGACTAGAGAAAGGGAATAGGAGGAGAAGAGAGAGACTGGGTGGGACTGTGAGGAGACGAGGGAAGGGGCTGCAGAGGGGATACAAAGTAAATAAATTGTAATAAACAAACATAAATAAAATTAAATTAAAAATATTTTTAAAGGGGGGTGATGTAATGGAAGTTTGGGTTTCTTTAAAAACTTAGTGATGAGTTCAGGGCTCTTCCCCACCTTTTCTTCTAATGGTTTAGTGCATCTGTTTTTATATTGGGGTCTTTGGATTTTAGTTTTGTGCAGGGTAATAAGTATGGATCTATTTTGCATTTTTTCTACATGTAGATATCCAGTTAGAACAGTACCATTTGATGAAGATGTTATCTTTTTTCCATTGTATGGTTTTCTCATCTTTGTCAAAAAGCAGGTGTCCATAAGTGTGTGGGTTTATTTCTGGGTCTTCTATGCGATTCCATTGATCCACATTTTGTTTCTATGCCAGTACCACGAAGTTTTTATTACTGTTGCTCTACAGTACACCTTGGAATCAGGGATGGAGATACCTCCTGAAGATCGTTTATTGTAGAGGATTGTTTTAGCAATTCTGGGTTTCTTGTTATTCCAGATGAAGTTGGGAATTTTTCTTTCAAGGTCTGTAAAGAATTGTGTTGGTATTTTGATGGGAATTGCATTGAATCTGTAGATTGCTTTTGGTAAGATGGCCATTTTTACTATGTTAATCCTGCCAAGCTGTAAGCATGGGAGATCTTTCCATCTTCTGTTATCTTCTTCTATTTCTTTCTTCAGAGACTTGAAATTTTTTTTTTCATACAAGTCTTTGACTTGCTTGGTTAGAGTTACACCAAGGTACTTTATGTCCTGTGTGGCTATTGTGAAGGGTGTTGTTTCCCCAATTTCTTTCTCATCCCCTTTGTCTTTGGTATATGGGAGGGCTACTGAATTTTTTTTAGTTGATTTTGTATCCAGCCATTTGGCTGAAGATGTTTAGGAGTTCCCTGGTAGAATTTTTGGGGTCACTCATGTATATTATCATATCATTAGCAAAGAGTGATACTTTGACTTTTTCCTTTCCGAACTGAATCCCCTTAATCTCCTTCAATTGTCTTATTGCTCTAGCAAGGACTTCAAGTTAAAGAGGTATGGAGAGAGTGGGCAGCCTTGCCTTGTCCCTGATTTCAGCGGGATTGATTTAAGTTTCTCTCCATTTAGTTTGATGTTAGCTATAGGTTTGCTGTATATTGCCTTCACTATGTTTAGGTAAGTGCCGTATATTCCTGATCTCTCCAGGACTTTAAACATAAATGAATGTTGGATTTTATCAAATACTTTTTCAGCATCTAAGAGATTATTAGGTGGTCTTTTCTTTCAGTTTGTTTATATGGTGGGTTACATTGATGTGTTTCTGTATATTGAACCACCCCTGCATATGTGGGATGAAGCCTACTTGGTCATAGTGGATGATATCTTTGATGTGTTCTTGGATTCCATTTGCGAGTGTTTTATTGAATATTTTTGCATCAATGTTCATAAGAGAGATTGGCCCGAAATTCTCTTTCTTTGTTGGGTCTTTGTGAGGTTTAGGTATCAAGGTGACTGTGGCTTCATAGAATGAGTTTGGTAATGTTTCTTCTGTTTCTAGTTTGTGGATTAGTTTGAAGAGAATTGGTGTTAGCTCTTCTTTGAAAGTCTGGTAGAATTCTACGATGAAACCATCTGACCCTGAGCTTTTTTGGATGGGAGACTTTTGATGACCGCTTCTATTTCTTTTGGGGATATAGGACTATTTAATTGATTTACCTGGTCTTGATTCAGCTTTGGAAAGTGGAATCAATTAAGAAAATTGTCCATTTCATTCAGATTTTCAAATTTTGTGGTGTATAGGCTTTTGAAGTAAGATCTAATGATTGTTTGGATTTCGTCAGTGTCTGTTATTATGTCCCCCTTTTCATTTCTGGTTTTGTTGATTTGGATGGTGTCTCCTTTTAGTTAGTTTGGCTAAGGGTTTGTCTATCTTGTTGATTTTCTCAAAGAACCAGCTCTTGGTTTCCTTGATTCTTTGAATTGTTTTATTTATTTCTAATTGATTAATTTTAGCCCCAAGTTTGATTATTTTCAGCCATCTACTCTTCTTTGTGTGTCTGCTTCTTTTTTTTTTTCTCCTAGGGCCTTTTAGGTGAGCCTTGAAGTTGTTTGTATGAGATGTTTCAAATTTTTTCTTGAAGGCACTTAGTGCTATAAATTTTCCTCTTAGCACTGCTTTCATTGTGTCCCATAAGTTTGGGTGCCTTCATTTTCATTGAATTCTAGGAAGTCTTTGATTTTTTTTCTTTATTTCTTCCCTGACCCAGCTGTCATTGAGTAGTGAGTTGTTTAGTTTCCATGTGTGTGTAGGCTTTTTGCTATTTCTGTTTTTGTTGAGGTCCAGCTTTAGTCCATAGTGGTCTTCTTGTATTTGTTGAGGCTTGCTTTGTGAGCAACTATATGGTCTATTTTGGAGAAGGTTCCATGAGGTGCTGAGGAGAAGGTAACTTCCTGAACATAACACCAACAGCAGAGGCTCTAAGATCAACAATCAATAAATGGGACCTCATGAAACTGAAAGCTTCTGTAAAGCAAAGGACACTGTCATTAGAACAAAATGACAGCCTACAGGTTGGGAAAGAATCTTCATCAACCCTATATCTGACAGAGGGTTAATATCCAGAGTATATAAAGAACTTAAGAAGTTAAACAGTCCCCACCATTTGCCAGAAGCAGAAAGACACACCACACCAGGTATATACTCACTCATAAGTGGATATTAGACATATAATATAGGATAAACATACTAAAATTTGTACACCTAGAGAAACTAATCAGGAAGGAGGACTCTGGCTAAGTTGCTCGATCCCCATTCAGAAAGGCAAAAAGGATGGACATCCGAAGATGGAGGAAACAGGGAGCAGGTCAGGAGCCTACCACAGAGGGCCTCTGAAAGGCTCTACCCTACAGGGTATCAGAGCAGATGATGAGACTCATAGCCAAACTTTGGGCGGAGTGCAGGGAATCTTATAAAAGAAGGGGAAGTAAGACCTGAAGAAGACAGGAGCTCCACAAGGAGATCAACAGAACCAAAAAATCTGGGCACAGGGATCTTTTCTGAAACTGATACTCCAAGCGAGGACCATTCATGGAGATAACTTAGAACCCTGCACAGATGCAGCCCATGGCAGCTCAGTGTCCAAGTGGGTTCCATAGTAATAGGAACAGGGACTGACTCTGATATAAACTGATTGGCCTGCTTTTTGATCACCTACCCCTGAGGGGGGAGCAGCCTTACCGGGCCACAGAGGAAAACAATGCAGCCACTCTTGATGAGAACTGATAGACTAGGATCAGAAAGAAGGAGAGGAGGACCCCCCCATCAGTGGACTTGGGGAGGGACATGGGTGGAGAAAGGAGGAGGATGGGATTGGGAGGGGAGGAGGGAGAGAGCTACAGGGGGAAACAAAGTGAATAAACTGTAATTAATAAAAATAAAAAAGAAATAGAGAAAAAAATAAGTTAAACAGCAACAAATCAAGTGACCCAATTAAAAAATGGGGTACAGAGCTAAACAGAGAATTCTCAATAAAGGAACATTGAATGACAGAGAAACACTTAAAGAAATGCTCAATGTCCTTAGTCATCAGGGAAATGCAAATCAAAAAGCCCCTGAGATTTCACCTTACACCCATAAGAATGGCTAAGACCAAAAACTCAAGTGGCAACAAATGCTGGAGAGGATCTGGAGAAAGATGAACCCTCCTCCATTGCTGGTGAAAATATAAACTTGTACCACCACTTTGGAAATCAATCCGGTGCTTTCTCAGACAATTAGGAATAGTGCTACCTCAAGATCCAGCTATACCACTCCTAGGCATATATCCAAAAGATGCTCAAGTATAAAACAAGGACATTTGCTCAACCATGTTTTTAGGAGCTTTATTTGTAATAGCCAGAATCTGGAAACAACCCAGACGTCTCTCAGTTGAGGAATGGATACAGAAATTGTGGTGCATTTACACGATGGAATACTACTCAGCAATTAAAAACAAGGAAAATCATGAAATTTGTAGGCAAATGGTGGGAACTAGAAAAGATCATCCTGAGTGAGGCATCCCAGAAGCAGAAAGACATACATGGTATATACTCACTTATAAGTGGATACTAGACCTAAAAGATAGGATAAACATACTAAAAATCTGTACACCTAAGGAAGCTAATCAAGAAGGAGGACCCTGGGTAAGACGCTCAGTCTTCATTCAGAAAGGCAAATGGTACAAACATCGGAAGAGGGAAAAAATAGGGAACAGGACAGGACCTACCACAGAAAGCCTCTTTTCAGAGGCTTTCTTTTCAGACTCTACCCTGCAGGGTATCAAAACATATGCTGAGACTCATAGCCAAACTTTGGGCAGAGTTCAGGGAATCTTATGAAAGAAGGGGAGATAGAAAGACCTGGAGGGGACAGGAGCGCCACAAGGAGAGCAACAGAACCAAAATATCTTGGCACAGGGGTCTTTTCTGAGACTGATACTCCAAACAAGGACCATGTGTGGAGATAACCTAGAACCCCTGCATAGAAGTAGTCCATGGCAGCTCAGTGTCCAAGAGGGTTCCCCAATAATAGGAACAGGGACTGTCTCTGACATGAACTCAGTGGCTGGCTCTTTGATCACCTCCCCCTGAGGAGGAGCAGCCTTACCAGTCCACAGAGGAAGACAATGAAGCCAGTCCTGATGAGACCTGATATACTAGGGTCAGATGAAAGGGGAGGAGGACCTACCCTATCATGGGACTGGGGAAGGGTCATAGGAGAAGAAAAGGGAGGGAGAGTGGGATGGGAAGGAGCTGGGGGAGGGGGCTACAGCTGGGATACAAAGTGAATAAACTGTAATTAATAAAAATAAAATAATTTTTTTAAAAATCTTAGGTATGTTATGTAAACATATTTTTGTTTTAATCTCAAGTGTGGGATTTTAGTTTGTCCACAGCTGATAAGTGCCTCATGCAGAGGTGTGGTCTTTGCCAGCTGGAGGTACGTGAAGTCTGAGGACTTTGAGGGGTATAAATACACTAGCCCAGAGGAGGCAGACACGGCAGCTCAGAGGAGGCAGATGGAGGACTGCTTGCTGTGTTTGCTGGTTTGCTGCTTACTTGGACTGCTGGATATCCTGACAGCTGAGACTGGTATTGACATCCCTACCCCGCTGGAAGAAGTAAAGAGATCTATGTTCTCTTTCCCTTCCAACCTTCTTTTTTATTTACCTGGGGTTGGGGGCTGGCAGGGAGGTATAGGCTTTAAGGAACCCTGAAATAAAGTAGACTTTGAAAAACTAGCACCTACAGACAGAAAGTAGATCCACAGTTACCTGGGGCTGGGGGTGCAACTGAGAGTTTACTGAAAATGGGCATGAGGACCTTGTCAGGGTAATGAAAACGTTCTAACAGATTGTGGCAATGGTTGTATATATACTATGTAAACTTACTAAAGGCCATTGTGTTGAACACATAAAACAGGAAGGAGATATGTAAGTTATGTTCATCAAAGGTATTGATTAAAAAAGAGAGGAAATATTTGGGTAGCCACACAAAAACTGTGAGTCACTTGGAAGAGGAAAAAATGAGTTTTCCATTCGTTTTTCCTCTCATTTCATGATCTTCAGCAATATGTCTTTATCACTCAATATTAATAAGAAGTGGGGCTACACCCATGAAAGCTGAGCCAAGTCTATAATCCAGCACTCAGACCCAAACTCAAGGCCAGCCTGAGCTGTAAAAGAAGTGGATGTTAGATATTCTCATTCATCATCAGAATGAGACAGAAGTGATGATGCATGTCTTCCAATGCTGGGTTTAGAAAAAGCTTCATAGCTCCTTCAGAGGTCTGTTGAAATATCCCCCCTCTCATAGATGCTAGGTCTCAGAACTCAACACCAACCAGTGAGAAGCAAGAAGTCATATGGGGAAGCCATGTCCTAGTTAGGGTGTTCATTGCTATGATAAAAAAAAAATGACCAAAATCAGCTTGGGGAGGACAGGGTTTATTTCATTTTACAGTTTCATATTACAGTTCAACATTGAAGAAAATCAGGGCAGGCACTGGAGCAAAGCAGGAACCCAGAGACATGACCAAAGCAGCAGTCATGGAGGAATGCTGCTTACTTAGCTTGCTTAGCCTGCTTTCTTATGTAGCTCAGGACCATCTGCCTTCTACATCATTTATCAAGACAATACCCAACAGACTTGCCTTTAGCTCAGTCTCACGGAGGCATTTTTTCAATTGTGGTTTCCTCTTCTCAGATAACCTTAATTTGTGTCAAACTGACATAAACTAACTAGCAGGCCGTATGTAGATACTGTCCTTCATGGCCCAAACCAAGCCCAGCACTTTTGAATTTTCCTGCTGGACAACAGAGTAACGAAGCTTTCAGGCTATTCTGCCCTTGAGTTGTTTCAATCACCCAGAAATTATGGCCTTCCTAGCTGAGGCCCCAGGTGTTGTAGAAAAAGCCAATATCCTTTGCAGAGTTCATGTAAACTCTGACCCTGTCACAGCCATGTTTTCTATTATATATTTGGAGTAACTTGTTACGTATCAAGAGACAACCATACAACAACAGCATACCAAAGTAGTGTGTGCTCTAGCTTGGCCTTGCTCATCATATTCCACTTAACAGCGTGTTTTATCTAGTATACTATAGTGCTAGTCTTTTGTCGTTATAACAAGTTGGGGTTTGTTGCAGACAGCATGAGACTATAAATGTTCCCAGTATTCATCCAATTTTCAATTGATTTATTTCCTTGTTTAAATGAATACAGACTCATGGGTACATATTTTATTTAGTATTTTGTTATCCACTATAATTGTTATTTGATGCTCATCTTGGCCTAGATTTGCAGAGTGAGAGTCCATCCAAGTTGGCAGAGCTATTATATATAAACACATCCACATAGAGAGAGATGTATAACAGTTTCCCATATACTGACAACCTTGAGTTCACACCATTATCTCTAATTCCACCTGTATGTATCATTACCATACAGTTAATTTTTGTTTCCTGCCTTTCCATACTATGTGTCTTGCTGTGACAGTGGGACACCTAATTACTATTATTTTTAATGTATGTATTTGACTAATCCTACTCTACACAGTATCTCACTCCCTTCTCTTCTGTGTGGATACCCTTGGCTTTAGCACCATGGAAGTAACAGAGGAACTGATAAGAGGGTTCCATCAGAAGGGCAGGAAGACAGGCTTGAGGAACATGTCCATGTGTGTTTCAGGATTTCAGAATAATCATGGAATGTAACTTGCCAGCACCCTTAAGAGTCTTAGACTGAGTTTTGCAGAAGAGAAGGAAAGAAGCACAAATAGGGAGGAAAAAAAAAACAGAGAAAACTTTGTTAAACTTTGCTTGGAGGTTAAAACATTTCTAACAAATGTTTCTAAATACAATATACAAATGAATTTATGCTTTAAAATAGCAAACACTACATCTATAGTCCATACTTAAACTATAATCACTTTTTCTTTTGAGACAGGGTTTCTGTGCATAGCCTTAGCTGTCCTGGAACTCTGTAGACCAGGTAGGCCTCAAACTCAGTGATGCACCTGTCTCTGCCTGCCTAGTACTGGGCTAAAAGCATGCATGCAACATTTGTCTTTGTTTACAAATACAACTGGCGACAAAATCCAGCAGCTCATCTTGCTTATTTGCTCTTTCTACAAGTATGTATGCTTAAATCACATTTTAAGCATTTTGATTTAAAAATACATGGACAGCAACATCAAATTTGTCCTTAAATAGTTAATGAAAAAGCACAATTTCAACATGATAGTGACTCAAAGTAAATAATAAATTTTAAAAACTGTAAACATGTACCAGCAGTCACATGTCCTCGAGGAAATGTGTTTTCATAAAGTACACTCACCACTGAAGTGGTGTAACGCACTCATTAGTTTTCCCTCAGGATGGCCTCCCCCTCGACAAGCACTGGGGCTGAAGAGCAGGTGCGGGTTCGTACACGTGATAGCTCTGTTAAGAGTCCCACTGCAGGCAGAGCCACTTGTCTCAATACAGGACAGCCGCACATTCCATGTATCGCCCTGGATTTTTATGTTAGCGTTAGTTTCCAAAAATAACATGCTTTAAGAACGAATTTGGTGACCTAGATGTCTAAAAATAAGGCAATATGGGTGAAATTCATAAAGGGTGTACTAATCAAATCTCAAGAATTTAAATGAACTCAACACTTAACAGTACTTAACTGCTTTAAAGTTTTTATTGCAAAACATAATCCAAAAAAATTATTAAACAGCCATCTGTTTAGGCCCAACATTTTTTTCCAAAAGTATTTTTATGAAAATAGTAATTCTTATAGCCAGGCAGTGGTGGCACATGCCCTTAATCCTAGCACTAGGGAGGCTGAGGCAGGCAGATCTCTGAGTTTGAGATCTGCCTGGCCTACAGAGTGAGTTCCAAGACAGCCAAGGCTACACAGGAAAACTCTGTCCCAGAAAAACAAAAACAAACAAACAAACAAAACCAAACAAACAGATTTCTTGAGGTTGGACATTCCTCTAATCCCAGAACTCAGGAGACAGAGGTTAGTAGGGCTCTGTGAGTTTGAGAGCAGCCTGGTCTACCCAGAGAGTTCCCAGCACAGCTACAGTCGTATAGCAAGACCTGCCTGGAAAACAAATAATAAACAAATAAATAATAATAAATAAAACCGTGAAATGATGTAAAGTTGCAGATTCCATCAATAAGTCACATCAACTTAAATACTAAGTATAGAGTTTTGTAGGCTTTGGTTTAAAAAAAAAAAACTATTTTATTGAGGGTTCTTAAATCCCTCTACCTCCCTTCTAACTCTACCTTAGGTAGGAACAGAGCATGTGAACCTCTTTAGATTGGGGCAATTCCACTCTTCGACATCAAGATACCAGCATGCCAGCCAAACAACAAGCCAGCAAACCACACAAATCAGCAGCAGTGGCACAATTCAGCGGAAGCAGAAGAAGAGTTTTCCAGAACTTCCCTCCCTAGGAGCAAAGCAAAGTGAAGTAAAAAGTTGTGGTGCAAAGCGATCTCTCTTCATCTGTGGGCTCCTATTCAAATCTTCTCAGGGTCCAAACCAGAATGTTTTCAGCTAGCCAAAACCTCACCGCCCCAGTCCAGAAGACCAAAGAGAAAACAGAAACCAAGGAATAAAACACCCATCCAACAAAGACAAACCCAGAAATTGGCACTTAGACCTGTAATCACCCAAATCCAGATGCCTAGACACCAGTGTAAGAAACAACAGCCAAAGCAACGTGTCTCCACCAGTGTCCAGATGTCTACCACAAAAGGCCCTGGATATTCCAAAATAGCTGAAGCACAAGAAAAAGACTTAACATTGACTTTCTGAAGATGATAGAGGTCCTTAAAGAAGAGAAGAAATCCCTTAGAGAAATTGAGGAAAAGACAAAAGATTGGAGGAATGAATAAATCCTTTAATGAAAGCTAAGAAAAAACAGTTTGAAGGAAACAAATAAAACTGTTCATGGCTTGATAATGGAAATAGAAGCAATAAAGAAAACTGACTGACGGAATTATGGAGAAAATCTAGGTAAGCAAACAGGAACTACAGATGCAAACATCTTTAACAAAATGCAAGAGATGAAAGACTCTTGGGTGTTGAAGATATGATAGAAGAAAGAGATATATCCATCAAAGAAAATGTTAAATCTAAAAAAAAAAAAAATTCTGACACAAATCATACAGGAAATCTGAGACACTATAAAAAGGCCAAATCTAAGAATAATAGGAATAGAAGGAGAAGAATCCCAGATCAAAGGTCCAGAAAATATTTCTAACAAAATCATAGAAAATTTTCCTAACCTTATGAAGGAGGTGCCTAAAAAGGTTCAAGAAGCTTATAGATCATCAAATAGATTGGACCAAAAAAGAAAATCCTCCCACTACAGAATAATTAAAACACATAAACATACAAAACAAAGAAAGAATATTAAAAAGCTGCAAGGGGAAAAGGCCAAGTAACATATAAAGGCAGACCTCTTAGAATTATACCTGATTTCTTTTTTTTTTCATCAATTACACTTTATTCATTCTGCATCCCCCCATAAGCCCCTCCGTCCTCCCCTCCCAATCCCACCCTCCCTCCTCCCTCTGCATGCATGCCACTCCCCAAGTCCACTGATAGGGGAGGTTCTCCTCTCCTTTCTGATCTTAGTCTATCAGTTCACATCAAAAGTGGCTGCATTGTCCTCTACTATGGCCTGGTAAGGCTGCCCCCCCCAGGGGGAGGTGATCAAAGAGCAGGCCAGTCAGTTCATGTCAGAGGCAGTCCCTCTTCACATTACTATGTAACCCAATTGGACTCTGAACTGCCCTGGGCTACATCTGTGCAGGGGTTCTGGGTTATCTCTATGAATAGTCCTTGGTTGGAGTATGAGTCTCTGGGAAGTTCCCTGTGTTCGAATTTTCTGGTTCTGTTGCTCTCCTTGTGGAGACCCTGTCCTCTCCAGCTCTTACTATTTCCCACTTCTTACATAAAATTCCCTTCACTCTGCCCAACAGTTGCCCATCAGGCTCAGCATCTGCATTGATAGTCTGTAGGGCAGAGGCTTTCAGAGGCCCTCTGTGGTAGGTTCCGAGGTTGTTTCCTGTTTTCTTCTTCTTCTGATGTCCCTCCTCTTTGCCTTTCCGGATGGGGATTGGACATTTTAGTTAGGGTCCTCTCTCTTGCTTAGTTTCTTTAGATGCACAGGTTTTAGTGGGTTTGTCCTATGTTGTATGTCTATATGAGTGAGTATATACCATGTGTGTCTTTTTGCTTCTGGGACAACTCACTCAGGATGATCCTTTCCAGATCCCACCATTTACCTGCAAATTTCATGATTTCCTTATTTTTCATTGCTGAGTAATATTCCATTGTGTAGATGTACCACAATTTCTGCATCCATTCTTCAGTTGAGGGGCATCTGGGTTGTTTCCAGCTTCTGGCTATTACAAATAAAGCTGCTACAAACATGGTTGAGCAAATGTCCTTTTTGTGTACTTGAGCCACTTTTGGATATATGCCCAGGAGTGGTATGGCTGGATCTTGAGGAAGCGCTATTCCTAGTTGTCTGAGAAAGCATCAGATTGATTTCCAGAGTGGTTGTACAAGTTTACATTCCCACCAGCAGTGGAGGAGGGTTCCCCTTTCTCCACAACCTCTCCAGCATGTGTTGTCACTTGAGTTTTTGATCTTGGCCATTCTCATGGGTGTAAGGTGAAATCTCAGGGTTGTTTTGATTTGCATTTCCCTAATGGCTAGTGAGGTTGAGCATTTCTTTAAGTGCTTCTCTGCCATTCGGTATTCCTCTACAGAGAATTCTCTGTTTAGCTCTGTTCCCCATTTTTTAAGTGGATTACTTGGTTTGCTGCTTTTCAGCTTCTTTAGTTCTTTATATATACTGGATATGAGTCCTCTGTCAGATAAAGGGTTGGAGAAGATTCTTTCCCAATCTGTAGGCGGTCGCTTTGTTTTGATGACGGTGTCCTTTCCTTTGCAGAAGCTCTTCAGTTTCATGAGGTCCCATTTATTGATTGTTGCTCTTAGAGCCTGTGCTGTTGGTTTTCTGTTCAGGAAGTTTTCTCCTGTACGAATGAGTTCTAGGGTATTTCCCACTTTTTTTTTCAAGCCGATTTAATGTGTCTGGTTTTATGTTGAGGTCTTTGATCCACTTGGACTTCAGTTTTGTGCAGGGTGATAAGTATGGATCTATTTTCATTTTTCTACATGTAGACATCCAGTTGGACCAGCACCACTTGTTGAAGATGCTATCTTTTTTCCATTGAATGGTTTTGGCGTCTTTGTCAAAGATCAGGTGTCCGTAAGTGTGTGGGTTTATTTCTGGGTCCTCTGTTCGGTTCCATTGATCCACCATTCTGTTTCTATGCCAGTACCATGCAGTTTTTAAAACTGTTGCTCTATAGTACAGCTTAAGATCAGGGATGGAGATACCTCCAGAAGATCTTTTATTGTAGAGAATTGTTTTAGCAATTCTGGGTTTCTTGTTATTCCATATGAAGTTGAGAATTTTTCTTTCCAGGTCTGTAAAGAATTGTGTTGGTAATTTGATGGGCATTGCATTGAATCTGTAGATTGCTTTTGGTAAGATGGCCATTTTTACTATGTTAATCTTTCCAAGCCATGAGCATGGGAGATCTTTCCATCTTCTCATATCTTCTAATTCTTTCTTCAGAGATTTGAAATTTTTTTCATACAAGTCTTTGACTTCCTTGGTTAGGGTTACTCCGAGGTACCTTATGTCATTTGTGGCTATTGTGAAGGGTGTTGTTTCCCTAATTTCTTTCTCAGCCCTTTTGTCTTTTGTATACAGGAGGGCTACTGATTTTTTTTGAGTTAATTTTGTATCCGGCCACTTTGCAGAAAGTGTTTATCAGCTGTAGGAGTTCCCTGGTAGAGTTTTTGGGGTCACTCACATATACTATCATATCATCTGCAAATAGCGATAATTTGACCTCTTCCTTTCCAATTTGTATCCCCTTTATCTCCTTCAACTGTCTTATTGCTCTAGTAAGGACTTCCAGCACTATGTTGAAGAGATATGGAGAGAGTGGGCAGCCTTGTCTTGTCCCTGATTTTAGTGGGATTGCTTTAAGTTTCTCTCCGTTCAGTTTGATGTTGGCTATAGGCTTGCTGTATATCGCCTTTACTATATTTAGATATGTGCCTTGTATCCCTGATCTCTCCAATACTTTAAACATGAATGGATGTTGGATTTTGTCAAATGCTTTTTCAGCATCTAGGGAGATTATCATGTGGTTTTTTTCTTTCAGTTTGTTAATATGGTGGATCACATTGATGGATTTCCATATATTGAACCACCCCTGCATACCTGGGATGAAGCCTACTTGGTCATAGTGGATAATATCTTTGATGTGTTCTTGGATTCGGTTTGTGCCACACCCATGCCAGTGTCGCCATAGTAGCATAAGCTACAGGGCGGGGGATATGATTTCCCCGGAAATAATGCCCCCTGGAAGGTCCCTGGCAAACTCATCCCACTTGGAAAAGAGACGTGTTTTGAGATTTCTATGCTTCTTTAGTTGTGCCTCTGGGGCTGGAATAATGAATTTTTTGATCTTTTCCTGTGACACCTGAAACAGCACAACTAACTTTATAAAGAAATTTATTATTAGTAGATTGTTAAAGGCTTTAATAAAAATAAGTTTAAGGAAAGTAATGAATTAGATTTAGTATTAACAGGCATTAAGAATAGTAAAATAATAATAGGCTTTTTCTTAAGAAATAATAGCATGAGAGGTGCAGCTGGCGGGAGTTTCTCCCTCCCTTCAGTGCCTTGTTTCTAGAAAAGATCATAAATCTTGGGCAGGACATATGGGAGGAGGGTTAACAAAGGTGTAGTTAGATTTTGATATAGAGAAGGACTTTGGCAGGCATCTGATTTAGCTCCTGACTTTCCTCTTCATTGGTTAGCAATAATGAAACTATATTTGAGGTTTCTTTTCCTTTGTTTGCTCTGATCAAAAAGTTTTTAGGCCAAGATTATTTGTGGGTACTGCTTTATGTTTGATTGCATTTTGAGTTAAAATGTAAACTTTGTATTCTTGGTAAAAGTCTGAATGTTCTGGGAAGTATGCCAATTTTAAGGTGCCTTTTGTGAAATCATTATAAAAATACTAGCTTGATTTCAGTAAAGTTGCAGCAGAGTCAAAACCATCAAGGTGTCTCTGTCTGTCAATTCTTCGCTGAAACCGTGTCTTCCTGTCTAAAGCCTTGTTCTCCCGCGGACGACGGGAGCCCGACTGGGCCGGTCCATGGCAGGTTTGCAAGTATTTTATTAAGTATTTTTGCATCAATGTTCATAAGGGAGATTGGCCTGAAATTCTCTTTCTTTGTTGAGTCTTTGTGAGGTTTAGGTACCAAGGTGACTGTGGCTTCATAGAATGAGTTTGGTAATGTTTCTTCTGTTTCTATTTTGTGGATTAGTTTGAAGAGAATTGGTGTTAGCTCTTCTTTGAAGGTCTGGTAGAATTCTGCGCTGAAGCCATCTGGTCCTGGGCTTTTTTTGGATGGGAGACTTTTGATGACCACTTCTATTTCTTTGGGGGATATAGGTCTATTTAGTTGATTTACCTGGTCCTGATTCAGCTTTGGTAAGTCAAATCTATCAAGAAAATTGTCCATTTCATTTAGATTGTCAAATTTTGTGGCATATAGACTTTTGAAGTAAGTCGTAATGATTGTTTGGATTTCCTCAGTGTCTGTAGTTATATCCCCCTTTTCATTCTGATTTTGTTGATTTGGGTGGTGTCTCTCTGCCTTTTAGTTAGCTTGGCTAAGGGTTTGTCGATCTTGTTGATTTTCTCAAAGAACCAGCTCTTGGTTTCATTGATTCTTTGAATTATTTTATTTGTTTCCAATTGATTGATTTCAGCCCTGAGTTTGATTATTTCCAGCTGTCTACTCCTTCTTAGTATGTCTGCTTCTTGTTTTTCTAGGGTTTTTAAGTGAGCCATTAAGGTGCTTGAATGAGCTGTCTCAAATTTCTTCTTGAAGGCACTTAGTGCTATGAACTTTCCTCTTAGCACTGCTTTCATTGTGTCCCACAAGTTTGGGTATGTTGTGTCTTCATTTTCATTGATTTCTAGAAAGACTTTAATCTCTTTCTTTATTTCTTCCCTGACCCAGCTGTCATTTAGTAACAAGTTGTTCAGTTTCCATGTGTGTGTAGGCTTTTTGCTATTTCTGTTATTGTTGAGGTCCAGCTTTATTCCATGGTGATCAGACAAGATACATGGGATTATTTCAATCTTCTTGTATCTGTTGAGGCTTGCTTTGTGACCCACTATATGGTCTATTTTGGAGAAGGTTCCATGAGGTGCTGAGAAGAAGGTAAATTCTTTTGTGTTTGGGTGTAAAGTTCTGTAAATGTCTGTTAGGTCCATTTGATTCATGACCTCTGTCAGAGACAATGTTTCTTTGTTTAATTTCTGTTTTGTTGACCTGTCCTTTGTTGAGAGTGGGGTGTTGAAGTCTCCCACTATTAATGTGTGGGGATCTATATGTGCTTTAAATTTTATCAATGTTTCTTTCACAAATGTGGGTGCCCTTGTATTTGGGGCATAGATGTTCAGGATTGTGATGTCTTCCTGGTGGAATTTTCCCTTGATGAGTATGAAGTGTCCTTCCCCATCTCTTTTTATTAATTTTGGTTGAAAGTCTATTTTATCAGATATTAGAATGGCTACTCCTGCTTGCTTCTTGGGTCCGTTTGCTTGGAAAGTCGTCTTCCAACCCTTTACCCTCAGGTAATGTCTATCTTTGTGTCTTAGGTGTGTTTCTTGTATGCAACAGATTGCTGGGTTTAGTTTACGTATCCATTCTGTTAATCTGTGTCTTTTTATTGGAGAGTTGAGTCCATTGATGTTGAGAGAGATTAATGACCAGTGGCTGTTAGATCCCTTAATTTTGATACTGGCTGTGGTCATCAGGTTGTGTGCTTGGTTGCTTTTTGTTTTACTGAAATGAGGTTATTTATTTCCTGTGTTTTCTTGAATGTAGCTAGTTTTCCTGGGTTGTATTTTCCCTTCTAGTGTCTTCTGTAATGCTGGATTTGTTTGTAGGTATTGTTGAAATTTGTTTTTGTCATTAAATATCTTGTTTTCTCCATCTATGAGGACTGAGAGTTTTGTGGGGTATAGTAGCCTGGGCTGACATCTGTGTTCTCTTAGGGTCTGCATGATATCCGTCCAGGCCCTTCTGGCTTTCATAGTCTCTGTTGAAAAGTCAGGTGTGATTCTAATGGGTTTGCCATTATATGTTACTTGGCCTTTTTCCCTTGCAGCTTTTAGTATTTTTTCTTTGTTCTGTATATTTACTGTTTTGATTATTATGTTGCAGGAGGATTTTCTTTTCTGGTCAAATTTGTTGGGTGTTCTGTAGGCCTCATGTATTCTAATTGGCCTCTCCTTTAGCTTGGGGAAATTTTCTTCAATGATTTTGTTGAAAATATTTTCTGGGCCTTGGAGAAGGGAGTCTTCTTTTTCCTCTATACCTATTATTCTTAGGTTTTGTCTTTTCATATTGTCTTGGATTTCTTGGACGGTCTGTGTCAGGAATTTTTCGGATTTAACATTTTCTTTGACAGATACATCGATTTCTTCCATTGTATCTTCTACACCTGAGATTCTTTCTTCCATTTCTTGTAGTCTGTTGGTTATGCTTACCTCTGTAGTTCCTGTTTTCTTCCCTAGATTCTTTCTTTCCATTATTTCCTCCATTTGTGTTTTCTTTAATTTTTCCAATTCTATCTTCAGGTCTTGAGTTGTTTTGTTTACTTCCTTTACCTGTCTGATTGTACTTTACTGTTTTTCTTTTAGTTCCTTCAACTCTGTTTCTTTCATTTCATTCAGTGCTTTAAGCATTTCCTTTCTAAAGGCTATAAACTGTTTGGCTGCAGCTTCCTCTATTTCTTTACGGATGGCAATATTCTGTTTGAGTTTATCTTCCTCTATGTCTTTACGTATCTTATTTGTTTCCTCTGTTATCATCTTCATGAGCATAGTTATTAGGTCATCTTCTTAGATTTCAGTTATGCTGGGGTGTCCAGGGTTCTGGAGATGCCATATTGCTCTGTCTTTTGTTGCCTGAGCTTTTACGCTGGCCTCTACCCACTGTGCTATCTTAGGTGTTTGGGGTTATTTTCTGGTGGTTCCTGGGGATCCTGTGGTGGAGAGAGTCCCCTTTGCAGAAAGCTGGTTTTTCCTGAAGGATGTCTTCTCAGCTTTTTGGGTATAGTTCCTGGATGGCTGGTGTTTTTTCAGGAGTTGCTCACCTCAGGGATATAGACCTGAGTGGTAACTGTGGTCTTTGTTAGCCGAGAGGGTTCTCCTCTCACCCAGGGAAGTCCTGAGGGCATCTGCCCTGTTTCTGGGTTTCTTGTTGTAAATTTAATGATCAGCTGCTGTGACCCAGTTGGACATCAGGCGCGCAGCAACTGTTTGTGCCTGTGTCTGGAGCACAGCTGAGTGATCGCGCCTCGGCCCCACTGGTCTGCTAGACTTTTTCTAGGGAAGGATTGGGTGATTTAAGTCAGTACAGTTTCCTTCCTTCCCTGTGGATTCTCTGGAGACACGGACTCCCAGTGTCTTTTTTTGCCCTGGTGCACACTGCTCAGTGTCTGCCAGCTGGCTGGCCGCAGAAACTGCTTGTGCCTGGAGCACAGCTGATTGATGGCGGCTCAGTCTCCGCCAGCTGTCTGGTGCGCAGAAACTGCCTGTGTCTGCCTTTGCGGCCTTTGGGAGCCTGGGTGCCTCCCTAAGCTGGGTAATTTTCCGGGGACATTTTCAGGCTGGGGGTGTTGGCTGAGTGCTCTGAGATCAGACCAGCCGTTTCCCTCCCTGTGTGTTTGCACCGGACAGTGAAACTCATTCGCTGGTGCCCTGGTGCCCACAGTTCTATCTCAGGTGGCGAATCAGGCACGCAGGCAGGCAGGCAGAGCTCTGTGGTGCCGGAGGCTGGGTCCCCGGCTCTGGCTCTGGGCTGGCTCCTTGTGTGCCCGTGAAACCCGAGTCTTTTCCAGGGGATGTCTGGGTGACCTAAGGCTGGTCCCAATTGTTTCCTGTACCCTGGGGTTATCTCTCGACTGAAAATTCCAGTCTCTGATAGTGTGGTGCGCATGGTTCAGTCTGGGACCGTGACCAGAGACACTGGCTTGTGGCTCTGGGCTGGGGCTGGGGCTGGTGGCCGGCAGCCAAGCGTCTGGCAGAACTGGGATCTCTTCTGCGGTTTAGCTCGGTGAGTTAAAAGCTGATTGAATCCCCCACCGTGGGGTATCCTCTCACCCGGGAAACACAATGACTGTGTTTTACGTCCGCGAGTTCTGATTACTGGTCACTGTGCTGATCCTGCTGCTGCTGCTCAGAATGAGAGTCCTCCCGGCGCCGCCATCTTGCCCCTCCCCTATACCTGATTTCTTTTTTTTTTTTTTAAAGATTTATTTATTATTTATGCAATGTGTGTTAGCATGTACACCTGCACGCCAGAAGAGGGAACCAGATTTCATGTTTAGATGGTTGTGAGCCACCATGTGGTTGCTGGGAATTGAACTCAGGACCTTTGGGAAGAGCAATCAGTGCTCTTATCCTCTGAGCCATTTCTCCAGCACCCTATACCTGATTTCTTAATGGAGACTCTAAAAGCCAGAAGAACCTAGACAGATGTCCTGAAGACTTCTAAGAGACCAGAGATGCCAGCCAGACTTCTATACCCAAAAAACCCCACTATATCCCAAATCACCATAGATGGAGAAAACAAGATATTCCATGATAAAGTCAAATTTAAACAACATCCATCCATAAATCCAGCCCTACCACAGGTACTAGAAGGAAACCTCCAACCCAAGGAGGTTAACTACACCCATGAAAACAAAGGAAATAAATTATCTCACACCAACAAAACCAAAAGGAAGGAGCACACACACGCACACACATACCACTACCACCACCACCAAAACAACAGAAATTAACCATCATTGATCCTTGATATCTCTCAATATCAACCAAACAAAAGCCCAAATAGAGATCTCTCAATATCAATTCCCCAATAAAAAAGACACAGACCAACAGAATGAATGTGAAAATAGGATCTATCCTCCTCCTGCATAGAAGAAATACACCTCAACATAACAAATGGACATTATCTCAGTGTAAAGAGTTGAAAAGGTTTTCCTAAGCAAATGGACGTAAGAAGCAAGCTGGAGTAGCCATTCTAATATCTAACAAAGTAGACTTCAAGCCAAACTTAGCCGAAGGAGATGAGAAAGTATACTCAGCAAAGGAAAAATCTACCAAGGTTCAATTCTGTTGTTGTTGTTTTGAGGCAAGGTTTCTTTGTATAGGCCTGGCTGTCCTGAAACTAGACTTGCTTCCAAAAATTCCACCAGGAAATTTCTACAGCTGAAAAACCCCTTCAGCAAAATGATTGGATACAGATTTTTTTTTTTTTAAATCAGTAGCCCTCCCATAAACAAATGTCGGAAGGACTGGGAAAGAAATCAGGGAAACAACATCCTTCACAATAGTCACAAACAATATAAAGTATCTTGGGATAACCCTAAGCAAGCAAGTGAAAGACTTGTATGACAAAAACTTCAAGTCTTTGAAAAAAGAAACTGAAGAAGATATCAAAAGATGGAAAGATCTCCCATGTTCATGAATCAATAGAATTAACACAGTAAAAATGGCCATCCTGCCAAAATCAATCTATGGATTCAATACAATCCCCATCAAAATTACAACACAATTCTTTCCAGAATTAGAAGACAATACTCAACTTCATATGGAAAAACAAAACAAAACAAATAAACAAATAACAACAAAAAAAAACCCCACAAAAAACAGGATAGCCAAAACAATCCTGACCAATAGAGGAAATTCCAGAAGGATTGCTGTCCTGGTTTAATTTAATCTATAATACAGAGCTATATTTTTAAAAAAGACTGTATCATATTGATATAAAAACAGATGCATTGATCAACGGACTTGAATGGAAGACCCAGACGTAAATCCACACACCCATGGACACCTGATTTTTGAGAAAGAAGCCAGAAATACACAACGGGAAAAAGAACGCATCTTCACCAAATGGCGCTGGTCTAGCTGGGTGTTGCATGATGAAGAATATAAATAGATTCATATCTATCACCCTGCACAAAGCTAAAGTGCAGTGTGCCAAGACCTTGACATAAACTAAGACACCCTGAACTCAATAGAAGAGAAAGTGGGGAACAGCCTTGAGCACATTGGCACCAAAAGAACACTGATAGAGCAGGCACTAAAATCAACGATCAGCTTTTGTGACCTCATAAAGCTGAAAAGCTTCTCTAAGTCAATAGGACAAGACAGCTGCCTACAGAAGAGGAAAGATTTTCATCAACTCCACATCCTATAAAGGACTAATATCCAAAATATACAAAGAACTCAAGAAGCTAGACATCAAAACAAACAAACAAACAACAACAAATAATTTAATTAAAAATGGGGTACAAATCTAAACAGAATTCTCAATAGAGGAATCGCAAGTGGCTGAAAAACACTTAACTATTCAAAATCCTTAGCCATAAGGGAAATGCAAATCCACAACTACCTTGAGATTTTATCTTACACCTGTCAGAATGGCTAAGATAAAAAACACAAGTGAAAGCTCATACTGGTGAGGATGTGGAGCAAGGGGAACACTCCTCCACTGTTGGTGGAAGTGGAAACTTGTAGAGCCACTTTGAAAGTCAATATGGTGGTTCCTCAAAAAAAATTTTTTTTCTCAACTATGTTTATTCATTATAGAGAGAATAGTTTTATTCATTATAGAGAGAATAGTTTTATTCATAATATCCAGAAACTGGAAACAACTTAGATGTCCCTCCACTGAGAATGGATAAAGAAAATCTGGTACATTTGCACAATGCATACTCAGGTGGTTTTTTTTAAAAAATCAGTAGCCCTCCTGTATACCAAAGACAAAAGGGACGAGAAAGAAATTAGGGAAACAACGTCCTTTACAATAGCCACTAATAACATAAAGTACTTTGGTGTGATTCTAACCAGGCAAGTGAAGGACCTGTTTGAAAAATACAGTCTCTGAACAAAGAAATTGAAGAAGATATCAGAAGATGAAAAGATGTTCTGTGCTCATGGATCGGTAGGATTAAAATAGTGAAAATGGCCATTCTGCCGAAAGCAATCTACAGATTCAATGCAATTCCCATCAAAATACCAACATAATTCTTTACAGACCTTGAAAGAAAAGTTCTCAACTTCATATGGAAAAACAAAAACCCCAGAATGTCCAAAATGATCATCTAGAGGTATCTCCATCTCTGATCTCAAGCTGTACTACAGAGCAATAGTAATAAAAACTGCATGGTATTTGGTATAGAAACTGAATGGTGGACCAATGAAACTGAATAGAAGACCCAGAAATAAATCCACACACCTATGGATACTTGATTTTTTACAAAGAAGCCAAAACCATTCAATGGAAAAAAGATAGCATCTTCAACAAATGGTTCTGGTCCAACTTGATGTGTACATATAAAAAAATGAAAATCCATATTTGTCATATTGCACAAAACTAAAGTCCAAGTGGATCAAAGACCTCAACATGAAACCAGACACACTAAATTGGTTAGAAGAAAAAGTGGGGAAGAGCCTAGAACTCATTGGCACAGGAGACAACTTCCTGAACAGAACAACAATAGCACAGGCTCTAAGATCAACAATCAATAAATGGGACCTCATGAAACTGAAAAACTTCTGTAAAGCAAAAGACACTGTTGTCAGAACAAAACAACAACCTACAGACTGGGAAAGGATCTTCTCCAACCCTATATCTGATAGAGGGCTAATATCCAGAATATATTAAGAATTGAAGAAGTTTTAAAGCAACAAATCAAGTAATCCAATTAAAAAATGGGGTACAGAGCTAAACAGAGAATTCTCAGTAGAGGAATATAGAATGGCAGAGAAACACTTAAAGAAATGCTCAACGCACTTAGCCATCAGGGAGATGCAAAGCAAAAAACCCCTGAGATTTCACCTTACACCCATAAGAATGGCTAAGATCAAAAACTCAAGTGACAACACATGCTGGAGAGGATCTGGAGAAAGATGAACCTTCCTCCATTGCTGGTGGGAATGTAAACTTGTACCACCACTTTGGAAATCAATCTGGTGCTTTCTCAGACAATTAGGAATAGTGCTACCTCAAGATCCAGCTATACCACTCCTAGGCATATATCCAAAAGATGCTCAAGTACACAACAAGGACATTTGTTCAACCATGTTTGTAGCAGCTTTATTCATAATAGTCAGAACCTGGAAACAACCCAGATGTCTCTCAATGGAAGAATTGATACAGAAATTGTGGTACATTTACACAATGGAATACTACTCAGCAATTTAAAACAAGGAAATCATGAAATTTGCAGGCAAATGGTGGGATCTAGAAAGGATCATCCTGAGTGAGGCATCCCAGAAGCAGAAAGACACACATGGTATATACTCACTTATAAGTGGATACTAAACCTATAAGATAGGATAAACATACTAAAATCTGTACACCCTCTCAAAGAAGCTAAACAAGAAGGAGGACCCGGGGTAAGATGATCAATCCTCACTTAGACAAATGGGATGGACATTGGAAGTAGGAGAAAACAAGAAAGAGGACAGGAGTCTACCATAGAGGGCCTCTGAAAGACTCTATCTAGCAGTATAACAAACTCATAACCAAGCCTTGGGCAGAGTGCAGGGAATCATATGAAAGAAGGGGGAGTTAGAAAGACCTGGAAAGGACAGGCGCTCCACAAGGACCAAATATACCTGGGCACAGGGGTCTTTCATGAGACTGATTCTCCAACCAAGGACCATGCAGAACCCCTGCTTAGATGTAGCCCTTGGCAGCTCAGTATCCAAGTAGGGTTACTAGTAAGCAGAACAGGGACTGTCTCAGACATGAACTCAGTGGCTGGCTCTTTGATCTCCCCACCCCCCAAGGGAGGAGCAGCCTTGTTAGGCCACAGAGGAAGACATTGCAGCCAGTCCTGATGAGACCTGATAAGCTAGGGTCAGATGGAAGGGGAGGAGGACCTCCCCTATCAGTGGACTTAGAGAGGGGCAGGGAGGAGATGAGGGAGGGAGGGAGGGTAGAATTGGAAGGGATTGAGGGAGAGGGCCACAGCTGGCATACAAAGTAAATAAACTGTAAATAATATAAAAAAATTAAAAATTTAATTGAAAAAAATCATGAAATTTGTAGGCAAATAGATGGAACTGGGGTCTGGAGAGATGGCTCGGAGGTTAAGAACATTGGCTGCTTTTCCAAGTCAATTCCTGAGTTCAATTCCCAGCAACCACATGGTGGTTCACAACCATCTATAAGGGGTTCTGGTGCCCTGTTCTGGTGTGTAAGCATACATGCAGGCAGAATGCTGTATAAGTAAATAAATGTTTAAAAAAATTAGATGGAACTGAAAAAATCCTGAGTAAGACACAGAAAGACAAGCATGATGTGCACTCATAAGTGGACATAAGTAAAGAATATTCATGCTACAAGCCCCAGGCCCAGTGAGGCTAAGTAACAAGCAGAATTCAAGGTGGGGTTGGGGTACATAAGGCTTTACTCGGGAAAGGGAAATAGAATAGATTTTGCAGGTAGACTCTGGTCAGGTAGAGCTGGGAACAGGAGGGATCTAATAGGAGAGGGAAGAATGGAGGGAGAGGAGACTGGGAGAGAGGGCTGGTACTGGGGGACACTTGGAGGGTGATGTGAAACCTACATGAGGGTAAGCATAGAGAGGACTCCTAGTAGTGGAGTATCTGAAGCCTGACCTGACCATCTTTTGAAATCAGGCAAGGCGTCCAGTAGTGGGAATGGAGCACCAACCCAGCCACAAACCCTTTAAGCTGTCCTGCTGGCAAGATGTCCTAGAACAATGGTGGCTCAGAGCTTGTAGGAGTAGCCAAGCAATGACTGTCTTGAGGTCTATCTTGAATCTGTCTTGAGTCTCTCTTGAGGTCTATTTTGAGTCTATCTTGAGTCTATCTTGAGGTCTATCTTGAGGCTCACACCACAAGAGGAAGCCCATGCCTGACACTGCCTCGATGGCCAGGAACCGGAAGCTGGACACCCAGAGACTTAAAGTAGAACCAAACAGGACTGGTTAAAAAAAAAGTCAGTGAAATTATTCCTAATGATATTCTTTTATATTCATAGATCAGTGCATAGCCCTGATGATGAGGATGCAGAGACTCACGGTCAAACATTAGGCAGAACTCAGGGAACCCCAAGCAAGATGGGGAGAATGGATTGTAGGAACCAGAGGAATGGAGAACACCAGGAGAATACAGCCCATGGAATGAATTAAGCAGGACAAATAGGGGCTCACAGAGACTTAAGGAGCAGTCACAGAGCCTTCATGGGTCTGAACTGGGTCCTCTGAAAATATGTTGTGGTTGTTTAGGCTTGGATTTTTGTGGAAGCCCTAACAGTGAAAGTGGGGGGTATCTCTAACTCTTTTTCCTGCTCTTGAGATCCTTTTCCTCCTACTGGATTGCATCACCCAGCCTTGATAGGAGGGTTTGTGCCTAGTCTTACTGCATCTTGTTGTGCTGTGTTTAGTTGCTATCCTTGGGAGGGCTGTTCTTTTCTCAAGAGAAATGGGAGAACACTGGATCTGTTATATGCTCACTGTTAGAGTTTTCAGGCAGGAAGTCTCAAAGGCACTTGAAAAGAATTAGGAGTAGAACAGAGGTTTCATTGGGGTGCCATTCTTCTGGGAAATATACTGTGATGATGGTCTCTGGTCTCTCAGTAGGACAGAAGTCCATTAGAAAAAGCGATGCTATCCTGATACTGGTAAGGAAGAAGAACAGGAAATTGTTCTGTAGCTGAGAGTGGATCCCACCCACCAGTTCCCGGTGTCCATGATCCACAAATAAGGATCTCCAAGAACCTAAAGTAGCAGTTTTGGCTGAATCCCTGTGAGAGCACTGCATGCTCTACGAAGATCTGGAAAGGATATAATTGGTAGAGGATATGACACATGAGGTTGGGGCCTGTCACAGTCAGACCACGCTGGGCACCTGATAAAGGTGCGTTGAGTTTCAGGGGCAGACCTAACAAGATGAGTCCAGAGTACTGTACCTGGAAGTAGACCAGACAGCGCCACACGCAGAGCGCTTGCATGCTCCCAAGGCTTGCATCAGGCTCACCTTGGGAACGTTGTTCAGGCTGTACTGCTCCCACAGTGGCTTGGGAGGGAATGTGAATCTACCACAGAATGTTCCCCGGCATCTTCTTGGTAAGACTCCAGCCTGCACTGGAATCAATAGTGGAGCTGAGAGAACTGTGTGCCAGGGAAGTCAGTAGAGCTGATGGCAGCAGTACACAGCTTTACTGAGATACAATCTACATACCAAAAATTTACCCATTTAAAGTGTACACTTCAGTTTTATATACACTCAGAATGGTGCAATCCTATCTATCATCTACTTTGAGAGCATTTTTGTCACCTCTAAATGAAACCCCAGGCCCACTAGCAGCCACTTCCCATCTTTCTTATATATTTCTAGCTCGAGGCAGCCAGCAACTGATTTTCTGTCTATAAGTTTGCTAGTCTAGAAAGTAAATATGAATGGAAGCATATGCCCACTTGTGTCTAGCTTCTTTCATTTATCATACTGTTTTCAGAGTTTATATTATGACATTATAAAAGGTAACATATTTTTATAAAACAAAATGCATTATATGATACATATAAAAGACACTCTTTAAAACTGATTCATAGAGATTATAAACCAACAAGATTAAAAAAAATAAACCAATGTATACACAGCAAATACAAACAAAAAAAGAGCTGATTGACAGACACAGTGACACATAGCTGGAATTCCAGCTTCTCAAGAGGGTGAGGGGAAGCGGGAGGATTACATATTCAAGGCCAACCTGAACAGTTTAGGCAATCCCTGTTTCAAATCTATTTTAAGATATTTTTATGTGTGTGTGAATGCCCTCAGTGCCAGAAGGGCATGTCAGATCCCCTGGATCTATAACTGGTGTGAGCCACCCTGTGTGCCCTGGAACCTAAACCCAAATCTTTTTCAAAAGCAACAAGTGCTCTTAATAGCTAAGCTGTCTCTCCAAATCCCTCAAAATGTATTTTAACTAACAAAGTATATCCAGCACTCAGGCACATATTAGAAAATTGAACCTACCTTTTAAAAACCTGGGACGCTTCACAAGAATTGGCTATATTTGAGCCACAAATTTTCTAAAAATTCTAAAAAGAATTAATACAGATAACATTCTCTGATTAATATAATAAATCCAAAAATTAATAAAACTATTAAAATAATCCTCTGGCTTGAAATTATGTAACTCTAACCATGCTGGAGGGTATAAGCGACCAGAGAGATGGCTCAGTGATTAAGAGCTGTTTCAGAGAACCCAGATTTGGTTCCAGCGCCCATAGTGGCTCAAAAATTGTGTGTGACTCCAGTCACAGGGGAGGAAGTACCCCTTTCTGACTTTTGTGGGTAGTAGGCATGCCTATAGTACACAGACAGACAGACAGACAGACAGACAAGACACTCATACACAGAAAACAGAAATCCTTTCAAAACTATGTATACAATGGGATGTAAAAACACTTATTTCTGAAAAGTACCAGTCACAAAATTATATATATCAAAACTCATAGGGTATAGTCAAAGACTGATACTCATAGGGTTAATACTTACAGAAACCATCAAGAACTATAAGTAAAGCATCCAGACAGAAGTTAGAAAAGGAACAACTGATCCAAGGGAAAATAAAATGAAGGACATAAATAAATAAATAAAATTGTTGATGGACATAAAAGCAGAACATTAACTGGATTGTTTTCACAGTGCAGGGGTTGAACCCAGGTCTTGTGCATGCTAGGTAAGCAGTCTATGACTGAGCCACACTCCACTCCCTGGGGAAAAGCCTAAAAGACAAGAACCAATGACATCTTTGTAAAAATCCTCTTCAGGAAAAAGTTAATAAACTAGACAAACCATTGGTGAATTAGCAGCATTAAGATCCCATCACTCTGCTGATGCAGCCTGAAGCAGTAGGGGCACACATAGAATGGCACCCGGGGGACCTGGGCTCAGGCTTCTTGGTTCTCCTGTGAGAGGATCTAATTGCACAACATAACAGGTGTCTCTGGGCCTTACACTATCTCTGCTGTCTACAAGGGAAGCATCTTCATTCCAAGAACCCAAAGCAGCTTTTCATGAGCCTGTACTCCCACTGTCTGATGGGGACATTTTTGTTTGCAGGGTTTCCTATAGCCCAGAATAGCCTTAAGTAGATATGACATGTAGGTTGGCCTTGAACTCCTCACCCTACCTCCAGGGACAAGGAGGGATCCAGCTCTCCCACACCCACCGAAGCATAATCATTAGTACTAAACAATGTGTCTGGGTGATATATTCTGCTCCAGAACACTCCAGAATCCTTAATGACAGAATAGCATTTGTCTTTAGTTAGCAAATTTCAACAGTTATAAAAGGTCAGGAGCTCTGTAGGAAAGTTGATGATCAGTCCAGGGCAGCTGATATTAACCCATGTGATGCGGTGGACATAAACTGAAAACAAGGGGATAATTAAAAGTACAAAATAAAATGCAAAAGGCAAATAATAGAAAACTGCTTAAGTAGTTAGAGACTGTACAAGTTTATGTACATGAGCTTGAAGGGATCAGTGTAAAGTTTTAATTATAGAAAAATGAAAACTATTTTAGAGTAAACAAGTCTAAACCAACTACTTCTCCTGGAGGAAATAAAACCTTAAGTGAGACGTGTTTTCTCCCTCATAAAGCACAAGGCCTAAACAATTTCCCAAGCTAATTCTGTCACCCCTTAAGAAAGACCCCAATAAGGCTACTTAACTATTGCAGAGCCTAGGAAAAGAGGAAAATAGTAAAATTATTTTCATGAAATGAATGTGATAATACCAAAACAAAAGAAGAAAAGTGTAGATCCGAATTTTATAAATATCAACGAAAACTCCAAATAAAATATTATCAGCTCATTCAAAACAGTATGCCCTGGCCAAGGAACAATTCTTGGGTTGTTGTCAATGTTCTTTGTCTTTAGTTTTTGAAACAAGCTCTTATGTATCCCAGACTAGCCTTGAACTTGAAATGACCTCAAAATTTCTTTTAAGATTTTGTGTGTGTTCCTGAGTGTGTGTGTGTGTGTGTGTGTGTGCAAGTGGAAGCGGGAAAAGGTGTTGGACCCCTTACAGTTAGAGCAACAGGTGTTTCCAGGACATTGGGCTTGCAATGTGGCTGTAGATGTTTGGATTCTGGTCCTCATGATTACTCAGCAAGTACTTTTAACCATTGCTCTCTCTCTGCAGCCATGCCTATACCTCCAGAGTGCTGAGACCATGTGCCACCACACTTGGTTTGTATGGTGCTGAGAGGCAATCACGGCCTTCCCAAATTCTGGGCAAGCGTCTACCAAGTGAGCTACACTGCTAGCTCATATTATCTTGATTTTAAAAGCCAGTAAGATTGAAATACTTCTTTGACATGGTTAAAATAAACACACACACACACACACACACACACACACACACACACTAGCCAGACACATGTTTCAAAACGAAAACAAAAGCTCCAACTTTATAGTTCCCAACTTTGTGTTTCATGGAAGCACCACACAAAAGTTACAAAAGAGTCAAAGATGCCATCAAACTCATCACAGATATAAACACAAGAAAACAAAAGTAAACAATGGATAAAAAGAAGTATGACTCATGCACTTATAAATGCTAATAATTTCAACTCGGGAAACCAAAGTGAGTCAACAGGAAAATGACTATCAAGAAAACAGATGTCTGTACAGCTGCAAACCCCGTCAGTCTTCTCTGTAACAGGTGCGGAAGACAAGCCATTTACAGGAGCGTCAGCAAAATGAGCAAACCCGTTTGGGACAGACAAATAGTACTGTGTTGGGAGAGGAACACTGAGGAGGGACGATTTATTTTGATTCAGTTTCAGATGTTTTAGTCTGGGTTCATGTTTCTGGCCCCGTGATAATGCATGGCAGAAGAGTGTAATGGACCAGAGTAACTTATAGCATATGTCATGTGACCAAGAAGCAGCGAACCCCCCATGCCCACCTTCCCAACCCCCGCGCACTCGTGCGCCCCGCCTTCGCATATGCGGTTTTTTGTTTTTTGGGGCAGGGTCTCAAGTAGCCCAGGGTGACTAACTATCTGGCTAAGAATGACCTTGAATTCTGGGATTGCAGGTCGGCACAGCTCTCGTAGCTTTAGTGAACACTGTCAAGAAAATACAGTGCAAACAAAGAGACAAAGGGTGTTAAATGGAAACGTTCAACATCATGTAAATTCATCAAGAGAGGACAGCTGAACTTTGAAATTTGAATGCAGAAGTTTTGCCTAAAATGCAAATAATTCGTGGAATCACCAACAGGTGGCAGTATCTCATAGCTTCTTTACAATAGTTGAGCCGACCAAGTGGGCAAATTGCACCTTGGGATTTGCGTTTAGCGGTTACTTCAATGCCTTTAACGTGCGAGTAGAGAAATGGGGGCTGGGGAGGTTGACATTAAAAACAACCTTGTCCTTTGTCAGGACAGAGTCGGGGAAAGAGGCAGGAAGAGAAATCTGTGCACACACATCACACTTACTTTGAATTCTAAAGTACAGCTGCTCAAGCAAATGTAAAACATGCAGCAGAAAATGCTTGTTAGTTTGAATGGGGATTTCATTTTGGGGAATGAAGAACACACAACGTAGCCATGCACAGTAAATGTGGAGATTTCCGCCCTGCCCGCTTCTTAAAGTAGTCTCCATTTGACAAAAGCGTTGTTTCTTGTCATGGCACCGAGTCCTCACAATCAGGGGCAAGGACTATTTTGTTATGAATTCAGATCCACGCCACTCTTCATTCACGATAGAAATACTTTCAAGTCACGTTCCATATGACTATGTAAATATTCTTTGTTTGTTTGTTTTTTCCAGACAGGGCCTCTCTGTGTAGCCCTGGCTGTCCTGGACTCTGTAGACCAGGCTGGCTCTGAACTCACAGAGATCCCCCTGCCTCTGCCTCCAGAGTGCTGGGATTAAAGGCGTGCGTCACCACAGCCGGCCTTAAACATTCTTTTGAATGTTTCCTACTGTTCTTTTTAATGGAAGTTTTATCCGTCCTAAACAGATACTGGTCTCATAAGGATGCTCTCATATGGTGTACCATTTCCTTGGATCACGTTTATTCCCACTCTGCCTCTGCAAGGTCGTTCACCTCTCCAGTCTCTTCACTTTCATGTCATACATATCATCTTCAAACCTGTTTTTTTTTTTTTTTTCAGTGCATAAGCATTTGTATGTATATTCATTCTCATTGTTGCTCAGAACCTGGAAGGTATCCACACATCCAGTAAAGTTTGTGTTTCAGTTCCCTGGCCCCCCAAACCTCTCCAGGAACCCCACAGAAAATGTAGCGTCTCACAAACCCCAGAGGACCGCTAGATGGCAGTAGAGGCACACACTGCTTTTAAAGTCCCTGGTACGTCTCACAATTTCGTGGGAAGATGCTCTCTTCCCTCCTACTTAAAACGAGAAGGCTGAGGTCCCCATAAAGAAAGGCAATCAAGTTTACATGACCTAAAAGTCAGGAAACCTAAAAGTAGAATTGTATACAGATTACAGATCACCTACTTCCCTTATGAGTTAATATTTGCGAAGCGATTCTTTTTCTTTCTTTCTTTTTTTTTTTTTTTTGTGGGTACAATGAAACGATTTTTTTTTTTTTTTAAATCGTTTTGTGTGAAAATGCTTTGGAAAAAAAATGTTCAAAAACAATACAAAAGAAGGGAGAATGCAAATAAAAGTAAGTCCCCCTGCCATTTCCACCTCACTTCCCGTCCCAGGGGAAATATTGTCAGCTAAGTCCCAAGACCCAGAGATACTTGAATTAAATGCTGACCTTTGGGGCAGTATCTGTGAAAGTGTGTCCGGGAGCAAGAATCCTCCTCCTCTTCCTCCTCCTCCTCCTCCTCCTCCTCCTCCTCCTCCTCCTCCTCCTCCTCCTCCACCTCCTCCTCCTCCTCCTCCTCATGTTCCTCCTCCTCCTCCTCCTCCTCCTCCACCTCCTCCTCCTCCTCCTCCTCATGTTCCTCCTCCTCCTCCTATTCCTCTTCTCCTTCTTCCTGTTGATTTAACGGATTGAGACCCTACCAATGGCACCAACAGAACCAATCTTGCTAAATTCTGCCTTCTGAAGTTGTCCCTGCTGTAATTAAATTACTGTAAATACAATTAGAAGGTCCCTCTAGGTGGTCTGTGTGACATCAACCCCAAAGAATTTGTCTAGAGATATTTGAACCCAAAGTAAAGAGTGAAGCGGCAGACTCCCTTCATCTTTGCGGCCAGCCTTTGAGGGTTCGTGGCTGTGAACCAACTGGCGGCCGGGGTTTGGCATCACTAGCAGCACTTCCAGGAGACGTTTTTCTCAACCAGCCCGGGCCCTCAGGGTCGGTGTGGGGCCTCCAGCTTCCACTGCCAGCTTCCTGTCTGCTCCCCTGTCGTCCTCTGGGCCTGACTAGTGATTTGCAGTTCTGCTTTCAGTCGGGCTGAGCAGGGTCTGGGCCGGCCTTGCATCCAGCCCTTTTTGCGCAGGGTTGGGAGCTGTTGCTATGTGGCCCACGTGTGTTGCCGAACAAGCTTAAACTTTGCCTAGCCCGTGCTAAGCTAATTTGCGTCAATTTGTCTACATCATGCCAACAATCGTTCTGAGAGTCCTGACTAGGGCATACAAGGCTGCTGCTGAAGGCCCGGGGCCAGATGCCGCTGGCCATTGTGCTGAGCCTGGACAGCTCTAGTTCTTCTCCATGGTTTTGTCATATCCTAGTGACAATGTTAGTTTTTCTACTGTGGAGTTTAAACTTTTTTTTTTTTTTTAGACAAAAGACACTGCCTATACAACTGGCAATCCAACCACATTTTTTTAAAGAAAGAAACAGCTGAATTCTAGCCTCAGTGTTTCCTAACAACATCCCTGCTGCCTCTCCCACCCAGAGTTTTAAAGAAGCAAATGGTGTTAAATTTCATAGAAAGTGTTTATGCAGCTGTGACCAGGTACTATTCAAACTGTCTGTCATTCTTCTAGACTAAAATTGTAAGCCTAAAAATCGATTGCTCTTTACAGAAAGATTTGTGTAGCTGCGGAAATAATTAGCATTTATGCCTAAAGACAGCAAGCCAATACAGAATAGCCGAGGTAATTTGTATTAAAAAGAGTCTGTGTGAAGGATTTGTTTTGTGATTTTTTGATGAAGGGTCTCACTCCAAAGCTCAGGCTGACCTGGAACTCACTGTACAGCCATGTCGGTCTTGAAATCACTTTCCTTGTCTCAGCCCCCCTCCCCCCCAGGTGTTGGGATTACAGGCATGAACGACCACACTCAGCTCAGAAATAGTATCTTTTAAGGATTTATTCTTCTTTTAATTGTGCGTGTGCATGTTTATGAGTATGGATATGTACACATGGGCGCCAGTGTCCCCAGAGGCTAGAAGAGAGCCCCAATCTTCTATAACTGGAATTACATAAATTATGGCTGTTGAGAACCAGACTCTGGTTATCTCCAAGACCAGTGTGAGCTCTTCACTTTCAAGCCAGCTCTCTCTCCCAAGACAAGGTTTCTCTGTGTAACCTTGGCTGTCCTGGAACTCACCCTATTGACCAGGCTAGGCTTAAATTCAGAGATCTACCTGCATCTGCCTCCCAAGTGCTGGGATCAAAGGTGTGAATCACCACTGCCTAGCCATCTCTTAAAGCCCAGAAATAAATAAATAAAATGTTGAGGCAGGGTCTTTCTACATAGCCCTGGCTGTACATGTACACTAGGTTGGCCTTGAACTTACAGAGATCCACCTACCTCTGTCGACCGAGTGCTGGGACTAAAGGCATATGCCACATGCCCAGCACCCCTCCCCCCCAAGAAATCACTTTAATGTAGGAAAACTTTCTTTTTGTTGCTTTCTAAGCCCAGTCTATGACTCTCCTTGCATTACCCTCTACACTTTAAGGATATAAAATCTTTCCTTAGAAAATTGGTGAATGTTCAAGTGTATTTAATCTAATGAGCAATTATTGAACAACTACTATGTGCCCAGCACTCTTCAAAACACTTAGAATCCAGCAGTAAGCAGACAGTCTTCTGTAGCACCCGAGAAAGAGATATTTAATAAGGAACTGATAAAGACATGACAATAGTGAGTGGGAATGCTGGGTGATGGGAATTGCTAAGAAGAAAAATAAAAAGAAACTCATCAAACTGATGCCTGAGAGACAGAGGTTAGAGAGGATGCCCAGAGCAAGATGGCATTGCACAGGAACTGGAGGGAGGGAGGACAGGCAGAGGTCACCGTGAGAGTCCCAGTCCTTAAGCTGAGGGTGACTTTCTCCATTCTAGAGAACAGGAAGCTGGGGAAGAGGCAAGAAGGTAGGAAATGAAATTCCAAAGAGATGAGAAAAACTGCACACTGCAGCAGCATGAGCTCTCTACCGTTCGCTGTCAGTGAGTCCGGAAAGTAGGGCACCAGTTCTCAGTTTGTCCAGCTGTCCTTGAGAGAACCTTAGAGAAAGGTGGATTGGATGATAAACCAATGGGAGCGCTCAGCGTTTATTGGGACTACTAGCAAGGCATATGAGGAGGAAAAGTGAAAAATCATTAGGAAAGGTTAAAACTGCAGATTCCTGAAAATGAGGCACAGCCTCCCTCCAGGGGATCTGGAGAAACCAGAAAGCTGGGTTGTCTCAGGCTGAACTGGGCACAGTGAGACCTCTGAGCACAGCTGGTGCAGTGGCAGTCAGGTGCAGCTGTTCTAGAGAATAATATAGAATTACTTAGGCAAGTAAATCAAAGATACTATGTGGTCAGCAGTCTTATCCCTAAGATTTAAATATAGCATGAAAATTCTGTTGCAGAAAACAAACAAACACACACACACAAAAAAAAAACAAAAAAACAAAAAACAACAAAAAAAAAACCATAACAACAAAACCCAAAGACTCAGGGCCCTGGAATTTAGAAACCATACTTTAATGCTGGAAAGGTGACATCAGTCTGTAATCCCAGCACCCAAGGGCTAGGAGAATTGAGAGAGGGGGAAAGCCTGAGTTATATCGTGAGATTCTGCAATCACCACCACCCCCTCCCCCCTCCAAATAAGAGAAAGAAAGAAAGAGAGAGAGAAAGGAAGGAAGGAAGGAAAAGAATCTTGATCAGTTTTCTATTGCTGTAATAAAACACCATGACCAATGCAACTTATAGAAAAAGTTTATTTGAGGTTTCCAGTTCCAGAGGGCTGGGTTCGTGATGGTGAATTGGAGGTAGCATGTGGCAGGTGGGCAGAATAGCAACGAGAGCACACATTTTAAACTACAAACAAGAGTCAGAGAGAGCTACCTCCAAATGGCAACAGTCTTCTGAAGCCTCAAGCTGCCCCCAGAAAGGTCATGGCTCCTAATCCTCCCCAAACAGCCAGCACCTGGGGACCAAGCATTCAAATGCCCCAAGACATCTTGAATTCAAAGCACCACAAAAACAAAGCAAAAAGAAACAGAAACAAGATGTTAATGTAAGAAAAGGGCGATGGCTGGGGCTCGGAACCTCCCACCCTGGCTCTCCACCACATTGCAGGGAGCAGTCTTTCCGCCTCTCCTCACAGTTTGTGCTCCTCCAGAAGCTGCAGTGCTACTCATACAGACTGGACCACTGGTCAACGAGGCTGACAGAGATCCATCCATATTAGGTCAGGGACCACACAGAATGTCCAATGACCATCCCCAAAGAATGTAGGGACAAGGCTAGAAAGAGAAGTCCACACACTGTGTTTAAATAGTTACCTCTTAGAACCCAAATAGCCTGGTGAGTCCTGTTCTCTCGTTGTGACTAATACACCATTGTGACAACCTGTCAAGCAAGCTTCAAATTCAGACTTTTTGGATCCAGCTCCAGAGAAACCAGCTCCCAGCCAGCAGCCTGTTCCTTTCTTCTTCCCACCAAGACATCAGCAGTGCTGTGAATCCAAGCTGTTCTTATCCTTTAGTGGACAGTGCCACAGGGCCAAACTTCAAGCCTCAGACTTCTATTCTAGCGACAGGTTAGGCCTAGGGAAGGGGCCTGCACAGGCCCCTATAGGGGAACATGCAATCATCTGGGTTTCCTGGGCTCATGATGCACACACCTCATTAATCCTGTGCATTCCTGCCCTCAGGGCAGGGATATGGGATGAAGCCCTCTAAATCAAAGGATTCCTTCTACCTGGATGAGGGTGAGATTTCTGAGAGAGGTAAGTGGAGTTGACTTGTGACTGGCCTCAGGATAGCACATCAAGGAATATAGAGGATTCCTTGAGCAGCATGGGAACAAGGATGAATGGGCGATATACATAGTAGGTCGGGACAGAATATTTTGAGACTACCCATTATACTAAAATGATACCTCTTAGAGCTATGGGGTCTTGGGAAAGCTCCCTTAAAGTCCCTGTGCCTCAGTTCCTTCGTCTGCGACTCAGATGGATCAGACAAGATTAACAGTCTCTCAACACTCTTCCAGTGTACAGATAAGTGGGTTGAAGCAGATGTGAGATCCTCAGCTTGAGGTCCATCGGGGTTTCTTTCTGTTCCAATCCTCCCACCCCACAAACAATAAAATTAGAATCTCACTTTGAAATTTTCCCTAGGTGATTCAAGTACAACCAGAATTGAGGCCCATAGGACCACATATTTTTCCCTAAGACATGGCATCCCCCAGCTCTACCTGGGTCCCTTCATACCTACCAGGAGCACATTAGACAGGAACTTCATTCTTAGTTATGCTTTTGTTCTGTGGCTAGGGACATCTGTAAGACACGGAGTTTGAAGCTGGTAGGCCTTGAGAGAAGAGAAGAGCCATGGGCTCCAAGGGAGGTGCTGCTGAAACATTTCAGGTGGGAGATGAGACCTGAGGCCCGGGCAGGCAGACATGACTGCTAAAGCAAATGAGACCCTGCAACAAAGTTGGGACATGGCTCCTAAGAGGCCCCTTCCTAGCCACTCTGAATGGCAGGTGCCGCCTGGCTTCTCCAGCCTCGCTAGCCACCTGCAGCCATAGTTGCTTTGTTGTTGTTTTGTTTTGTTTGTTTGTTGTTGTTTTGTTTTGGGGGTTTGTTTTGTTTTGTTTTTGCAGGTGAGGAGTGAGGAGAATAGAGCTTTTCTCAAGCCATTCTTTCAGAATGACATGAGCTGACAACTGGGGAGACACTGGGTGGGAAACACAAGCCACTGTGTGTTGGTGTCAGTGTGTGAGAACCTGCCAGCAAGTGGCAGGAAAAGGACTTTGTGTGAAAGTGCTCCTTTATGGTCCTACGTCCAGAGTTTGGTATGTTCCGGGCACTGTGAATGAGATTGGTTGATGCTTTGTACCAGATGTAAAGTGGCCTCTTTTCACACGGTTGGCACTGAAGACTAGTGCAGGGGATCCAGTGCTCTCTGGAGCTTGGCAGAGATGGGCATGGGGCCTGAATGATGGCTCTGTGGGGCAGCAAGGACAATGCTGCCTGCTGGGAGAAATTGTTCCCACAGAGCAGAATTCTTCAGCCTAAGGTCCCTGTATCATGAATAACTCCACGCTTATACCTCCTTGGCCCAGATTTGCAGCTCAAAAATCACATTTCCCAAAACAGACAGAAACGGGAATCTCATGTATGGGGTAAATTTTAGACACCCAAGTATTGGCGTGTTCAGGACAATGGCTTCAGTAAGCAGCAGAAGGGACTATGGTGATGGGGATTATCTGGAAATCCAAGGGTAAAAATCAAAGTATGCTTTTCATTTATTTACGCTTTTTTCTGTATAGTCGTTTTATAGACTTCATCATCAGTGTTATTAATGGGTGTGAGAGCATTGTTTCCACTTATCATCACCATTCTAATCACTGCCACTTTGCTACCCCTATCGTCACCGCCATCACTACCACCACCATCAGCACCACCATAAACATCACCAGCACCTGAAGTGGAAGTTTCTGGTTTCTTTGAAGACTCAGTTGAGTCATGTGACATTTTGCTAGAAGCTGTCTTGTGAGAGAGAATGTGACGTTTTGCTGGAGGCTGATTTGTGAGAGGCCAGCTGAGAGCATCTGTGGGTGGACTCTGAGGAGAGGAGCTATATAGAAGCCCATGGACAGTGAGACATCGATCACTATCTGGAGCTGATCTTCCTGCTTTAACACTTGACTTTGCAGAGAGAAACGTTCCAGAGAACTCCTGGGGGCAATCCAACTGAGACTTGTGGCCTTCTCTGATTTGTCCCAATCTTCTGGATCATGCTGATTCATGCTGCTACTTGGTGTTGGCCTTGGACTGGACTGCTGGAGTGAACTCATCCAAAAAACTACTTCTAAAATGGTCTACAACCCCCTTTACCTAATAACCTTCTTTCTCCCCTACCTCTGTTCAGTGGGTGGAAGGGAGATAGAAGCTTTTAGGAACCCTAAATAAAGTTGGTTTGGTAAAAATCTAAGCCTACAACTACCTCCACCACCATTACCACCACCACCATCATTTGAAATGGGGTCTTGCTGTGTTGTCCAGACCAGCCTTGGAGCTTCTGGGCTCAAGTGATCTCTATCCCCTGAACAGGTGGAACTGTAGATGCATACCGCTGTGCCTGCTTATAACTGAGGAAAGGCTGAGAAATCGGGAAAAAATATAGTTGCTTGCTCATGCTTTGTACCACTGGGATTTAAACAGTGCTCCTGTATTAAAACTGAAATTCTTCCTTCAAGATTGGGCTTTCCATAAAAGCAGCTGGATAAAAATGATGTGTACACAACAGAGCTTGTCTGTGTGAATGTATACACATGTGTACATGTGTGCTTGTGTGGCTACCAGAAGTTAATGTTAAATGTGTTCCTCCATCACTCTCCACTGTGTGTGTGTGTGTGCGCGCATACACACACACACAGACACACACGAGGTCAAAGGGCAACCTTGAGTATTGTTCTCACTTTCCACCTTATTTGGTCCAGGTTCACTACTTCATATGTGCCAGGCTAACTGGCCTGTGAGCTTCTAGGGATTTTCCTATTTCTACCTTCCATCTTATTATGAGGGCACTGAATTACAGACATGCTCTACTGTGCCTGGAGTTTAAACCCAAGTCCTCATGCTTGCAAAACAAGCACTTATTATGACACCATTGCACCAGCCTTCTCCACCTAGTTATTTGAGACAAGGTCTCTCATTGAACCTGGGCTAGGCTGGCTGACCAGTGAGCTCTGGAGATCTACCTGTCTCCCTGACCCCTAGCTGGAGTCAGAGGCTCACACCACAGTACCCAGCCTTTTACTTGGGTGCTAAGGATCTGAACTCAAGATCCTGATGCTTACAAGGCAGGGTCTTTATAATTCAGCCATCTCCTCACTCCACTCCCACCTCCCAGAGCTTGTTTTTAAAGGAAGCCAAGATGAAAAACCCCAGGGCATTCTCAGCTTGATCAGTATGTCTGAGTCTAAAAATATCACTGAACCTTCTGGGAAGGTTTGGGAAAGTGAGCAGTGAAAGAGTGGATTGTTTCTGTCCGAATCAGAGTTCATATTTACATAAAGCAACTCTTCTTCATGCTGTTAAAAAAAAAAAAGGGGGTCTGGGCATATAGATACTTGCCTAACATGTTCAAGGCCCTGAGCTTCATTCTCCGTACTACATAAAACAGGGCCCAGGGACATGTCTGTAATCCCAGCACTGGGAAAGTAAAGACAGGAGGACCAGAAGTTCACGGTCGTTCTTGGCTTTGTGTCAAGTGTGGGCTACAAGAGATGCTGTGGAGAGAAGTGGAGGAAGGAAGAGATAGACCACTATACGGGAGACATACAGTGTCATTGCTATAGCTCACGATGAGGCAAGCATCAGAAATGCCTGGAACTAGACCTTCCTCCTCACTGCCTCATCCTACGTTACAAGAGATGCAGAGTCACTGTTGACTAAGGGGCTTGTTCCATCTCTCTTTTGGAGATGGGTTCCCTGCTGTAGCAGTGAAAATGATGGCCTTTAAAACAGCCACAGAGTGAATGATCCACAACTTCTGACCTAGGCAGCATATGCAGGCCTACTCTGCAGCCTCCCCATTAAATCTTCCAGGGAGCTGGGAAGATGGGGTGGACCTTAGTTTATGACTCATTTTCCATGGTTGGAGTAACGGAGGTAAGGAACACACCCCAGATGTCTGGCAGAGGCTTAGTGCCTGGCCTTGCAGAACCAATGCGCTTGGCTTCCTCTTCTGTCACATCCTGAGAAGGAAGTAAGTGGCAGTGTCACCTGCTGGAGAGCACCAAGGGGCTTTCCTCACCCAGAACTTCTTGTGTGACATGGCAGGGAGCACAGGCTGTCACCTGTGACAGGTAATATGAAGTACTCTTTGGGTATTTACACTGGATCAGGGTTCCAATCCACATTGAGATCTTTGCAGGAACCACTTTCTTCTCCAGCTCTAAGCTTTGGGGACATTGGCTAGGCTTTTGGGAAACAGAAATAAATTAGCCACCCTAGAATTTTTGTACATAGATCTATAGAGAAGAGAAAAAAGGAAGGGGTAGTTTTACATATTGCATTAATTAGAAAAAGTGGGTGGTACAAACCACAACATGACCTTTCAGATTCATTTCTGATGGACCTGTGTAAAGAAATTTTAGCCCAGCAACATGGCTGCTCTGGCAAGGGATCACATGCAAAGATATAGGTCTGTATGATCTAGCTGAAATACAGACAGGCCCTTAGTACACTTCTAATCCCCCTGGCTAGAATTTGAGCACACACCTTTGATTCCAAACAATGATGTCTAATTGAGAGGCAGACAAAGTTATGAATCAGAAAAAGATTTGACAGAATGAATCAGAGAAAGGATACACCCAACTTTCACAAGAAGAGATAGGAAAGAGAAGCTACTTAAGAGCAGTCCAGAGAGAGAGAGAGAGAGAGAGAGAGAGAGAGAGAGAGAGCACAAGACCATTTGTGGAGGCAGCACAGTTTGGTGCAGTTCAGTTGAATGTAGTAGTTGAGTTTGTGCAGTTCAGTTTGTGGAATTCAGAAGCAGAGCAATTTAGTGAGAGGCAGAGAGAAGTCAGTTGAATCAGTTAGCTTGGAGAGGAGTTTAGGCCAGAACAGCTGAGTTGAACCAGAGAGCCAAAATCCATAAAGAAGTAGGAAAGAGTGAGCTTATTCTGCAATAAGTCTCTAAGGCTAAAAACATTGTAGGCCTAGTTTAGCAGATGGAGGCCAGAAGCTGAAGCCATCAAGGTCTGGGCTTGCAGAAGATTAGCTTGTATGTAGGCTAAAAGCTTTCAGACCTAGGCCTAATTAGACAGAAACACTCTGGACTCAGCCCAACCCATGCCAAGTAAAGCTTGGTTATGGCTCTCATTTCATCTCTGAGGAAATAAAAGCAACACTTACAGGCCTGTTATCGATCATTTCTATGATGCCTGTGGTGTCTCCACCTAGGAACTGGACAGGCAGTAATGTTTCTGAAGTGCAAAGAAAAATTAATGAGTTTGACCAACAGAGAGACCAACTTATGGCCATGCAGAGAAGAAAATAGACATCTTAGTTGTTGCTCTTTTGAAGACCCTGGTAAAGGAAAAGGCATGAGGTGATGGAGTAGCTTAAACATGCCTGGTGCCCATTACTTGGTCTCCAGCTGCTGGCATAGTTTAGGAAGGTTATAAAATCTCTGGGACACAGGAGCTAACAGGTGCACATAGGCTCCTAGGATAGGGCCATCTTGGAGAAACTTATCTGCCGAGATGTGAGCAAGCCTCAGCGTCACATGCCCACCAGCAGGAACTGCTCAGTCACAACTTCCCCACAACAGATTGCTTCCCCTCAAACTATGAGCCATAGTAAATCTTCTTCCCTTCTGTCACCAAGATAAGAAAAGTAACCAATACAGGTGGGAGTTTCCTTCTGGAGTGGGGCTGCTACTGTTTCCCTCTCAGCCCTCAGGAAGGACCTGATGCCTGAGGTTGAGTTCTAGACCTCAGGGCCCACAAGAGCCCACAAGAGCCAAGAGGAGAACACAGCCTTTGCCCAGGACCTGTTCCCAAAGGTTCTGTTTTTTTTCATCTGAAACAGGGTTTGGGAAAGTCACTGATCAAAAACAAAAGACAGTTTGACCCTGGAAAATAGTTAGCTGTTAGCTGTCTTTTAGGAGCCAACATACATTTTTTGGCTCACAAGTATACTATATGTTCTACAAAAGAGAGTCCAGGGGCTTCAGGTGACCCAAACAGTAATCGTCATAGGAACAGGATTTGTAGTTGTCTCATTCAGGAAGCACTTCAAGTGTGCTGCCCACCATGGAAGGGATAAATTGTGGTGCCATAACACAGGCTGCTCCTGAGCAGTGGTGACCCACTGTAGATGCATGCAGATACAAGATGTGGCAGACGCAGCTATAATGGCAGGCACAGCTACAACACAAGACAGGTTAACGGGAAAAGCATGGCAAATCTCCCCAAGTTTTCACAAGACCTGGGAGTCTTCAGAGTAGGGAACCCCCAGTGTGCAGCACCTGTGTTTATGTTTAGGTTAACTCTGGGGGGTGGAAATCTGAGGCAGGCATAATGATGGTAGTCTTGTAGTGTTCCCTAGTGCTTTCCTCCGCTGTGTGCAGCCCCGCCTTTCTGTCCTTTCTGTCCCTTTTTGGCACCATCATGGCTATCATAGACAAAAACTCAATCTGGGTTTCTTCTCCATCTCTCACTAGACCAGCTCTCAGCTACGATGTGTGGACCCTTTTCCTGCCTTCTTTACACAAAACCTCTCTGTCTCTTGGTCAGGGGTGTCAGCTGGGGCCCACAAATTTACTTAAGGTATCTGCACCTCCCATCCCTCACTCTGACTGTGTGCACTGTCTTGTGAGAAGTGGTTCGTATATCTACTTAAAATTCTTACTTTGACCCACAACCCAGAAAAAAAAAGTGCTGAGCATCGTTGCTGAGGCTGGGACAGAGCTGCCGGGTATGGTGCTTGCCAAGTACACTTGAACCATGAGCTGCATTGCACTAGAATGGAAGAATAGACAGGCCTGAACACAGCCCCTGCAGCCCTCTTCTCCATTCTGAGCCCATCATTGTGCCACCCTCCTCTGAGGTACGAATAAGCAAGCCCAGACATTATTGTGTGTGGGAAGCTCCAGGAGGCTGGGTCAGCTTCCCTGTGTGTCTGCTTGCCACACCCATATGTTGGAATGAGAAGAGCAACCAAAAGAAAAGTCCAGAAACCTTGGGCTTAGAGGAGACTGCCTCCCTCTGAAGCCCCTCTGAGCAGGGCTTTTCCCAATCATTTCCCAGGCCTGTTCTCAGCTCTGGGCTCTCACCCACCAGCCCCCAAGCTGTTTCCACAGGCTCACCCCTCCCCCAATGGCAGGAGTTATTTGCATATGACTCTGGCAGCTCTATTTCCCTTTTGTTATCACTCTCTGGGGGCTGGAGGGCTTCTTACCTCTCAGAGGCCTCATTTCAAGCCTCCTCCCCATCTTTCCTCAGCTGAAAAATAGAAAAATAGCCTCTGCTTTGTTCACTAACTGTTCTCCTGGTACCCTCACTTAATAAGAGATTCTCAAACAGGATTCCAGGAGCCATATTTTAACTTATTTCTCAACTTGGGCTTCTCAGACTTGTAGTACTGGACATCACTCAGAAAGTGAGTGAGTACCTGTCCTCTGTGCTCTTGAAGTGACTTCGCAGAGCCCTGCCCAAACCTCCCAACTATGACAACAGCCATGCAGCATGGACACTCATCCCAGATCTGACTCTGTTTTATAGGACTTTCTTGAACCTTTGTGCTCTGATTCAGTGTAAAGCATCCAGCTGGTGGCTCTGTTGGTTCTGGAAGGTTTAGGAGGTGAAGCCTAGCACCTTCACTGCTTATGGGTCATTGCTTAGTTCTGGTTCCAACTTCACTGTTTCCTGATCCACTGGGATGTAAGCCAACAGCCTCGTGCTCTTGGTGCCTGTTAGTATTTTGGAACACAACCTGCTGGATTACCAGCAATTTATGATGTCATCATGTGTCGCCGGCCAGGTGGCCACACCTGGAATCCAGGCTTGGTTACTTTGCCCCTTAAAGGGACAAGCCAACATGTGGTCGCTCTTACTCTTATTCTCTTGCTCCTCTCCCTTCTCTCTCTCTCTCAGCACCCCTTTCTCTCTCCTCATCATGTCGTATTCCCCCCTTTACTCCATACCCACCTAATAAACTCTTACATAGAAGATCGGTTGACAGCCTCATTCTTTTCTTAATCTAACATTGGTGCCATGACTTGGATAGGGTCTCTCCTGGCTTTGCTAGGATCCCTTTCGGACTCCTGTAATCCAATAGGATGGTTTCAACCGATTTTCTCTGCTCTATACCTAAAAACCCCTGCTTTCCCTGCTCATGTGAACACTTGCTGTGGCAGTAGTGCAGTGCCCGCACTCCACTCCTGCTATGGTGCCGCCTGCCTGCGCCTGCCGCTCCCGCCTGCAGCGGCCAACAGTGAGACCCCACCCTGGCCAGTGCTCCGAGTCGCGGAGACTCACACAACTCTAAAATCAACTTTAAAAAATTGGCGCCCTGCTTTAGGTAAGAAATTTCTAAAAACCCAGCACAGCCGCGGAACTTTTAAATCTCCCGAGGGATTTTAAAATCTCTCACAAGATTTCCGAAGCCATGTTGGTTTTGGGAGGAAGTGGGTAGAACCATAGCTTAACCATAGACTTAACATGGCGCAGGCCATCTTGGGTTCGGGCAAAGGGGCCCCGCCTCCCGCGTGCCCTGCCCGGCCGCTGAGATGGCCATCTTGCCATGCCTCCCCTCCCTCACCAAGCTGCTTTCCTTTCCTTCCTAGCTGTTCTTCTAAGAGGCTATTTCCAAGCTGAAAAAAAATCTTTTCTTTCTGATTTCTGTACACTTTACTCTTACATTTTAAATTCCTTATCTAATGCTTTATATAATTTTCTCATTGGGTTTACATTTATAAGTCTTAATCATAATTAACTGTTTATTTTATCTTTTAGACCAGGCCACAACAACGAGCCTCATTTCAAATTGATATGGTGTTGGGATCGCCCCCAGTGTCAGCAGGAAGTAGCCAGAAGAGAATCTATGCCCGTTATCCACATATTGTTAACAAAAGGCTGAAGTGGTGTGCTTCAGGACCAGGACAAGCAGCTCCAGGTTCTCCCAGTGTTCCCCAGTCCCTACCCGCTGCCTTGCATGGCTGGCAACTCTCTCTGTTGACAACCCTCTACCCTAAACCCTCTGCCCTAAATTTTCCAGGGCAGAGACTTCTCTTATTCTTAACCTTACAACCTGACCATTTGTTACTATAATTCCCCTTGAAAGACCCCCGAAGGTTGTCTTCCGTCAGGGAGACCCCATACCCAAAGATCAACGAGTCCAGTTGTTCGGATGCAACCAGCAAGAGGCTTTATTGAGTACACGGGTACCCGGGGCGACCAAGCCTATCGGAGGACTTGCGCGCCTTTCGGTTGGGGTGACGGGTTTTTATAGGGCTCGGGAGCAGGAAGCGTGGTTACAGAAGCGAGAAGCATAGTTACAGGGGTCTGATTGGGTGGTTTGAACAAAGCCATAGTTAAGTCACGTACCCGGAACCAGGAAGGCGGGAAGGCAGATTGTGAGCCGAGTCACGTACCCGGAACCGGGAAGGCGGGAAGGCAGATTGTGAGCCGAGTCACATACCCACCCGGAACCGGGAAGGCGGGAAGGCAGATTGTGAGCCGAGTCACATACCCACCCGGAACCGGGAAGGCGGGAAAGAATGCAGCGAGGTAGCTCTCCCCTCAGGGAACTTACTGCTATACCGCGCCTACTCTACATAGTGTTAACAATCGCTGCTTATCTTTTGGTCTCTCACCCTCTCTCTCAACCTCTTACATGACAACCAAGAGCTGCTTCCAATGAGCCTAAATTTATATACTTTAACTTACCTTATAAAAGGCAGCCCAAGCTCCCTATTTTTAATTGTAGAAAAAGGGGGGAATGTTGGGATCAGCAAGCAGGCATTTCTACAGGCAGCCCCTGGGGCCTGACAGACCGGGTATCAGGCATTTGGAAAGACACCCAGACCACCTGCTGACCACCTGGAACCACCCGTGCATGCTCTGCATCACCCTATAAGAGAATTGGGGCCCCTCCCCTTTCTCTCCTTCTCTCTCTCCCTTCCTTCTCTCTTCCTTTCTCTTCCTCTCTCTGCCTCTCTCTCTCTCTCTCTGTCTGTCTGTCTCTCTCTATCTCTATCTCTATCTTTCTCCCTCTCTGTAACCCCCTTTACCTAATAAACCTCCCGCGTGGAACCGATCTCGTGGTGTGATCTGTGGACCCGCGTGTAACCTCACATTTCGTACATTTCCTAACATATGGATTTTTATAAAATTTCAAAGTTACATTTTACTATCTTATAATTCAACCCTGCTTCAAAATAAATTTTATATAATAACAAAATTTCAAGCTTATAAATATCTATTCAAATTAAGTTGGTTTAAAATATAAATCTAAATGCCTATGTCTTTTCAGTTCCTAAATTAATAAAGGCTGTTACTGTCTCCTGCTATGTGTTGCTTAAATATAATTTTAAAATTGCTTTATACCAATATTCTAAATTAAGATCTATTAATTTTAGAGGTATTTATGTTAAAACTGGGCCAATTGCTGTATCTCTACTATCAAAAAGTTAAAATATGCTTGGTCTTGTTCTCTAAAAATGATGTTATTAATCTACAGTATAGCCTTAGACTATTATAAGCTATAAACTTTTATATACTAAATCATACAAAAACTCTTGTACTCTCACTTTAATAAATTATATTCATGACTTTTAAGGTTCCAACTTAGCAAGAACAAAAACCTAAAGTCCTAATATTTAATGGTTAACAAATGCAAGTTAATGGTCATTTCATAGATATATATTTATAGTCCTATAATTGCAAACATGGTCTCACTGCAATTTTTAATAAACATCTGAGGATGGTCCTTCAGTCACCATATTGGAGTTGGTAAAAATAGTAAGAGCCATCCCTACTGGCTCCAGACCTTAGCTGCACTCTGAGGCTGTTGGCATTCTCGCAAAAAAGGCAAGAGGTTTGCATAGGCAAAAGTCAGTTCCGCCAGGTGACTTTTCAAATGCAGCCAAAGTGGATGCTGGTCCCGCTGCTGATGCAATACGCCATAGCTGGCTGCTGGCAGACTGGCCTCTGGAAGTAAAAATGCTCCCAAGCAGGCTTGTCCTCTGTGCCCAGCCATGGAGGTTCAACCAGCACAAGAGCCACAGACACTTCCAGCCTTCTAGCTCTTTGGCCTGGTGGAGGAAAAATGGCTCCTTGACTCAGCAACCGCCACAACTCTCGCCTAGCCCTGAGCAATATCACAGGTCTGTTTTTGACCTCACAATGAGGTCCCACGAACATATTGCCAAATCTGTGTTAGGAGACTTCAAGTGCCTTCTCAGTTCTCTTCATATGCAGGAGACCAGGCCTTACGCCCAAGTGCTAGAGCTGCTATTGTCAGGCCTAGACACAATATGCCTTGTTGCTAGATTCAAAAATAGGCCTAAATGAAACCTTTTACCATCCCTTTAGATAAAGGACAATAAATCTTCATAGCAGTCTCAACTATGTCTCATGGTAAATAACTAAATACAAAGTCCCTCTCAAAAAACATATTTGAGAGGTGTCTTAAGGTTGATAAACGTAAGTTATACATGTTTGAGAGTCTAAAAAGTTGTCTTAAGGTTGATAATGCAACTTATAAATGTTTGAGGGTCTAAGAAAGTGTTTTAAGGTTGGTAAATGCAAGTTATAAAGGTTACAAGGTCTAAGGTGATTTAAGGTATCTTAAATAGGTAAAAAGGCTTAATATTTCCTCCTGTTGCTATGCTACTGTTGTATTGACTGTCCAGAGTTTTGACATTTATCAACAGGGCTCTAAGTTATTAATCTGACTCTAATACAAAAACATTCCACTATACCACATACTATTATGTTTCTAAGCTCAAGATTGTATGCCTCCATAATATGTATGCTTATACTAAAAGTTAAGATCAAGTGAGTTTCCCTTTTACTTCATAAAAGGCTTTTGCCTTTTCAGAACTCACCTTAAAAAATACTTATGCTGTTAACACAAATATGTATGTCTACTGTTTTTTCTACAATGCAGAGTACAATTGTGATATTAACATATCTAAAGTTTTATCTCCTTCTTAAAACTTAAAAGTAAGTCTTGTAAGCTGCAGAAAGTCCACTTAAATCCACCTCTCAGGTCAATTGGACTCCAGATAAGTACTGCACTTATTGCCTATCTCAAAAGGTGGGACTCCTCCCCTTTCCCTGGTTTTGGAACTTCCTTTCCTGGCTACCAGACTGCTGTTTACTGCATGCAACACTGGTTGGATTGGTGAGTTCTCCTTATTGACCAGCTACTGGATTGGTGAGTTCACTCTATTTTTCCAGCACAAAACACCTCTTTTGGTAGGTTTGACCGCAGAGCTCTGGCAACTTCGTACTATCTTTTGAGATGGAGGTACCCCCCCCCAGCTGTAGCCTTAACTGTCTAGGGTTGACCCTCTATGCTGACCTCCATTGTAGGTCTCCCATTTCACTCTCCCTAGTGGGCAGTACGTCCCCACTCACACATGGTTCCTTCTCCCCCTCTCTTGCTCACTTGCTCGTGGGAAGACCTAGCACTAGGCAAACCATTGTACCTCAGCTGTGCCCTGCTGGGCATCTGCACCCCGGTCCTTGGCCAAAAGCTGATGAGCTATTGGACCAGGTAGCACCTCTCACTCGAGTCACACCTTGCCATTGGGATGCCATTGAAAGGTCCCTGACTTCTGACCCCAATGGAAGATGCCCAGATGCCCGTCCCCCTAGATAGGATGACCTCTGGAGAATTTTAAGTTTCTATACCTAGTGCCAGCTAGCACCAGAGCCTCTAAGTTTACACACTTCTGTAACCAAACCTCACCTCAATGACAGATCCAAAACAAAGCCTTCTTTAAATATAGCCAGTGATTGGGTAAATAAAGGTCCCCCCCAGGTAGACGGAGGTTCCCATGTTCAAGTCTCATTGATCCAAACCTTCCACCTCTGTTTGCTCTCCCAAAAGTTTTTAATGTATACCTAAAGGATTTTCTCCATAACCTACTCAACTTTATCTTTTGCATATATATATATATATATATATATATATATATGTTTCAGTGTCCTGCCAGACCCAGTTCCTATAGCCACAACAGCACCAAAGCAACTACAAGTGTTCAACTCTGACCTCACAGACTTCCAACAAGCTGGATTTGCACCTTCTCTCCCAGCCATGGATGTTCTCACAGACCCTGGACAGCATCAAAACAACCTGTTTTTCCTGTACTTGGCCAATAGGGAGGCCTTTTGACCTCCCTACAGCACCCCAGTGTCAGCAGGAAGTAGCCAGAAGAGAATCTATGCCTGTTATTCACTTGTTATTAACAAAGGGCTGAAATGGTGTGCTTCAGGACCAAGATAAGCAGCTCCAGATTCTCCCAGCATTCCCCAGTCCCTACCTGCTGCCTTGCATGGCTGGCAACTCTCTCTATTGACAACCCTCTACCCTAAATTTTCCAGGGCAGAGGCATCCCTTACTCTTGACCTTGCAATCTGACCATTTTGTTGCTATAATTCTTCTCTCTCAACCCCTGCATGACAACCAAGAGCTGCTTCCAATGAACCTAAATTTATATACTTTAACTTACCTTATAAAAAGCAGCCCAAGGTCCTCATTTTTTAATTACAGAAAAAGGGAGGAATGTTAGTATTTTGGAACACAACCTGCTGGATTACCAGCAACTTATGATGTCATCATGTGGCCTGGAAGGCTTGGTTACTTTGCCCCTTAAAGGGACAACCCAACATGTGGTCACTCTCTTACTCTTATTATCTCTTGCTTCTCTTGCTCCTCTCTCTCTCTCTCTCTCTCTCTCTCTCTCTCTCTGCGCCCCTTTTTCTCTCTCTCCCCATCATGTCCTGTTCCGCCCTTCCCTCCATACCCACCTAATAAACCTCTTACAAAGAAGATCGGTTGACAGCCTCATTCTTTTATTAATCTAACAATGCCACAGCTGAAAATAGCATGACAGTCACAAGCCTTCCACGAAGACTGTGCTCAAAGCACGAGGCTAGGGGTATTGGGTCCCCCTGGAGCTGGGGGTCTAGGTGGTTGTGCCCAGCACAGAAGCAAGCTGTGAACTGGATTCACGCTTTCTGCGAGAACAATATGCGATCTCCAGCACTGAGCCATTGCTCCCGCACCTCCTTTCAGCCCTGGGCAGGACTGGGGCACTGGACTAATGCACCGTGGCATGGTGCTGCCCATGGTTGAGACAGAGCTTCCCACCTCAAGTAACCCAGTCTAGATGCTTTCACAGGGATGCCTAGAATATGAGGTCAAGGGAAGACTTGAAAGAGTCCCTTCAAAAAAAATTAAACTTTTTTTTGGCACTACAAATATTATAGGATTCAGAAAACACTCATCATTTATTATTAATCACTTGTTATGTTACAACAGACACCTCATAATTATTTTGTCTTTTTTGGTGCGATAATCTTTAATCATCTTACTGTAATGTAAAGGCTGGTGTTCCTCTCAAAATCATGTGATGAAATACAATTCTCACTGTAATGGCACAAAGCCATGAGATATTCGGGAAGTGATTACATGAAGGCTCCACTTTATGAATTTGAGTAGTGCTCTGAAAAAACAAACAAACACAAAAAACAAAAACCCCCAAGTTCTTTGTGTGTGTGGTAGCCCTTAGCCCGCTGGCTGCAAACGGAATTTCTATTTCCCAGCCACCGCTCTCAGAACCACACAGGCAGAAGTGGATGGTGAAGGCTAACCACACTTCCCATGAAAAGCAAGGGACCACAGATGTTCCAGCTCTGGTCAAAGTGAGAAGGGCTCTGTGGTCCTAGTCAGCGGAGGGAACAACCAGCAAGACTTTCTCACCAAGCATGGCATACCTGCTACTGAGTAACGGGGATCTTGTTAAAGTGCAAGGAGGACTGGGATAAGCCCTTAGTTGCTGCCTCCAGGTTCCTGCCTTGACTGCGTTCCTGCCCAGACTTTCCCTCTTGATGGACTGTTGTCTTTAAAATGAAATAGATCTTTTCCTCCTCAAGTTGCATTTGGTCATGGTGTCTATCACAGTATTAAAAATAAAATTAGGACAGTAACTTTATGCTTAAATATTTTGACATACTATCAAGTAATTGTTTGAGTAGAACTGAATACAGATGTTCTAATACCATATGTGAAATTTGGATTTTACTCTGAAGATGGCGACCACTGTAACAGGTAGAATCCACATTTTTTTGAAAGCTTGGTGGGGATCAGGGAAGATGGAGTCTTTGTAAGATAAAGCCCAGCTCTAGCATCTCCCATCTACTGGACAGTTCCATGCAAACCTCTCAGGTCCTACCCTATAGCCCTTGGCCCCAGGGTCTCCCCAACAGACCACGCCCTCATCTCAAAAAGGCTCGCCTACTCCATTCTCAGACAGCACTCACTCCCAAGTTTCTATCTTCCTGGTCTGTAGGTCTCTCTGCTTGGTGTCGCAGCTCCTCCAAAGGAGGAGCAAAAGGTTTGCCCAGAAGTTGGCAGGATTGTGGAGAAACCTCAGAGAAAAAAGTAGCTTAAAGAGCTCAGTTGCAGGCCCCTTCTCCCAGTCTCCCTGCAGTGACAACCAGCCAGGTGCTCCCCAAGTTATCGTTGATGGGCAGAAGCTGGATTTCCCTTTCCTCCTGTTGGGCTTCTAGCCATCGGCAAAGGTCTCCGGTGGAAGGTGGGGGAGGGATGTCCACCACTGTCTTGGTTTGGGGCAAAGAAGAGGTCTGAGGATGGGCATGTCGACCTTCAGGAAGTAACCACAAACCTCTGCTGGGTCTTTTTTAAGAATTGGCTCTGGGGATCCCGGGGAGCAAATGGGAACAGCACACACATCTTCTCTAATAGGTGATCTTATGGGCGCTGAGTAGTAACTTCAGGGTCTTTTAGGGCCTGGAGTAAATTTCCTTTTTGAAATTTCTGAGTAAAAGTGAGCTCGAATCCTGACTGTGCTTTCAAGATGGGTGTGTTGAGGGTGATGGGTGGTCAAGCTAAGCCAGGGCCCGTGGGTCAGAGTCTCAGCTGTGTATGTAAACCGAGCCTAGAGGCACTTCCAAAGAGTAGTGCAGAAAGGTTGGAGGCCTGCAGGGTCTCGGAATATGTACTTATACAAGCATTCATTTTCTGATCTCTTCAAGATCCTGAACTGTGGGGGCTGGAAAGATGGCTCAGAGGTTAAGAACACTCGCTGTTCTTCCAAAGGTCCTGAGTTCAATTCCTAGCAACCACTTGATGGCTCATAATCATCTATAGTTGATAGACCAAAAGATTAAAAATCGGTGGCTATTATTTTAATGTTTAAGGCCTGAACTAAGACTAGCTGGGTGGAGAGGTCGAGCAACGTCCTGAGGGGAAGGACCGCCTTACTGCATTCTTTCCCCACCCACTAGAGATACAGTTGCTAGGAAACTGGCCCATCCCCCTAGGGAGGGACACCAGGTCATTAATGGTCTGGGGACCTTCCTATAGCCAATCAATTCAAAATGCGATGTTTTGACCAGTAGATGCTTGCCAGGCAGGAATCGCCCCTGCCTTGGGCATGCTGGGAGGGACCGGAATCTTTAAATCACCCAACTAACCTGAGCACAGGCTCTAGGCTCTCACTGCTTTGGCAGTGGGGGGGGGGGGTGATCCCAAGCTACAGCTTGTAATTTGTAATAAAAAGATCCTCATGTGTTTTGCAATGGACTCTGCTCCTGGTGGTGGTCTTTTGGGGTATCGCGATTCAGGCACAACAAACTGAGATGTGGCAGAATGCTGTATAAATAATACACAAATCTTAAAAAAAAAAAAAATCCTGAACTGCATCAGAAACCTTTTTACACGATACACTGGTGCCTGCGTGGCCTACAAAGTGTGTGTTGTACAACACTGTTTCTTGTGGGGTTTCCCCAGGAACCTTGAGTTGTAAGAGATTGTGGGATTTTGTTTGAGTATTTGTTTTTTCTTTTCTGAAGGGGTCTTATTGTGTAGCCCTAGCTGGTCCAGGACTCCCTATATAAAAGAGGTTGGCCTTGAATTCACAGAGCTCTATCTGCATCTGCTTTGGAAGTGCTGGAATTAAAAGCGTGGCCACCTCACATGGCTGTGTGTTAGTTATCTTTCACTCTGAGCATCATAGAAATGGATGTTAGTGTATCTCACCCTCTGCTCTTCGCCTGTGTTCATTCATTGTGGGGACTTTAAGAGACTGTAAATAAGTGCATTAGCAGAAAAACACTGGTTATTATTTTCTTTCTGTGTCATCCTTAGATTCACAGAAGAGACTCCCCACCCTCCCCCACCCACCAAGGGTTTCGCTGTATAAAAGTCCTGGCTGTCCTGGAACTCACTTTGTAGACCAGACTGGCCTCAAATCCACAGAGAACTGCTGTCTGTGCTTCCACAGCTAAGATGTAGAATTCTTTAGAGCCTCACTAGCAGGTATGATGGGCACAGTGAGTGTTCTGGAAGGCAGAGTAGGCAGGTGTGTCCAAGATGTTAGGTGGCTGATGGTGTCAGTAAGGAAGAAATATTCACTTCAGGCACATTTTTTTTTTTCAAGAAATCCCTGTGCATGTCTGTTCTATAGCCCAGTGGAAGTGTGCTTGCTATCATGCTCAAGGCTTGGCCTTGATATCTGTCTTAGTTACTGTTTCTATTGCTGTGAAGAGACACCGTGACCAAGGCAACTCTTATAAAGGGAAACATTTAATTGGGGCTGGCTTACAGTTTCAGAGGTTTGGTCCATTATCGTTATAGCAGGAAGCATGGCAGCATGCAGGCTGACATGGTGCTGAAGAAGCTGAGAGTTCTGCATCTTGATCCCCAGACAGCAGAGGAGACTGTGTCCCACGCTGGTGTAGGTTAAGCATAGGAGATCTCAAAGCCTGCACAGTGACACACTTTCTTCAACCAACAAGGCCACACCTCCTAATAGTACCATTCCCTATGGGCCTAGCTTTCATTCCTGCTTAAACCACCACAATCTCTAATACCACAAAAAAGGGAAGGCTTTGTGTGTGTATGCATGTGTGTGTTCAATCCCTTATATACGTAGTCATTTCAAACAGGAGACTGCATAAGTATAAAAGGAGTTTTTTTTGTTTTTGTTATTTGTTTTATCAGATTCAGATAGCTCTAGGTCAGTGTTCCAATGATGGAAAGGAAGATGGGCCCAAGGGGTCTTGTTTTAGTACATTTCTTGTTTTAGAAATTCCTTTGTGGGGAAACTTCTGTTGGAGATAAAAGAAATGCTATGTGACTAACCTGACGGAAGACAGTGTGTGTGTGTGTGTGAGTGTGTGTGTGTGTGTGTGTGTGTATGAAGATGTGAATAACCTCGTGCTGTGTGTCAAGTCTCCAGCCATCCTGTAATGAATGATCTGTTTTAGGTGACAGCAGTCATCTGCTGAAGGTCACCTGTGCATACCTAAATGGCCTCCCAGCTCCATTTTGAAAGCTCTTTTAATGTGGCTTTCGGTATTGTTTTTCACTTTCATAGCACCAAGCATCTAAAGCACTGACATCTGAAGAAGTGAGTGGGAGCCGGGCACAGTCTGGCACTCAAGGCAGAGGAGGCAGAAGAAGCAGAGGCAGAGGAGGCAGAGGAGGCAGAGGCACTGCACCAACGGAGTTACATCCCTGTCTTAAGGTTCTATTGCTGTGAAGGGACACCATGACCATGGCAACTCTTATAAAGGAGAGCATTCAATTGGGGCTGGCTTACAATTCATAGTCCATTATAGTCACAGCAGGTAGCATGACAGCGTGCAGGCAGTCATGATAATGGAGGGTAGCTAAGATTTTCACTTTCAGGCCAGCAGGCAGCAGGCAGGGGCAATGACACACTAACCAGGATTAAGCTTCAGAAACCTTAAACTCACTCCCTAGGGACACAATTCCTCCAAAACAGCCACACCTACTCTAACAAGATGACACCTGCTAATAGTGCCCTTCCCTACGGGCCTATAGGAGCCATATTTGTTCAAACCACCACAATCATGGGTCCTAGACAGAAGAGGCTGAAACACACAGGCTAGCTGTTTCCTTTGTAGACAGGCTTCCATGCCAACTTCTAAGTATCTCTCTTATCCTCTCACAGAATATTCTCTCTAGCTTGGCTGTCATAAATCTGCTGAAATACATGTTGAAATTTGATTGTGGAATGGTTATCCTGTCCTATATGGCTAATATCTGCTTATAAGTGAGTATACTATGTGTGTGTGTTTCTGGGTCTGGGTTATCTCACTCAAAGTGATTTTTTTAGTTTCATCCATTAGCCCATAGATTTCATGATTTCCTTGTTTTTAGTAGCTGAGTAGTATTCCATGGGTAAATGTACTACAAGTTCTGTATCCATTCTTCAATCGAGGGACATCTGGGTTGTTTCCAGTGTCTGGCTATTATGAACAAAACTGTTACAATCCACAGACCCAAAGAAGCTGTGTAACAAGGAACTCCTAAAGGAGGTTGCTTGAATCTTACTCAAAAGAGGAAACAGAAAAGACGTCTAAAGTGGTTGGAGAGAGGGAACTGGCCAGACATGGCTGGGAAGGGAAGCAAGTCTGGGATCAGATGTGTGCAGAGGGAGGTAGGAAGTGAAAGGTCAGGGGACATCTTGGCAAGGTAAGCTCCTGGGGAGACATGGGAGTTACTCTAGCTGAGATGTGTAGCAGCAGGGGACATGAATACTGAAGTGGCACCTTCTAGCCGGGCAGGACTCCTAGTGGGCGGAGGAGAACACCAACCCACCCACAAAACTTTCGACCCAAAACTTGCCCTGCCTACAAGAAGGGCAAGGATGAAGATGAAGCAGAGATTGAGGGAATGTCCAACCAGAGACTGGCCCAACCTGAGACCCACCCCACAGGAGAGAGCCAACCCCTGACACTATTAACAATACTCTGCTATGTTTGCCAACAGGAGCTTAACATAATTGGCCTATGAGAGCTTCACCCAGCAGCGTATTGAAACTCACAGCCAAACACTAGGTGGAGTTCAGGGAATCTTATGGAAGTGGTGTGTGTATGTGTGTGTGTGTGTGTGTATGTGTGTGTATGTGTGTGTATGTGTGTGTGTAGGAAGGATAGAAGAACCTGGAGGGGAGAAGAACTCCACAAGAAGACCAACAGAGTCAACTAATCTAGGCCCATGGTGACTTACAGAGATTGAAGCACCAACCAAAGAGCATGTATGGACTGGATGTAGGTCCCCTACATATATGTAAGCTATGGGCAGCTTGGTCTTCATGTGGCTTCCCTGACTCTCTCCAACTCTCCTACTGTACACATCTGCTCTCTCCTACTTTTCCATCATGAAAAGACACAGCACAAGGCTTGTTCCAGCTTTAGCTGCTGGATATTGAACTTTCCACTCTCCAAAACTGTAAGCCCAAATAAATCTGTTATGGTTTGAATGTCAAATGGTCCCCTCCCCTACATAATCATGTATCAGAGTCAGTCTTTAGCTGGTGGGACTGTTGGAGAAGATTACAGAGCTTTGGGGACATGGGGTCTAGCTAGTGTTCATAGACTTCTTAGAGCAGGCCTGTGAAGAGTATCACCCTATCCAGCTGTCTCTGTCCTGCACTGCAAGTTCCTGCCACAGTGAACCTGCCATCCAGTCGCCATGCCTACCACAGTGGATTATACCCTCTAAACTTGTGATCCAAAAGAAACCTTGTTGCTTTTGTCATATATGCTATTTCAGGACTAAGAAAAAGAACTAACAACAAAAAAATCTCCTTTAAATGGTCCATTGTCATGGGTTTTATTCTAGCAACGGAAAGCAAACTACAAGCATGTTGCCAGTTTGTAATGGTGTCATTGCTTGCCTGTTTACCTACTTGCTGTCTGTTTCCCAATATGTGGGTTTGTAAGCAACTTGGAGACTCATACTCTCCTACTCTGCCTGCCTTGTTTAGCACCAGATATCACTGGCTGGGTATAAGATGCAATCTGTGGGGCTGGGGAGCCGTGGGGCTTGGGGAGGTGGCCTGGAGAAGAGTGAGATCAAGGCATGTCCAAACCCTGGAAATGTCATTTTGAGACCTGCAGAAGTAGGATCATTCCCTCCCTGCCCTGGACCTGCATGTCCAGGTGCATGAAACCTTACCACCCTATCTCTGCCACCCTTGAGGTGGTCATGTAGCCTGTTGGCCAAGTTAAACTTTCTCTCTTATAAGATCATGTCCAGCAAGTACCTGAAATTCGTCTTTATGGAAATAAAGCATTCCCAGCACCTTGTCACCAGTTAATGATGTATGCTCATCCCCAAAGCCACTCTCCACTCCCCAAAGGTTTAAATAGCTTTTGTTCTCCCCGATTAAACCATCTCACTGAGGCTGTCTCCCGAGAAGGCTGTTTCTTGAGCACTCACTGCCAACCAAGATTCTACCCTGCACCCGGCTGCCCTGGCTCCACTTCCCTTCCTCCAGTCCCCCCTGGATACCTCGAGGCAGGGAAGCAGATATGGGGTGGCAGTGGTCAAAGTGTATTTGCCCAGTGAGGGTGGAGGGGAGAAGGATAGGAGGGTTTACAGTGGGAATGATGAGATCAGTTCAAGAGAGATGTTGGGCAATGGGAGAGGGTTGATGAGATTCCTTGACTACCTTTGAGCAATAAGTACTGGAGGTCCAGCTTAGCATCCCACTTGAGGTCAGTGTTGGTTGAAACTGGAGAGCCAGTGGGTCTTAGAATCAAGCTTGAGCTCCCATTCTACCACTTTCAGTGATTTGTTTCTTTAGGTAGTTGGTTTCTCATCTGTATAATGAAGACAATAATAATGCTATTTCATAAAAATCAGAGTATATGATATATATATATATGGGTTTATATATCCAATAGTAATTCATATACTATTTAAATAATATAGCTTTTATTGATATTTTTGAATGAATGAATGAGTTGAATGCTGTGCCAAGAAATACATATTTTTAGGTGAAGCAAACTTTTAAAGACATATATAGCTAGTCACAGAAATTTAATCTACTAAATGACTCTTTAACAGAAAACATAGGGTTACTTCCTGTATAGAGGTTTGGCTAGATACAACAAAAAGCCTTGTGTGAGCTGCTTCCTCAATAGCAAGCAATCTGCTTCTAAGAATCTACACTAAGCCAGGGGCACAGGCTTGTTTACAGAGCTATTCCTGGATGCCATTGTAGCTAGGCCCAAATAACAAGACACTGAATCAGTAGCAAGCTCATTACCCAGCAGTGGGGGGTGCCCCTATCGGAATGCCTCCAAAACTAAGCAAGCATACTGTGCAGAGTCTGACAAACAATTCCCTGCTATAATAATGAAATAGTGAGAAGCGTGTAAAAGTGTCCAATCACATCTCAAATGTAGAATAGGTAGGTGTGAAGAGAAGGCATCTAGAAAAAAAAACAGCAATCTGTTGCTCCTGGTTAATGGGGGGTAGTAGGCATTGCCTACTTACTGGCACCCTCACACATAGCCTGGCTTCCCAGCTGGAGTTCAGCAACGTTGGCCTCAGAGGCTACTCCTCAGCCTCAGCTACTCCAGGTATTCATGCGTAAGCATCTGGCTTGCAGCTAAGGCTGGAAGAGTATTGGCAACCTCAGTGAGTTCTTTCTATCCTAGGGAGGACAGTGAGCAAGAGGCCCTGCAGGGCCAGGCAGGGCCAAAGAATGTCACTTGACACCCTGGGTTGGCCACAAAATATGACTTTGGGCTTCAAAGTTGTTTCCTCGTCAGTGAGATAAGGGAAAGGAACCTAAGTGATCTCCAAGGAGCCTCACAGTCTCAGGACTGTGGCCTCCTTCCACACAGCTCCTATCCACATGTGCTGAAGTCAGTGTGCTGGGCTTTGCTGCAGGCAGTATGGAAGCAGAGTTCTAGGGGACTCTGTGAAGGCTCTGTGTTCAGTCCTCAGTGTTAGCAGCCTCATCGCTCCTCATTCGTTATTAGTGCTTTGGGAATTTTGCACGGTGGTGTGTTTTGGTTCTAGTTAACCCTCTCTCATAACTTCCCCTGGAAGCAGCACCCCATTCCCTACCACCAGCCCTCCATTCCCTGTGCACCCAGCTTTGTGTCTTTTTTTTTTTTTTTTTTTTTTTACTATTTCATATAATAAGGTTTTAATTCTTCTCACCTTCTTTAAGCTTTTCCCTCCCTACTTTAGCTTTCAAATCTTTATTTTTATATCAACCAAGACTGTCAATATTTAAATCCTGTTTGGGGCTGCTAATTAAACCTTCTGCTCTTTCTCTATTGGTCGGTTGTAAATTCAGAAGCCAGGACCCATTCTTTACCAGAGAGTTGTTTTGAAGCAGATTACAGAGATGTAATTGTGCTGTTGCATTTTGTCTCCTGAGATTTCTAGGCATCCCTCTTTTTACTACATGACTTTCGAAAGAACTTCCCGATATGAAGTATGCCAGCCAAGGTTTGATCCGGGGATGTGTGTATTTATGCCGGGGAAGGAAAGAGCCAGAAGAGGAAGAGAAGGGCTCAAAGCAAGACTGGCTAGTGAGGGCACCTGAGCCCAGCACTGGACTGAAAAGACAGGAAGCCTTTGAGTGGCTCAGCCAGGTGTTCAGTGCACGGCCTGGGGTTAAGGAACTGGGCACGGGGCATGGGGAGCGCTGTGTGGTTTGGGACCAGGGCACCACTGCCCTGCCCAGGAAGCCTCACTGCTTCTTTGGCCCTCCTTCTATATTTCCCTTGCCACCCTAGTTTCCAGCTCCATTGCGGAGAGTGTGAGCCTGGCTGTAAGATAGAAGAACATAGATGCAGACGGTCTGGGAATCTAACCTGGTTTCACTTAATTAATTGGGTGACTTTGGAAAAATTAATTGAAGTCTGTGAAATGAGACTAATGCTAAAATCTACTGCAAAAAATTGTTGAAGCTGGGCGCAGTGGAGCACGCCTGTGATTCTAATACTCAGGGAGGCAGAGGCAGGAGGATCTCTGTGAGTTCGAGGTCAGCCTGGTTTACAAAGTGAGTCCAGGACAGCCAAGGCCACACAGAAAAACCCTGTCTCAAAAAAAAAAAAATTGTTGAGCATATTTGATGTCAGATATGAAAATACTCTTTCAATTGTAAAGAGCATGCATGTTTGTTTATTTATGTTTTCACATAATAGATAGTCGTGGCTTGTCTAATTTTTATTTTCTTTTAGACAGGTTCTCACTGTGCATCCTGGCTAGCACTTACTATGTTAAGAGACTAGCTTCTTCTGCCTTCTCTTCACTGCACTGAAGGGCTCCATCCCCTCCTGTATCCTTTTTAAAAAGTAGTTTAAAATATGTGCTTATTTATGTATGTATTTTTTTTGTGTGTGGGGTGCCTGAGTAGATATCTGTGCACTGTGTGAACATAGGAACCAAAGGAAATCAGAAGAGTAGATTGGATTACCTGAGCTGGGGTTAGAGGCGGTTGAACTGAAATGTGGGTCAGTCAGTGCTATTACCCACTGAGCCATCTCTCCAGTTCCCTTTATGATTCTTTAAGATTATACTTTATGTATGTATGTATGTATTATGTATGTGGTGTGTGTATGGTTGTGTACTGGTATATGAGGACCATGGCATGTACGTACATCAGAGGACCGTGTGTGTGTGTGTGTGTGTGTGTGTGTGTGTGTGTGTGATTGAGTACTGCCTCATGAAGACTGCAGCGTGTGTGCACATCAGAGAACCATTTGTGGGAGTTGTTTCTCTGCTTGAACTCCTTTTTAAACTATGATCTGCTTCTCACCCACCCAGGCTCACAGGGTTCGTTACATCAATTTGGGAACATTATACTCTAGACTGTCTTCATCTATGAGAGCCCTCCCCTCTTACTTCATTTTCTCATATTCTTTAGTCACACTTTCTCTGAGACCTAATAGCAGCAGACCAGCCTTCACTTATACAAACAAGGCTTTCAGGCCTCCCAGCTGAGCCTAAATCTTCATGTAACAGCATCCCCAGGCATTTATGTCCAGCAAAATCTAAGACCTCCTGAAAAGCTTTGCAATTTCCTCCTGCAGCCCATGTGATTATTAACCCCATTTGGGCTAATAATAACGAACCCTCTTTTTCCTATGTGTCAGTATCTTGATAAACATTATATATATACACACACACACATATACACACATATATGTATATATTACATTACACACACACACACACACACACACATATATATACACACACATTGTCTCATTTCAAGCGTCTGATTAATGGGTCTTACAATTTGTCCTGAAAAATTAAAAACTAAGGTTCAAGGAGGTGAAATCACTTGCTCAGGGTCAAGATTCACAATGGGCATGGTGGTAAGTATCTGTAATACCCACACTCAGGAAGCTGAGACAGGAGGATTGGGAGTCCCAGGCAAGCCTGGGTTATATGGTAAGACACGCTTCCACAGAAACCAGCACACACAGACTACTGCAAACAGCTGACACATCAGTTCCCATGCAAGCTTGTGTGAGTGACTTCAGAGTTCATAGTTTTTAAAACATGGAGATGCTCATATTTACAAGTACACATTTTTATTTTAATTTAATTTTAGTAGTTATTAAAGTGGTTGGACTTTAATCTTGCAATGAGCCACATGTCTCAGAGACCTAGGGGTCTCTCTTTCTTGCCGGCTGGCTGATCTTTGGCACACTTCATCTTTCTGATTTTAGCCATGTCGTCTGAAAAAATGCCTTCTCGAGCTCCAGAGTGGCTCCTCTCGGTTCCCGGCTTTGCCGTGTTTAGACATGTGCTCAGTGGAGCGTGTTTCTCTTGCTGCAAGCTTGGCTTGGGGCTCATTGTGGAGACAACAGTTCAAGGTTCCCTTCGAATCACCCACCTTGGAGTTTCAGTTTGGATGAGCCTAAAAGTCTCTTGGTCCCTGCTTTGTGTGTGTGTGCACACGCACTTCCATCTCTCTATCCATCAGTCACAAAGCAGATGACCTAGAGGTGAGTCCTTAGTTGGGGATCAAGGATCCTGCCTGACCTCACAGAGATTCAAATAAGGTAGGGGAAGGGAAGGCTTTTGTGAAGTGTCACCAACTTCGGGGGTGTCCAGGCCACTACTGCTAACAGACAGACTTACCTCATGTAGCCAGTGGCTGTCAGAGCTCGGGTGTTTATCATTCTAAGGTGACGCAGCCTCTTTCCACTGGGGTCATCTTATGTTTTTCTGCCCTCTCCTCCAACAGAGTCAAGCAGGGCCTGAAGTAGGACTGCGTTCACCCGCCAGGGCGTCCTCCACGTTGGCTGGGCCCTGAGCAGGCAGGCTGAGCCTGCGCAGAGCACACTGGCGAGCTGGCAGGGATGGCCTTTGTTGTCCCTCCGGGACGCACCCCTCTCACGGCGGCCACTTTCACTCATTTCTCTTGGGAGCTGCCTCGCTACAGAGAAAGGCCTTTGGAACCCTTCTCTTTTCAGCCGGTCTTTATTGAATTTCACCTCCATGTTTTCTTCTTCCCAAATAGGGGCATCATTTATCTTGGAGTTTAAGTTGCGGAGGTCTTTCAAAGCTTTCTTTTTTTTCCCCCAGCTGCATTTGTTGACACACAATCTGTTCCTTCCCTCCACTCCGCTTTCCCCCACGAAGCCTCCCAGGCAGGCCATAAAGTGTCTACAGCTGTGCCTTTATTACCCTTCCCTTTCTATGGCCGCAAGGGGGCCAGCTGAAATACAGCACAGCCATTACTGCTGACAAAAAGGGACAATTTTAAACCATTTTTCTTTTCATCAGGAAAGCTGAAGACACAAAAGAAAGTGCATCATTTTATTGTAAATGCTTTTTAAATATGGGACACTTGGCCATAATCAGCCCCAAAGGACAGAAAAGTTCAAAGCCCCAAAGCAGCCCCAAATATATTGAGTCCCCCCCCCTTGGCCTTTGCCTTTTAAATTATGCTAATTGACACTAAGGAAAAGGGGGAGGGGGTGATAATCTCCAACCAACCCACGCACTCTGCCTGCAAACCCCTTTGAGAAAAGCACAGAAAATGCATTGGCCAGGCCAGAAACAGTAGCTGCAAACTATTTGAGTCATCTTTCTTTTTCTTTCTTTCTTTCTTTTCTTTCCTTTCTTTCTTTCTTTCTTTCTTTCTTTCTTTCTTTCTTTCTTTCTTTCTTTCTTTCTTTCTTTCTTTCTTTCTTCCTTCCTTCCTTCCTTCCTTCCTTCCTTCCTTCCTTCCTTCTTTCTTTCTTTCTTTCTTTCTTTTTTAATTCCAGGAAGTATTAAAAGACTAAGAGTCTTGTGGTTTGATCTTTCAGGATACGGCGACTTGCCCAGCCCTGGTAGGGAGGAAAATCTCATTATCTTCTTTGCAGACTACCAAGATGAATCTGCTAAGGGCTTCTTGGTTTGTGAGTATGAGCTGAGTTTCTGAGGGTACACAGAGGTGGGAGGGTGGGAGGCCAGCCCAGGGGGAAGGGACAGGTCCTCCAGTTAAAGTTAGCTTTGCTGTTGTTAGAGACAGGTTTCTCTGTATAGCCCTGGCTGCCCTGAAACTTGCTTTGTAGACAAGGCTGGCCTCGAACTTGCAGAGATCCACCTGCTTCTGCCTTTTGAGTGCTGGGATGAAAGGTGTGCACCACTACCCTCTACTCTTGGCTAAAGTTAGCCTATTTATAGAGTCGTCAGGACTGGAGGAAGCAGGATGAGACCCCATGTAGAATAGACTGAGAAAAGGTGTCTCCCAGCTGCCTCCCCTCAGCAGCCCCATGCTGAAGTCTGAATCTTCCTGCCTGAGGCTGTTTCAGGAGAAAGGATTAGGTTGTGAGAGAAGGACTGGGGCCTTAAGAAAGATTCTCCTGGTGGTTGGAATAAGGGCAGGATTACCAGATCCTGAGGACCAGTTGCCTATGTGGCCCAGAGAGCCTTGACTGTGCAGCCCAGAGAGCTGGACTCCAGTCTTGGTCAGTGCTGTTCACCCACCATGAGACACTGAAATACCCCCACCACACAGCACACCTGTGAGGGATGTGACGCTGGCCATGAGTAGAGGCACACCAGGCACTGGGGTCCCAGATACACAGATTATCTGGATGGCTGGATCTACCTGGCAAGGAAATAGCACTGAGGCTTCCTATCAATAAATGGGACCTCATGAAATGGAAAAGCTTCTGTAAAGCAAAGGACACTGTTATCAAAACAAAACGACAGCCTACAGACTGGGAAAGGATCTTCACCAACCCTCTATCTGACAGAGGGCTAATATCCAGAATATATAAAGAACTTAAGTTAAACAGCAACAAATCAAATGACCCAATTAAAAAATGGGGTACAGAGCTAAACAGAGAATTCTCAATAGAGGAACATTGAATGGCAGAGAAACACTTAAAGAAATGCTCAACATCCTTAGTCATCAGGGAAATGCAAATCAAAATGACCCTGAGATTTCACCTTACACCCATCAGAATGACTAAGATCAAAAACTCAAGTGACAACACATGCTGGAGAGGATGCAGAGAAAGGGGAAACCTCCTCCACTGTCAACTTGTACAACCACTTTGGAAATCAATCTGGCATTTTCTCAGACTATTAGGAATAGTGCTACCTCAAGATCCAGCTATACCACTCCTAGGCATATATCCAAAAGATGCTCAAGTATACAACAAGGACATTTGCTCAACCATGTTTTTAGGAGCTTTATTTGTAATAGCCAGAATCTGGAAACAACACAGATGTCCTTCAGTTGAGGAAAGGATACAGAAATTGTGGTACATTTACACAATAGAATACTACTCAGCAATTTAAAAAAATCATGAAATGATCTTGAGTGAGGTATCCCAGAAGCAGAAAGACACACATGGTATATATACTCACTTATAAGTGGATATTAGACATATGATATAGGATAATCATACTAAAATCTGTATACCTAAGGAAGCCAATCAAGAAGGAGGACCCTGGTAAGATACTCAGTCTTCATTCAGAAAGGCAAATGAGATGGACATCAGAAGAGGGAGAAAATAGGGAACAGGACAGGAGCCTACCACAGAGGGCCTCTGAAAGACTGTACCCAGCAGGGTATCAAAGCAGATGCTGAGACTCAACCAATCTTTTTACAGAGTACAGGGCATCTTATGAAAGAAGGGAAGATAGAAAGACCTGGAGGGAAAGGGGCTCCACAAGGAGAGCAACAGAACCAAAAATTCTGGGCCCAGGGGTCTTTTCTGAGACTGATACTCCAACCAAGGACTATGCATGGAGATAGCTTAGAACCTCTGCACAGAAGTAGCCCATGGCAGCTCAGTGTCCAAGAAGGTTCCCCAATAATAGGAACAGAGATAATCTCTGACATGAACTCAGGGGCTGGCTCTTTGATCACCTGAGGTGGGAGCAGCCTTACCAGTCCACAGAGGAAGACAATGAAGCCAGTCTTGATGAGACCTGATAGACTAGGGTCAGATGGAAGGGGAGGAGGACCTACCCTATCATGGGACTGGGGGAGGGGCATAGGAGAAGAAGAGGGAGGGAGGGTAGGATTGGGAGAGGATGGGGAGGGGCTACAGCTGGGATAAAGTGGATAAACTGTAATTAATAAAAATAAAATAAATTTAAAAAAAGAAAAAAAAAAAAAGAAAGCGTCCCTATACTGAAAGGCACAAAGAAGCCTATTGGGTTAGGATGCTGAGTATCACACAGCCCAGCCCAATCCCAGCCCTCCCCCACCCCTGTTCCAGGGCCTGTGGGCAGAGAGCCTGGTTGAAGATCTGCTCATCTGTGTTGAATGCCAAGGTCAGACATGCTTTCTTTGCCTCCATTTCCCACCAGCAGATGAAGTGTAAGAACTGAATTAGACATGCCATGAGCCTCACCCCAGACTGCCACAGAGTAATACTTTATTTCATTATTATTCCTGAGCAGGTGAGGCATGTGCATGCGTGACCTCACACACACACATACACACACACACGCATACACATGCACACACGCACATGCACACGCAGGCATGTGGACATATACCTGCATGTACATGTGTGCTGGCTGCTAACACTGAGTCCATTTTCATACAGTGTGTATTTAGCCTGGTGTTATCTCTTTCTTCAGAGGAATGAAGTATACTTTCTGACAGTGTCCCCTTTGCCATGCTCACTGTTTTCTGGCCACTGTTTTCACTTGCTTGCTCATTAGGCCCTAGGCTTACTTTTGGGTATCACTTACTTGATCTTCCCTCTTCAGGTAACAGAGCTAAAGCCCATAGTTAAAATTAATCACACATCCATGGAGGAAAAGCTCCCCACTTTTTATATTTTGGTCCTTTTTTTCATATGAGAGAATTTTCTGGAAATCCAGTGACTCTTGGAAACATCAACGAGGAGCTCCATGTGGTGTCTCCTCCAAGGTCTACATGACCTGCTGTGCCATGCCTCTGACCTCTTGTTCTGCAACAGTGGGACCACCTTCCCTTTTATTTCTTTTCCAGGAAGTACTAACATTACAAGGCTTGATCTTTCAGGGTGGTGTGACTCCCAGTTCTGGTGTGGAGGAAACTCCGTTACCTTCTCAAAAGACTGCTAGGATGGATTTGCTGAAGACTCCATAGTGTGGATATGGCTGAGACTAACCTGTACAAGGTATGAGGGCAGGAGAGCAGCCAGGGGAGGGTTGCGAAATAGCTCCTCTGTGCTCCTCTGGCCTCCTACAGTTCCCCTGCTCATACCAGGGCTGTTACTGCTCAGGGCCAACGTACCTGCTGTACCCTCTCCCTGGGGGAATAGGCCTTATGTGTTCTTTTAGGTTCTTTCAGATCTCAGCTCAAGCAGCACTCTGTGGGAAGCATTGCCTCAAGACTATAGAATGTCTACATCTGACCCACGTTAACTCCTTTGGATGTGTCTGTGCAGGCACATCAGTAGATGCCATGCTTTCTTCCAGTCACCAATATGCTGGATTCACTTTCTGCTCCAGAGTGCCAGGCCTTCATTGCCTTCATTTCCTTCATTTTCACATCCTCTACAGCAATTAACTCTTCATGTGTGCTTATTTGATAAGTGATTGGATGAATGGATGATAACACTGAGAAACAGCTGCCCATTTCAATGAAGGATTCCTGGATTCAGTCTCTTCAGGTCCCTTTGGGCCAGTTCTTCCAGAGAGAAAAGTGCTGGCTGCTAGGGTTCTCAGAGCTGATTGGAGAAATACTCGAAGTGTAACCTACCGACCTGTTTTTGTTTCTCAGAAAGGACCTTTCCCTGTCTTCTCTGCTGGCATCAGGTCTGAAACTCTGAGCCAACCCTTCTTAGGGAAACCCTTGGATTTTAGGGGTCTGGGGGGAGGCATATAGAAGGCAATCACATGGATTCATGTATGCACATAGTAGGGGCTGATGGGAGGGAAACTGGCAACCCTCACCATGAGCATTCTCAGCTCTACCTGCTCTCTCTGATCTCCAAGCCATTCTAGGCTCTTCAGGGTCTACCGTGACTGCTGCAGATGCAGTCGAAGGCCCTGGTGTGGTTGCCAATTCCCATGGTGTAAACTCTCCTGCCATAGCCATCACCACAGGGTTTTTAGAGATCACTTTCTGCCCACCCTTCCCATAAGAGAATGAGACCCCCTGTACCTGCTTTCTTCCAACACCTCCTGGCTCTTCAAAGAAACAAAATTTGATTTCTTTTGATGTTGGTTACCAGGAATTTCAAGTCTTCAAGATTTTTTTAAAGCCTGCTTTTTCCAGCATCTCCTTTCCTACAATTGCTATGTGCTGTGTGTTTTGACAGAAAATAGAAACAGGCAAAAGGATACTATGAATACAGTACAGCTTAGAAACAAAGCACTGTTTTTGTTTTATTTTTTTATCCCTCCTGTCACTATGTATCTACTCAGTGCTTGAATACCCATGGTGTTGTTTCTGCAATTTGGAGATGCCTGGGCACTGTTAGCTTTTCTGGAAAGTCCCCTAGAAGACCATGTATTAAAGGGTTATTCCTCAGCTTGGTACCACTGAGAAGTGGAAATGTTAGAGAGTGAGGTCTTCTGGTTAGTGGGACTGTTCCCTGAAAGGGAGTGTGGGATCCCCAACCCCCTTTTTGTTGGCCAGAAGCTGAATCAGTTTTCTGTGCCCTACCATAATGGACTGTTTCAACACAGGCCCCAAACCAATGAGGTCAACTGGATTGAAACACTCAGAGCTGAGTCAAGCCTACCAGTTTTCTTCATGAGACCAATACCTTCATCATTTGTAACAGTTGCAGAAGTTAACAGTGACCTGAGAATTTTGAAAAGGCCTGGAAGTAATTCTCTTATTGTATGTGTGAGTATTTTGCCAGCATGTATGTCTGTACCATATGTGTGCCTGGTGACTGTGGAGGCCAGAAGACTTCCCTGGATTTCATGGAATTAAAGACACAGATGTTTGTGAGCCACTGTGGGTGCTAGGACTTGAACCAGGGTTCTCTAAAACGTCCAGTGCTCTTAACCACTGAGCCAACTCTCTAGCCCCTTGAAATAATTCTTAGTTCTTCTCTCCTGCTCCCAAAGTACTCACTAGTCCTAAGCCAGGGTACAGAGTTTGAGATCTGTTCTCCACTTTCTAAGCTTTTTTTCTTGCCTTCATACTGGATTGTGTTTGTGTGGTTGCAGTTTTATGTATTTCTAGAATTCCTCCGCGTCCATAGCTCTCACCATGTTCTCTATTTTAGGCTCTGCTTACCCTATAGATGCTGAGGCAACAACATTCCATTTTCTTTCTTTTCTCCAATCCAGTCTGCCCCATAGCAGAGGACATCGTGTCACATTCAGTCCTTGTCTGAAACATGGCTCCTCACTGTCCAGTCCCAAGGCACAGGATACCTGTCCTGTCATGGCCACTGTCTCCTTGTGTCTGTAAACACACTGTGTGTCTTTTGCCTATATGCTTCACTTTGAGCCAGTTCTGACAGGAACAGCTTCTCTTCAGTATCTGGCAAGCTCACTCTGAAGTTCCACTGTCAATTGCAGAATTTTCTGTTCGGGTCCTTCTGGAAATAGCACTGGGTCAGGAGCACAGCAGTCACACCTCCCAGTCCTTCCGGGATCTCCTCCTTTGCTCATGTCTCATCTAGGCTGTTACCCAATTTGTCTTTATAACTTCTTCCTGGAACATGACCCCTTTCTTCCTCCTCTGTATAGTGCCCACCACACTCCAACAGGTGTCACTTCAGTTTTCCTGAAACCTGTCACTCACCACCCTTAGGCATTCTCCACCTCACAACTGCAGTGGATACCTCCACGACAGCACCAGGCTCCCCACCAACCATGGCTAGCACTTTTTTCCTATCCATGTCATCTGGTACCTTTGCAAGGCTTTCTGGGCACTTAAGCTTGCTGCCACAATACAATATTGCAGCACACTTCTGAAACAGCACTGCACAGTCGGGCGAGCCTGATCCTCCCAGCTCTTCCGGTTGCTGGAGCTTTCCTGTGCAGAGGCCCAGGCTGCCTTCCCAAGAAATGGAAGGCAACATCTTTTTAATGGGTGGAAGCTGGGGTTACAGGTTATAATATTCACTGCAGTGAGCAATGTTTGCCACTTTCATGTAATGGAATGTCATAGCCATTAACATTTGAAGAGTATTTATTGGTATGGGAAAATGCTCACAATATGTTAAAGAAAGCAAGGTACAAATCTGTAAACACAGCATGATCCCAATCTGGTAGTAAAATAAATTATATATGCATAGAAAAAATACAGACGGGAGTACACTAAACATTAACAGTGATGCTCTCAGCGTGGGAGGGCTCTGGGTCGGTAACTAGTTTTATTGTTTCCTGCATTTCCCAAACATTCTATAATGGGGGGGGTGGGACTTTGATAGACACAGGGGCGGGGTGGGGGTGGGTGGGAGAAAGTTGATGCAGATTGACACCTAGTCCTGGGAGGCAGCAAGACTGTGCCGAGGCACTGTTCAGTCATTTGCAAAGCTTCATTCAGCTTGTGTCACATATGAAGGAATGGTAGCATCTGCCTTGTCTGCCACTAAGGACCACTGGGTATATGACAGGCTCACAGACATCTGGGAACCGTTTCTCTGAGGAGCTCAAATGCCTTGTTTTAGTACATGCTTCCCCATCTAGCCTTCACTTCCAAAGTCCAGTGTGGGTAAAGGGCTGTAAACTGCAGTGGTCGGACACTGAAGAAGGAATGGCCCAGGTCTTCATCTAAAATCTGTAAACTGACCAAGCTTCTCACTCCCTCAAGGTTAAGTCTGAGACTGTTGCTAAGATGGTTATTGCTTAAAACAGCCTGAGAAGGCCCACCTTCTACAGCCTGCACTGCTTCCCTCTGAGAGCCTCTGGCTATGTGGTCCGGCGAGCAGCGGGAAAGGTGCAGGAGCCAAGCGTGAAGCTGGACCCTGACCCTGCGGGGCTGGGGGGCGAAGGGGGGGTTCTTTGGAGAGGCTTTGCCTCGAGATGGGGTGAAGTTAGAGAAGACTCGGGGCTTGATGCTCAGTGCTCTGTGTGCAAGGTGAAGCTATTCCATCTTAAATAAATAAATAAATAAATAAATAAATAAAACTGCCCAGTCAAGTGAAAGGAACTTGCCGAAAGCCTCGGAGAACAGCTGGAGCACCTTGTGAACACTGCCCAGAGCTGAAGGTGAAGTTTCACTAGGCAAGTCCTGATTTATTAGGACACTCCTGGAAAAAGCTGACACTCATGGAAAAGATACCTGACCAGAGTTTATAAATATACTTTCAGAATGATTTGTGGAATGAAATAACTAAGTTCCTCTTCTCTAGATTTTTTTCACTTAAGCTAAAATCATGAATTGCCAAATAAAACGAAAATTTTATTGGTGGTGCCATTGGCTAATACATGGATCACTGCAAACTCTTCTCAACAGGTATGGTTGGAAGTCCTATAATGTATGTACACTCCCTAATTTTTTTATAAAGTATTCTGATTGGTTTATTCTTTTACAGCAGCTCAGTGCCACTATTAGGAAAATATATCTATGGCCATACTATCACACACAGTATTTTCTGGGCCAAACTGAGTGCACTTTGGTAAGTAGAGTTCCAGGTTTGCTCTGCCTTGGATGGTATTTCCCTCCCCGATGGTGACATGCACACTCATCCCCATTTGAGCTGGGATGAATGGTGCTGCATGCCTCCCACCTCTGGCCCATTTCTTTTGCTGCTTTCAGTAAGCCTACTTCAAATCCAGTCAACTCTTTTTCTGCCTTTTTGTTGGGGGTGGGGCTTAAAGGCCAAGCAATCAAACATAATGATTTGTAAATCAAAATGAACATAAATCTTAGTAATGTGATTATTCTTCAAAGGTTCCCCTCAGAGTGAATTTTAAGAAACTCACTGCCATCTCTCTGACAGCTAGAATGCCTTTTTTTCTTGATACGTGGTTTTGCTAGAAATAATTTAGGATCAAGGCCACTCTCACGAATACTCTGCGCACTTTGTCCTTGAAAGAGGCTGTATGAAGACAAGTGAGGAACGATGGAGAACTTTAAGACAAAGTGTACAATGATGTTGTTAGCCCGTGGACCCATAAAGAAACACACACACACACAGATGGCTAAATTGAATCATCCCCAACATTTTATTTAAAGTTTTAAAAGGCAGTGGTTAAGCACATAATCTATGTGTGCATATATCTATGTACGTGTATCTACACATACATACATATATGAAAGGAAACCAACCCCCTTTCAACTTTAGCCACTGATCAACTTGGCCTGCTGCCTACATGATTGCACGTCTACTTCATATGACCATTTCTAAGAGTAAAAATAAACAGCCTTAATCAGTTTAATAGTAACTATTTGTGTTTCTTCTTTTTTTTTTAAATAAATAAAGTTACCATTAAACTGATCACATATGGTAGAAAGGTAGAACACACACACAAATACACAGAGACCCCTGTTTAAAACATGTGACATACGAATGAGCTTTATGTACAAATGGGTGCTGTGGGCTCCCTACCCCCCAGCACAGGCCACGAGAGAACTCCCACTACCCGGGGAGCCCCACCCTCTCTGCTGCCTGGAGGATGAGTGTGTGCTTGGCACCCTGAGCGCTACCTCAGAATGCGCGCCCTGGATGCAGCGATGCAGACGGTGGTCCAGCCCTACGGTACTAGTAGTGTTTAGGAACAAGAGGAATAAATAGGCACGTGTAGCTGCCGGGAACTAAACCATCATTTCTAACTCCTCATAGGGAGAGATTTAATTTGAAGTTTTAGCTAAGTGACATACAAACTTTTAGAGTGTAATAGGTTTGTAAGTCTGGGGCTGTGTGTGTTGTGTGTGTGTTTCCACATTTATAAAAACTGAAATAAAGTGTGGGACTAGGTTTACAGAGCAGCTGCCTGGCTTTCATTCGGTCAGTGCTGATCTAAGGAGTCACTCGCCTCAGCCCTTATGTACCAGCTCCTCGGGCTCTCGTGTGCCTTGGGTTGCTGGAGACTCAGCAGGGGCGGCTTTCACTGGCAGGTGGAAGGACGCAGCTGAACCTTTAGCTGGGAATTCCAGCAACAAGATTGAGCAGGCTGCTTTGCAGTGAGGTTCCGTACTCCATCCAGATGAAACGGGATGGCTGCTTCTGCTTCTAGCCTTGCAACTCTGCCTACCACAGCTCTGTATGAATGCCTAGATGTTGCAGAAAACACAGGATCACTTCTTAAAGACGCTGGATTCCCAATGAGTAAACCAGTTAATGTGTTTCTAGCCACAGTGAGGGCATAAATGTTTTAGAGAAGATTCCCCTGGAGCTACAGAGAAAAGATGCTGATAAAAGCCAGATGAGAGTGAGCAGGTGACGATGCTTTCAGTCTGTGTCGGAGCTGGTCTCTTCGATGACAGAATACTGGCTGAGTGCTTCCTCCAAAGGCGTTATTGTCCCATCAGGTTTTAGTCCCATTGGTTTAAGCAGCTCCTCTCTGGAAAAAGAGATAAAAGAAAGAGAAAAAAAAAAAGTATTCACCAGCATCACACACACACCCCTCCCCCACCCAAATTCACATCCTTTTAAAAAGAGAAGTCTTTAAAAACCAAAGTATTTTCTCTCAAGCTCTCTGTGTGTTTGTAATAGAAAGATGAAAGGGGCACGGAAAGAAAGAGGCACATGAAAGGCTTCATTCACACAAGCCAAACCTAAGCCAATTAAAGTAGGAGAAGTCAAGGTCCAAATGCGCTCAGGACAAGGAGCAGGTCTCTTTGGTTTTGAATAATTAACTTTATTTTCCTTTTGTGGATTCATTTTGTTTTAGAGAAGTTGAAGCTACCAGACTATTACCTGCTCAACTTAGTATTAAACATACGTTTCATTTAATGGAATCAAGTTGTCAGATTTTTGGTTTTATTTACATTATCTCTGACTCACAAATACCTGTTGGTTCGTTTCAAATCAGTTGGATTTCCCCAAGTTTCCTTTCCTTTTCTCTCTTTCCTTCTTTTTGTTGGAAACACCATTGCTTTTGTTTGTGGCAGTTTAATTATGGGATTGACAGCCATTTTAATCTCTTCAAAGCTCCCCAACTGTCTCTCTTCACCTAATCCAATTGTATCCACTCCACAAGTTACAGCCTCATCTAAGGTGATTAATTATTGATTAAGCCAATCAAAAAGCATAAGGAAAGATTTATTTAATCTTTTCATAGAACTTATTTATTACACAGAGATTGTGACGATTGTACCTATTGAGTTGTTAACACCAATCCTTCCACTCCCAATAGGCTCATGGTGCATTTAAGAGGGCTGTCAAAAGGCTCAGAGCCCCTTAAAACTCATTTCTCATGGAAACGGGCACCATTGCCCGAGAACATGACGCAGCAGCTAAAATGTTGGTGGACTGTGGGGTGAAGGGCAACAATGGCACTTGTTTGCCTCTGCTCCTTGCCACTGTCCTTTCCGGCAACACAGAGAAGGGAAGTTCCCTCCTGGGAAGGGACAGCCATATAACTGATAGCACAGTGACACCTGGTGAGGTAAGCTCAGCTCACTGACAGGGGTTAAAGCAACAAGAGCCTAAGCAAGTGACTCTGGCCAGCACCAGAGGATGACTTTTCTGCTCGGGAAATGTGGATGGATGGCTGGCTGGCTAAACTGAGGCTCCTGCATATTATTTGTAGGCAATAGGATCAGAATCAGAAAGCTTAAGGTTGGAAGGAGCTCAGAGATCATTTAGTCCAATCCCCTTCTTTAAAAGGAGGCAGAGTGACTTACCCAAGGCCACTCAGTGGCAGAGTTGGGCCCAGGACAGGTCTCCTAAAACCTAGTCCAGTGCTCTCTGCAGTAAATCCCATCTCAAATGACTGCTCTAACTGCACAGAAAAGCAGTTGAGTTCACTGCTCTACAACTGAAAGGAGCTGCCACTTCCTGGGCAGGAGAGGAAGACAAGTGGCAGCTGCTGCCCGTGATGAATGCAAAAAACAAACAGACCCAGGATGACTCAGGCCACAGACAGAGTAAATGTCCTGAGAGAACTGCAAATGCTACACTGTGGCTCCTGAGAGGAAGCATGGCCACTGTACCTGGGGGAGGCAGAGAAGGCACCACAGATGAGACCCTGTGCCAGGCGAAGGAGACTGCAACAGGTCCCATTGTCTTGTGTGACTGCATCAATTCACCTTTTCTGCTTTGTATTCTTGTGAGGCTGGACCAGGGACTAATGTTTACGGAGTAGAGGTTCAAGGAAGAAGTGAGGGGTAAGAGAGGTAAGGAAGGAGCTTAGCATTTGCCCTAGACAGTGTCTACTGGTTCGCACCCTATGGTGGTGGTGTGATAGGCACTGGAGCAGGTGACAGACAGGTTAAGCATTAGGAGGTCATTGTAATGGTGTATGCAGAAGGAGGGAGAGATGGATTATGGCTGAGGCTGTGGGAAGGAAAGGCATCGTGCCTCAGGCAGGTGTGAAAAGGAGCTGGTGAGGGTGAGGAGTAGAGTGTCCCTATGGCTCCAGCGCAAACACTACAGGACAGATCCCGTGGAAGAATGTTATTTTTCAGGACACGAAGAGTTTGAATGGCCTCTGTGGCAAGCACATCAACAGGCAATAGAGAGCCCTCAACAATTCTCTAGCCCTGCTATGACCCAGTCACAGTTTAGAGTTCACATTTTCTAGTTCTGATGCAAGGGGACAATTTGCTGGGAAAGGCACACTGAAGAATAAGGAACTTCTAGGTCTAAAGGTTGGAAGTGGTGGCATACATTTGTAAAAACAAGAGCCTGGCTCAAAAGGTCAAAAATCCAAACCCAAACCCAAGCCAACCAAACTGAAACACAAAACTTTGAAAACCCAATGACCTAGGCTTAAAGGTGTTGTTATGAAGGCAGTGAGGGATGGTAGGGGCTGGATGGTAAGGAGAGGTAGAAGTAGGATTGGTAGGGTCCCTACCAAAGACAGTGATGAACTGCCTGGTAGACACACCATCACCGACAGCACTAACACAATTACATTTCCAAAAGAACAGGTCGACACTGGGGCCAGCTGCCAATGTGAGAACTACCCAGCTACTTCTGATGTGAACCCAGGATGAAAATTTCCAAATCCAGTCTGTTACCTTCATTACTACCCTCTAGTCCAAATTTACAACTGGGAAGAATGAAGACACTTACATAGTTTTATGGTCAACTCAGAGTAGTTAATTTATACAACAAAAGGCACCCATCTTTAAATTCTCACTTATTAACTATTCTCAAATATTTTTACAAGGTGCTCTGTATCTCCCCTTCATTGAAACTGAAGCTCCTCAAAAGGCATGAATTATTTTCTTTCCCACATGGGTCCATGCGATGCTTGCGTATACTGACATTTCTGTAGGAAAGGCATCAGTGAAACTTGGTCACAAAGTCATGCATTCATGCAAAAAATTAAGACAGCAATGTGATGTTGTGTGAAGAGCAAAATGACTGTAAGTTAGAAGTCTACGGTCCGGGTTCTTCCACTTACCAGCTGTGTGATCTTGGGCAAGTCTCTGAGTCTTAGTTTCCCCATCTGTGAAATGAGGGTCATGATAATACTATCTATGCCTACTTCCCAGTGATGACATAAGAAATCCCAGCACAGCAGTGGTAGCAACAACAGCAATAGTATAGATCAAAGAGTTTTGTGAACTGTAGAGGACTCAAGTATTTACTGTGGGGGCATGAAAAGCACACCCAGGCCCTAAGCCAGACCTGGGCTTTAGTTCTAGAGCTACATTAGCTGCAAGACCCTGAAAATGCTAAACTTTGATTTCATTTTCTGTAGGGCTAGAGCAGGAACACTCACCTCACTATGCACTCATGAAAGCACAGACTACAGGCTACACATAGAGTGTGCAGAGTGGCTGGGATATAACTGGAAACCACAATTACTCTTGTTCTTTGTGGGTTTACAGAAAGCTTCCCCTTCCTGATAGAATAGTGGAGGGAGGGGATATAAAGAAGCAAATAAAAGACATGGTCCCTGTCCTCAAGAAGCTTTAGTCATTTTGGAAGATAACACATACACACATTAAACAATATTGAAAGGATTACAGAACAGCAGATAACAAGCTTAAAATGATTGACAGGCAGAGCCCTGCTCTTTCCCTGAACCTTATATATAGCTCACAAGTCGACTCCTGATGTATGTGCAATTTGTTCAAGGAGATTTCTTGTCCCGTTTGGGAGCAGCGATGGACCATTTGCTAGCTTGTGACTGTTTTACCCATGAACCCTGGATTGCTTCTCAGATTCTCAGTCTGATTTTTCTGTTCTTCTCTATCCTAATGCTAGCATCCTAAGAACACCAAACAAAAATCTTTGCTCTAAAGACTCACTGCTGACAGCTTGGTGAATGCCATGGTTACCTCAGTTTTGCTGTGATCTGTTTGTGTCCAGGACAGTAAAATATGGACAGAGAATCAGAGTCTATCTATGAACACCACAGCAATGTTCCTTCACTGTCATACAGTAATGCACATGCTGGAGCAGCACAGGAGGAAACAGACATCATTACAGGCTCTTTGCAAGAGGCAGTCTCAGGGCCCCACTATAATGGCAGCAAAGACGTGGCGTCACAGAAAGAAAGGAACCCCAGAAGCAGAATTAGTCAAGCAGAGGCACAGAGGCGAGAGTTAGTTATGTGCAGGATTGGCAAGCAGGTTGACTCATCTGAGGAAAAGGAAAAAGAAAGCTCAAAAGTGCTACAAGGCATGAAGAGGAACTAGAAACATGGGCTCTAAGGTTGACAGGCTGGATAGAGTATGAAGGAATTTTTATCTCCTATTTCAAGAGCCATCTTCCATACTTAAAGAGTATCCATTAAAAGTAAGCATTACTAAAAATTTGAAAGCTGCAAACAATACTGCTCTGACATACAAAGAAACTATGCCCTATGCTTTACTTAATCCATTTTAATGTCCTCCTGCGTTCTAGCCCAGGGCCTTGAGAGAGCAGAGCCTCAGTTAAGAAGGTGAACTCTATTTAGCTGGCCTTTTTTATACAAGTCGTGTTGTACAGGCTCCTCCTAACTAAGCTGTGAATAAGACAGGCTAAATTTGAGAGCAGATTTGTTTTCAAGATTTGCAGATTCAGGAAAAGATTCTTAATCTGCAGGAAATCCTGAAGAATGCTTTCCAAGGGCTCACTGCTCTACTTGACTGTGCTCAACTTGAGGGCAGAGTCCATGTCTTCTCGGGCTGTGCTTTTCATGGATCTAGTAGTCTAGGGCAGAGCACACAGTGGATGCTTGGTAAATGCTTCCTGAAAGGATATAATACATGGGTCAAGGCTAAGTGGAGAATGGCATAGGACTGTATGTTAGGAAGCATTCTCTTCTTAGCTGTAACAGCTTCCGTGATGAGTCATCATCATCAGATGATACTGACAGGCCAGAGAAGTCAACCACCATTCAGTACAGACTCAGCTTCCCATGCCTGAAACATTAGGAGTTCTAGATTCTAGCTCTGTATCTTCTACTAGCCTGTTACAAGTCCTTGGGCAAGCCATTTGCCTCTATGAGCTATAAAATGAGGGGTTGGACAAGATGATCCCCAATATTCTATACTAATTTTAAGAATAAGTATCAGGATACTAAATAATTTTCAGTCACTTGAAAAGCTACTGGGGTTTTTATGACACTCAAAATCACCACCCTAATCCTTTCTTCCAAATCAAGATATTCTGCCCCTACCAGTCAACTCAGCACCTGCCTGTCAATGACATATACCACAACCACAAACCTTTTTTGCAATCTGCTAGCAGGTAATTAAATGATTACTTAAGCAATGGCAAGTACCACACACAGGATCCGGATTGCATTATGGCCCTCACTGGGCCATTTTATGAAAAGTTACCACTGGCCCTACATTTCTGAAGGCCCTCTCTAAAAAATGATTGCCAATAAACACCATGGTTGAAATGTGCATCAGGGTTAAGATATTCACACAGCACAACTGCTTCATACTTACCTTCAATGCTATATACAGGCCTTAACACAGTTAAGACTGCCCCCGTTATCACCAAAAAGTACAGTGATGTCTACTGGATAAAGAGCCCATTCTAGGCACTGTGACAGTATCATGGCGGGCTTCTCATCTGATCAGGCATCTGGCCAGGGAAGAGATAAGCCTCCAAGAATGTTCAACTGGAACGAAACATCATTTAGAGATTTGATCTTACTAAACGGTAAGGAACCATAGTCTATAAGGTGTGGCCAGGCAAGAGGACACAGGTAAAGCACGTCCAAGAAAAGAACTCCGATTTTGCCCCAGTTTAACCCCTGGGACTGCCAATGAAAACCAAAAAAAAAAAAAAAGGAAAAATGGTTCTTAAACCTAGGGTGGGAACGTAGGAAATTTAAACATATTTTAAAATTTCTGTTCTTTATAACATTTTTTTCCATATATACTTTAACATCTTCCTGTTGGTGTGCTACTCTGTGATAGCTGGGCTTCTGTAGCTCCTCAGAACTGTAGAGATGGGCACAGTTTTAGGGCTTCAAGTTCCTATGTGAGTTCCCCAGCAGTGATGGTGCAGTTTCGGGGCTCAGATAATAACATGCCCAACTGCACGATACAGAATAGGTCAGATGTGTGTATAACACCTTACTTGACCTGGAAGCAAGATAATACTCTTGCCCACAGCACATGTTTTGTGCAATATAAACAAAGCATTCGATTCAAGTGTACTTGTTGAAAGCAGGACATAATCAAGCAGTTGGTAAAACACATCCTTGTTTCCCACTTGCAGATCTCCCAAGAGTCCCTTCGAATTTACCTATACGAGTTTCAGCTTCCCGCTTGCCACTTAGCTTGATAACGACTCAAAAATCATTCCCTTGTTTTCAAGGGCTCTTCTTTCTTGTCTGCTCTGTGTACTACAGGGCAGTATTGACACATGGAATTAATGACAGGGTCTGTAATGAAACAACAATCATGCAAACACCAGTCTGCTCTTTTGATAAAACAGCATGTTAGAGACCTATTCACCTCCCTCTAATTGAGTACTGCATAATAGTTCTGAGCCTTTTGTGTAACAGATTTTGTTCTATGATTAGAGAAGAAGAAAGGGGGACCTATGAAGCATTGCTCCCTTTAGTCACCCTGGCTCTCTATTTTAATGAGGGCGCTGCTATTTAGCCAGGTTCTGTTACATACTTGTTTTGTTGCCTTCTGTTCAATGTACAACAAAACCCAAGACAGGATAATTGGGAAACCATTACTTTGGCACAGGGATTCCTGGTCTTAACGTGAGGTTGGCCTGGAAAAAGAGCCCTGACATGTTAAATTAGCCATTTCATATTTAATTCCTTTTAGCCTTTGAAAGATGGCATGAGACATTAGTATATAAATGAAGTATTTTAATTAACATAAAATGCCGATGGGGATGGATCTCCTGATAGCTCCGAGCGTGCAGCTCTGCAGTGCCTGCTGAACTCCAAGCCAGGAGCGAGTAGCTGAAGTAGTCACAAGTCTCTAAAGTGCACTGGGTTCTCACGGCTGGTAATAGCCCTTCTTAGAGCAGGAGTTACATAACTACATGGGATGCTGTGAGTGCAGTGGCCTTTAGGTGTGACATTGCTTCTTCACCTTTTATCTAACGGCTTCCTAGTAGACTGGTTATACTGATCTTTCACCAGGACACTGACTGAGGAGGAAAAAAATGGTAATAATGGCTTTTCCACAGTAAATAAAAGGTCTTCCAATTGCATCTTAATAAATTTCTGAGACCTTCTACTCAGCCTTACCATTGTGTTCTAAGCTGGGGCACCACTGGAAAAGTAAAGCATGCTATGTAAATATGTCAGTTCCAAGATAAATGGTCATGGTGAACTGCTCATATCACCACACCCTTTTTTCTTTGTAACATGATTGGCAATTGTCTACAATTTCCCATATGAAGTTATTTTAAAGCTAAGATTTAGTAGTGTGATGATGTTTTAAGAATCTGTTAGGTTACCATATTCATTCTTTTTTAAAAACAATGAGAAAACCCAGTTTTAACAAAGGATGGTAGAACTTCTATTGTTTCCCTCAGAAAGCTAGTTATTTACCTAATGATACTGGATATGGAGTAGAAAACAGGGGTGCATGATATATTTCCACTCTAATCTGCAGTCTGTCAACATAAACATGCTCACTGTTGGTCTTTGGTGGTTTGTACTTATTTAAAACTTACGTTTCATTTAAAAATAATCAGAGTGACAAACTTCTCGGAATTGTTAGTAATTTTTCAAAACAGGGCAGTATTTGAAAGTTTTGAAGTAGATGCATTGCTTGCTCCTGTGTCAGTCACTTAACCTCTGATACCTCCCGTCCTATTTAGATCACAAGATTGTCTTAATGATCAACAGGGAACACATATGGAAGCATTTTTATAGTTTGAAGCACTAAGTTAGCTTTTTATTATTTTCATTTATGTTAGAAGACAGCATGCAAAGCTTCTAAAAAGAGCTGCTATGTGTTAGACAGCAAAGTTAGGAACACATTAGAGAATGAAGTTAGGGATAGTGCAGAAAGAACACAATTTAGTTCTAGCCTTAAGTAATGGCAGCATTCTTAGAAAACTCCTTTACCCTGTTATCCAAATTAACATCATGAAATAAAAGGTCTGTTATGTTAAATACAGCAGTACAAACAGAAAGTCCTAACACCTCTTCTAATTGGGAAGATCTAAAAGTTAAAAGAGGAAAGCAACTAGGAAGGAGAATATTTTTGTTTCATGTTTTTTGCTAATTGTCAAGAGCCATTTCAGCTTGAGCTTTAACCAAGCACTCAATGACTCCCAATAGTGAATGCAAAGGGCACAGGACAACCTAGGTGTCGAGCCACTGAGACAGCCCTCTAAACTAAGATGCACAGAATCAAGCTTCTCACAACAACCCTCTCTTGCTCCTGTGAGGGTTTATCAGTGTATAAAGCACCAAGCTCCCTTAATTGAATTTTTATGGAACCTTAATGATGGAGTATCAGAAATATACTGGTGCTGGTGTATGAGAAATATGAGGCAAGCCACCATATAAGCTGAATATTGATAGTCAATGTCCAACTAGCCAGGCAGAAAAGTAAATTGAGGTAAAGTTGATTTCAATTTAATCCAGTACAAAACTTGGTCAGTTTAAACACATAATCTACTAAATAATTAAAGACTGACACTTTCCACTCTCTTCCTCTATTTAGAGGACATGCTAATTTGGATTAACCACATTGCAAATGTTCAGTAGTCACAGACTAGCAGTCCCCACAGCAAACAGTACAGATCCAAAGGATCTCCTGACCGGAACGATGACGACCTTTGAACTCTGGTGCTTTAAAAAGGTGGAGTGTTTCTGAAATGCACCCTAAAAATATATCCTAGACTAGATAAAGGCATATGCAATTAATTACAGGTTTTTGTATTTCTGTAAGATGAGCAATAGGATTTATTTATGTAGAAAAAAGTTATGTATCTTATTTTCCAGTAGTAAATCACTCACAACCTTACTGAGTTAAAAACCTTGATTCATGTGTATTATCCTTATATTTGATGCCAACACTAAGAAAGCCATGTCCCATATATTAATGTGGCTGGCAACATAGAAGTGGGGTGGGAAGCACAGTTAGTGGCCAGTGAGTGAGTGGATGAGAAAAAGAAAAGTGGTGGCAGGATAGGCATTGCTTATTTATTTACATACAGTTTAAAACACAAGCAAATGGGCAATGAGCCTTATTGAACAGTGCTGGGAGTGAGAATGGAGCATGAGATTTACTCATCTGGTTTCAGTTAAAGAAACAAAGGGGATCAGAGGAGTAGAAACAAAACTGTAATTAAAACGTTCCTACCCTTGGCCAGCAATGGCTGAAGGCATAATCAGAGTGTGAGTGTGCTACTGCTAGGTAATGGCAGCTGTGCTAAGCACACTGGACTCACCCATACACACTCACCATTCCAGGCCCATGCATGAGTGCAGGGGCTTATTTTTGCTTTCAAAGTCTGAGAAGGAGAGAGGAGATGGAGAGGCAGGCATGTTATAAATGTCAAGAGATGTTTTCTGTAATATTATACCTCAGGCTCCACTGAGTATGTAGAGCTAAATATCATACTTACTCTAGATTAAAGCAATCCATATACTACTTATTTAAATTGGTTAGCCAAGGCCCAAATTTCTTTATGGCATTTCTTTAAAGCCTCGACTTTGATGAAGTATGGCCAAGAAATAGAACTGACAACTATACTTTGTAGCCTTGAATCCTGCAGGTTATTTTATAAAGAAAAAAAAAAAAAAAAAGAAAAGAAAAGAAAGAAAAGAAAAGAAAAAATCCCTAACAAACAAACAAACAACCCCCACCCGCAAAACCCAGACCTTCAAATCTGGAGGTTAGAGTTTCATCCTCACACACTAGGGGAACCATGGGGCACAAGGGCTCAAACTAGTTAGCCAGGACAGTGTTTATAGAGCTCCAATGGTGTTCTAGCTTTGACAAGCTCCACATCAGTGCCATACCCACATCAGGCATAGAAACATCTAACACAGATGTGATCTTTATGTTAAAGAAATCAAGAACCATTGAGAACACCATGCAGTCAATGCACACTCAGTAAGAGGTCTTCTGACTGCTAACCTCCTCACCTGACCTTTCCAAGTCTAGCTGAGATAAAGATGCTGAGGCCACTCCCTGAAGGCAGTGGCTGTGTCTAGCATGAAGGCCAGATGAAATTGACCTCAAGTTTCACAGGAGTGGTTTTCAACTTCTGGCAGTAATATCTGTACCCTACACCAGGCTCAGGAACAGTACTGGGCATGACCAACCTTAGTCATCACTTTGGTAAGAGCTTTGGCACGGGACACTGTTGCTAACCACCATCCTGGTGCAGGTCCTTCACATCTGCTCTCCTATGGATGAAAAAAGGAAGTGTCTAGTGTCCATGTCTTGGCCACATCACCTCCAATCCTATCCTCTATTCACATGCCTTTCTTTGTCGGTGCAGGAGATAGTGCTGAAAGGGTGATTAAGAAGAGTTCTGGCAAACACTGTAACAAATAGACACAGTAACACAGTGGACATAGCAAAGGCCTTGGTTTCTGGGAAATGAAGTTCCCAGTCTCACTTTATCATGAAGCTGGAGAGAAAATGCATGGGTTTTGTAAAAAGCGTCAAAAGAAAATGGATTATCAGCAGCCATCAGCTTGGAATGTTTTGGGCATTTCTGTGGTCCTTCCATTTCCCATTGGTCAATGACGTTAACATGCTTCTTGAGCTCTTTAGAAGAAAGATGCAGTATGTGAAGTCCAAAGACTTAAAAGGACTAAGTCTCTCTCCCTATAACGAATGGTCATTTCCATTTCTTTCTAGAATACTTTTTAAACCTGACGGTCAGCTCACACATCTTTTTCCTGAGAAAGACTCCTTGGGCCATTCAGACAGGATGAATTGCTCCTTTTCCCTAGGCACATACTTCAATACAGACCTTGTTTGTCACCGTTTCTACTTCGTATCTTGGAATAAACTATACATCCATTTCGCCCACTAGAATATGAGCTTTCCAAGGGCAGATACTGTCTCCCTCCCCTCCAGATCTCCCTTGACCTCCTGGCTCACTGCTGTGTGCCCGGAGCTGCTCAGTAAACGCTCCCTGTCAGGTGCTGAGCTTAAGTCTACCTGGCTTTATGGCATCTCATTGTTTTTCTTATTTTCTTAAAAATAAGAAAAAGTGAAAAGAGAGATGAAACTTAAGACTAATGAATAACAGAGCACAACAAACATGAAAGACGCGTGAAGGATGGTTTCATTCTTTGCATTCTCACTCTGGAATGTGTACTGCTCACCTTCAGACAGCTGTCACTGATATTAGAGCAAATGTTAGAAAGCACAAACAGGCAGACAATGTCAAACCACCACACAATCATGCAAAAAGTCAACAAGACTTAGGACTAGTTTCAAGTTTACTTTGGCTTTAATGGCAAAATAGGTACCATCAAAGCCAACACAAGACACACTAGCTCTGCTTTCTACATGCAAGTACCACCTTCAGAATGAGCCAAGCACCTGCTGGGGTGCTCCTTGGTGAATGTATGTCTTCTTTGAGACACATTTCAAATCAGGTGAAAGTTGGGTAATTTGGAATTGATGTTCATGTGTTTATTTATTTATTGGTAGCTTCTAAAATATATATAAATAGTAGATTCCTTTGAGGTTAAAAGGAGAACTTCCTTGTTTTATGTAAATAGGGTACCTTATGAAATTGGTGATGTCTCTAAGAACAAGCCAAGTACCCAGATTACACTGCATTATCTTGGGCAGGCTGCTCCTCATTTTCTATGTTTTGTTCTTAGACGTTTCCTTATGGAGGTTAAATGGGACACCAATATAGCATCCTAGCTGCCAACAACTCCTATCATTACAACAAGAAATTTATATACTTGAGTGATCTAATGTGTTGAAACACTAAGATTCTCTACTCAGGTCCTTACTAACAGTTTCCTTCCCAGCTTCCACCAGATGGATGCTACTGATTTCATTCTAATTCACTTATACCATCACGTTTCATTAGCTGTACCAGAACCATCTGGACATATATATATTGGAGGAAGGGTTGCTGAGGACTGAACCCAGGGCCTGTACTTTAGCACTGAACTCTTTCCCCAGCTACCAGATTTTATTTTTATATATTTACACAGAACTTGTTATTCAGCTTAATATAGACAGGTCTGCTGCAGTAATGGTCTCTATGAGCATTATTATTTCCTTCTGGGAAAGAATTTGTTGTATAGAGGAAAACTGTTGTGTTAAGGAGAATGCATTCTGCAAACAAGCCAAATGTCTTTTGAATAGCACAAGCATAGTAGTAATTCTAATGCTGGGGAAGAACAAAAATTTAGACAGAGTGGCTACTAGTCACCAAGTTCTAGAATACTTTGTAGATAATGAAGCTACCTATTTTTAACCAGCTTCTATACATTACCAATGCTGCTGCAGAAAGCTTGAGACTACAGAGTGTCAAAATAGCCCTACAGGTATAATTCTGTCAACCCACAGCCCATCCATTTCTCAGTTTAGCTAAGCCTGCTACAAGTGTAATCTATACTTCCCCATTAGACCCTCTCTTCTCAAGGCCGTTCTATCTTAACTGTTATTTCTCTTGATGGATGAATAGCAGCCTTTATGGTTATGTGAAAAATGAGATGAGCAGAAGAACTTCACCTTTACATGGTGGCTGTCACCAACACAAAGAAACACTCACTCAAGATGACTCACAGAAGACAGTGGCTCTATATATGACTGGAAAATAAGGCAACCTGTCTAAGCCTGCAGGAATCATCTAATGACTCCTCCAAAAAAACTAGTTGTTGATTAGCATATCTTAATTATTTATAAAATGGTTATTTTGGAAAGGAAGGATATGTGAAGCAAGAGGGGAGGGGCCAGTTGCTTTTTAGAACCCTTAATTAGTAAAAGTGCCTGCTTAAAAAAAAAAAAAGTCCTTTTTTTGAGCTATTTTTTTTCACTTCTTCCTGTTGAGTATACGGCATTTTAGAATTCTTGGTTTCAACAGCAACTCAAAAAGCAATACTGCAAACTTGCACATCAAAAAGGAAAGGAGAAAAAGCGCACCATGGTTTCAAACAAAAACCAATACAGACTGAAACAAAAATACAAGAAGCAGCAAAATCACGGAGCCTAACTCGCAGCATCCTTTCGAAGACAGGGAGGTTAGTGGGTTAATACTACAGCCACCTCTAGTTACTGCCTCAGCACTGAGTGTTGACATGCTTCAGTAATGCACATCCAGAAGCGGCACATGGAGAAAAGCCACGGGCTGCTGCCTGGGCCTCCCTGTTCCAATAGACATGGATTTCCAGAGTTGCTGTTCTATGGTAACTCTCAGTGAGAGAGACAAAGAATTAGAACATTCTTAGAAACCAAGCAAAAATGGATGGGAATACAATACCTGGAAAGTTTATCAAGCATGTTGACAAGTTTCATGGCTTCATATTCTTTTTGTTCTTCTGTCATTTCATCTATAGGGTTTGGCATTGGTTCCTCTAAATGACCAGTGATAAGATTAATGCTACAAAAAGAAAAAAAAGTTATGCTGTATATTTTAGAATTATGCTCTTTCTATACTTTTTGGTCCAAATTTTAAGTTATATAAGAAAGAGTATAATAGCCAAAAATTGGCAATAATTTCAATAGTAATTTTATTGTATAGAATTGCTATAGGAATGTTTTTATCTATTATTATTACTACTATTACTAGTTTTCTTTAGAAATGGGCTTTTTAAAAATTAAATCTGTCTTGCCAACTATTTTTTAAGGTATGGCTGCTTTTAAAAATTCAAAATTTGATTGGTGCCATTGGATAAATATCTTTGGATACACACTTTATTCATATATAAACTATGTAAGGGGACAAATACTTTCAGAAGCAAAATGAGAAAATCTATTTGTGATACAGCATAAAACAAACTTGTCCAAAAAAGGAGAAAAAAAAAAAAACACCAAAAACTGGAAAAATGATGACAGAGAGGCTGCAATCTGGAAATGAAAGCATGCCAATTTATAATCTCAGGAAATTAGTCCATTAGTGAGACCACAGAGGTGATGAGTATTTAAAACATTAAAAGATAAAGTAGAAGAATAATTTTAATTAGGTTTGATCTGACTGAGGAAAAAAATGAAATCTAGCACACCAAGAGACAAATATGGCATCTTAGCTTTCTGGAAACAGATCTAGAACGGTACTCAACAATAATGGATTTCTATAAACTTTATATGAAGTTCTAACGCCAAGCAGATTATCCTCTTCAATAAAAGGCCAGATTCCTATCTTTTCTTTCTCTGAGAAAGGGAAATAAAGCACAGCTTTCTCAATGTCTGCTAAATATCAACACCATACAACATTATTTTTGGGAAGACGTGAGCACGGTTATAGTATCTAGGCTGTTTAATGATCAATATCATAACACCCCTGCAGATAGCACATTGGTAATCAACAGTTTTCTAAGGGGTTTAGGCTACAGGACCAATGTTTCCAGGGCCAGACCAGGAAAAACAAATCAGTGAGATGGTCAAGTACAAACCATGAGATGTCGGAGCTTGGGATAAACTGAAAAGCTGTCATGTAAGCCAACTAAAGACACCAAAATCAAATGTTTCTCTGGTGGCCAGTGTCTGATCCCACTTGAGACTTCCCAGTTATAGTGAAGGTTAGCTCATGGGTAACTATCACTTACTAATATTAGATTTCTTTTTCTGTATTTCTCAAAGGCTACACACCAGATTCTTGTGGAAGTGTCTGCATTTGCAGTCTTAGCAAAGTAGATTTGACATCTGTGCTGTTGCTCTTAGATAGGGCCTATGACTAGAACTGTGGAAAAAAATTGCTCTGCTGGTTTAAATGTTGCATGCCTGAGATTCTTGCTTGGGACTAAACGAATTTCAAGGCCAGCTTGAGTAACTTACCAAGGTTTAAAAGAGGTTGGCGGCAGAACATTTGCTAAAAATCTAGGAGGTGTGAGGTCATGGGTTAAATTCCTGGACTCCCTCATCCCCTAAAATGGTAAATGAATAAACCAAGAAAACCCCTTGTTCCCACCAGTAAACTTTGTGCAAGACAGAAAGTGGCAGAATTACTCAGAGAAAAAGGGTGGGAATAAGGGCAGGCAGAAGATCTGGGACCTAAAGGCCCTTCTGTTTGTTCCTATCCACTTGCTTCCAGGCATCCTTTACGGTGCTCTAGGAACTTTGGGGAACCTGAATATACATAGATTGATCACTTACTCCTAGTCTTGACGATACACTAGAATCACTTGGGGAACTCAGAGCTGGCCTTACCTTAGATCAACATGTTAAGTTCCCCACGTGATCTTGATAGACTGGGCTCAAGTGCCTGATTCAGATACTGCTCATTACTCTTTCACAAAGAGAAAGAGACCTCTAGTTAGAGGCCATCACAAAATTGCTAAAGGGATCACTCTACTTCCCAAACTTAAGAACAAAGAGAACTGAACAAAGTTTCTGAGAAGAAACGCATGGAGATGCTGTGCTCATCCATCATTATTTGCTTGGCATATGGCTCTTGCTTTTTTTACAACTTGACAAGTTGTAAAAACAGCCAGTCTCATAGGCAAATAAGACACATACTACACTCAAGCAAAGGAAACCAGGCCTTCTAGGGAAATGCAAGTGAAGGTAGATATATAAACTATGTTAACCACACACATTTGCCACTTGAGAACAAGCTTCTCACACTGACAGGTATGATTTGAAGATTCACATCTGTAGACTTTTCAGAAAACAATGGCATTAGCACAAGTAATCATGTACCTGAGAAACATGTCAGGAAGACACTGGAAAGCCCTGTGTTGTTGTGGGCCCCAAAGCACAGTTAAGAATGGGTTTCTAGGTTAGACAGAATGCTTTTCTTGGTTTCTTTTGGTTTTGTTTTTGAAATGGTTTCCCTGTGTAGCCTGGTTGTCCTGGAACTCACTTTGTGGACCAGTTGGCCACGAACTAAGAGATTGGCCTGCTTTTACCTCCTGCGTGCTGGGATTAAAGGCCTGCATTGGTGGGATAATGTCCATTTTCTAAAAGCTGCTCTTGAGTCCCCTGACTGCCAAAATGACTCAGGGCTTGCTCTGAGGTTAGCTCCCAGTAACAAAGTTCCCTGCTGTCTAAGCATGAAGGCAGTGTGCTCTCTTATGGAGTGAGACCTCTCCCCACAACACACATGGGGAAAACACCATAATGCCCCTCCCCCCCACAACGCTAGGGACTCAGGGTTCATTTCTTCCTTTGAACAGAGTTTTTTTTTTCCTTATGATACTCAAGAGAATGTACACAAAACCACATAAGACACAAGCTACGACAATGAGCTGTGCCACTCTCTCATGAGAAAAATGGCAACGTGCAGCGGCAGAAGGTAGATAGAACCTATCTCTCCCCTCCAGCCAGTCCCATACAGTCTCATACAGAAGAGAAAACAAATCACCATGATAACAAAAATGTAAAGTTGTACATTTTGGGATGAACAAACACATAGCACCATTAAACCCTACAGTCTAAAACTAAACGTTTATATTTCAAAATCTTATTACTATGAAATTCTGAGGTTATTTTTACTTTGAAGATTGAGTCTTAGTTCCTTTGAGAACACTAATTGTGATCAACCTTTGGAGGGTGGTCAGTTGGTCTGTGTGTGTGTGTGTGTCTGTCTGTCTGTCTATCTATCTGCCTTGTCTTTCTTCCCCTCTTCCACCATTCTAGTCCGGTGATTAGTAATATCTTCCAGTTAGGTGACAAGTGCCTGAACTCCTGTGGATACTAACCATGATTTTTTTTTTTTTTTTAAATAAGACCATTATATAAACTGGCATGTATGGACCAACAACAGGAGGATTATGACATAATAAAATGGTATGAGCAAATAAGCATGTGTTAAAAAAAAAAGCTGAAATACATTTAAATTCATTTATTCTTTTAGCTGTAGCTATTATATCTGGTCAATATCAGTATCACTTAACAAAAAAGAACTACATGAAAACTTAGCTATATAAAAGCTTCAATCTCTAAAAGCAGGGCTTAAGTTTTACTCAAAATCCTGGCAAAGAAGGGGGTACATTGCTGCACCCACGGCAGTACCTACAGGGGAACTGCTGTTCCGACAGGGTTCTGGCTCCTTCCGCACAGTAGTTCAAGCCTGGTACTGCAAATCAAGTTTGAAAATCTATGGCTGGAGAAGTCAAAGGCTCATTTAGCTAACCCATGGCCTCAAAACTGCCTTCTAAACATCTAGGCTATGATCCACAGATAAACACTACTTTAGGGAAAATAAACAGCCTTAGGGAAGCTTTTCTTTACAATAAATGGTGGTAACTCTTGGCCGATCAAGGTGCTGAGTAAAAAGGCTGAACTCATTCCCAAACAAGACATTTATATCACTATGTCAAAGGCTTAGGGAATACAGAAGAACATAAGACTGGGAATAGAGGGAGGACGTACATAAAATGCTGTCTTCTTGGCATGACACAGCAATTGCAATCATTAACTTATGCAGTTGCCTGCACTGGTAAGGAACAAGGATGGGCCTGCCAAGAGTCAGGCTTGAGTGGGTGAACTTCAAGGGGGCCCTACCTTTATTGCTAAACTATTAACTACTGAAAGATTCTGAGGAAGGAGGGTATCTTCAGATATTCACCCACTGGATGAACAAGAGACAGTTCCAAATCCATTGTCACATAGATGGCCCTGGTTAAACACAGTAGATCAAAAAACAAAGCAAAACAAAAAAACATGGATATGGGAAAGGGTTTTGTGGGGAAGGGTTGGTGACAGGAATGGGAGGGAGAAAAGAGAAAGCAGGGGTGAGAGGAACTATAATGCATGTATACAGGTATGAAATTGTCAAGCCCTCAGGGGAAAGACAGGTCAGGAAAAAAACACATGCTGGTATGACAGAACCTCAGTTCTATCAGCTGGCTGCTATGTGAGACTATAAACCTTAAATAGAATTTCATTTGAAATATCTGCATTCTAAATGTTGCCAAGTGATTAAATTATTTTAAAAAGCACTTTTCAAAATGATCAGAAAAATATACCACTCCCTTCCCCCACAAATACTACATGGGAGAAGCCAAACAAAACATACCTGTGGGTAAAGTTCTGCTTACATGCTGACAAATTTGCAACTTCTAAAGAGTTTTTAGGAAAAGACATTTTTGTATGCCCACACCAGGAAGAAAGGCAACAGGTGCGTGGGGAGGAAGAGGCACTGTGGGGACAGAGCTCAACCTGTCTTCCCTTCGCACCTGCCCAGGATACGTGGTTCCTGCACCTCTCCAAGCAACACAACTCCAAGCAACAACTATCCATGCCTTGATCTCCTGAGCCCCACCTAGCTACCAGCACTTTTCCATTAGAGGTGCTAACTCAAACACTCAACAGCTCAAAACATTTGGCAACGCAGGGACTAGGAGGCTCAGCATTTAAGAACACAGGCTGCTCTTGCAGAAGACCTGGCTTTGATTCCCAGCACCCAGATAGAAGCTCACAACTGTCTGCAACTCTAGTTTAAGAAGATCTGGCAGGCTCTTCTGGCTGCCATGGGCACCAGACATGCATATGGGGCATAGACATACATGCAAGCGAAAGACTCAAACATAAAATAATTAAAGATTAATGTAGTCAACGAACATTTGCATAAAGACAAGACACTTTTTAAGCCCTATTCCCTCGTGACACTTATCTTCTAGCACACGAAGGAAAAACAAAACAACCAAAAAACCCAGGGAAGCTTATGAAGCTAATGAACAGGGAAGCTTACAGTGTGATCAAGGTAGGAAGTGCTGTGTGTGTGTGTAGCAGTGCAAGGAAGTGTGAGGTGTAATGGAAATGTAGGAGTGAGACCATGCTTCATGGGGGGGGGGGTGGGGGACTAAACAGGCTGTACAGATAACAGTCTTGAGCAAGACCTGGAGGTAGGAAAGGAATGAGACAGACACTGAGGAGGTGTGCTCTATAGAGAAGAGATTCAACACCAGGTCCTCAGGCAAGAGCCCATGTCCAGTGTTTGACAAGTAGTAAAGAGGTTGGGTGGTGACGGCACCGCCAGACAAGGTGCACAAAACCACAGTGAGAACCTTGGCTTTCAGCCACTATACAGCCAAAGGGAAAAGGATTTTAGAAAAAGCTAAAGTTTAAGCTTGGTGACAATTAAGAGCAAAAGACATTACTAAATTCTGAGTGCATTATAAAGATCAAGCCACAGTTGACAGGTGAGTATGAGTATTTACTGAACGGCAGTGAGTCAAGTGGCATTCCTGTGTTCTCATGGATATCAGGGCATGTAAAGACATTTCTGTTGTGGAATTATCAAAGAAAGATAACCATAAGCTCAGGAAGGGCAATGCCATGTTCCTTTCTGCCTAGGGGAATGGAGCAGCAGCTAGAATAGGAACAATTAAATCACAAGTCCCTACCTTTCGCCCATTAGCAGTGACTACTGAAAGCACAGATATGTACCCTCTGGAAAATAACATATTGTGAGTATACAGAAAAAAAGAGAGAGCCCCGAGTCCTTGATAGGAACATAAAATGGTATAGCAGAGGTGTACAGTAACATGCAGCTCCTCAAAAACTGAACATGTATCCACAGGTGATACCGACGCAAGAGAAATAAAACAGAGACATGAAGAGGTATCAGGACACTCACGTTTGGTAGCATCATCCGCAAGAGCAAAAAGCTTGGTTGGAGTATCAGTCTCAGAAAAGACCCCTGTGCCCAGATATTTTGGTTCTGTTGCTCTCCCTGTGGAGTTCCTGTCCTCTCTAGGTCTTACCAACTCCATCTTCTTTCATAAAATTCCCTGCACTCTGCCCAAAGTTTGGTTATGAGTCTCAGCATCTGTTTTGATACACTGCTTGGTAGAGTCTTTCAGAGGCCCTCTGTGGTAGGCTCCTGTCCTGTTTCTTGTTTTCTCCTTCTTCCAATGTCTTTCCCATTTGTCTAAGTGAGGACTGATCATCTTACCCAGGATCCTCCTTCTTGTTTAGCTTCCATAGTTGAAAGATTTTAGTATGTTTATCCTATCTTATAGGTCTAGTATCCACTTATAAGTGAGTATATATCGTGTGTGTCTTTCTGCTTCTGGGATACCTCACTCAGGGCGCTCTTTTCTAGATCCCACTATGTGCCTGCAAATTTCATGATCCATTCATGGATATAACCTAGAACCCCTGCTCAGATGTAGCCCATGGCAGCTCAGTATCCATGTGGGTACCCTAGTAAGGGAAACAGGGACTGTCTCTGACATGAACTCAGTGGCTGGCTCTTTGACCACCTCCCCCCCCCCCCGACCCCTCGAGGGAGGAGCAGCCTTGCCAAGCCACAGAGGAAGACAATGCAGCCAGTCCTGATGAGACCTGATAAGCTAGGGTCAGATGGAAGGGGAGGAGGACTTCCCCTATCAGTGGACTTGGACTGAGGTATGGGAGGAGAAGAGGAAGGAAGGATGGGAATGGGAGGGAATGAGGGAGGGGATTATAGCTGGGACACAAAGCTAATAAAATGTAATAAATATAAAAAATAAAAATTTAATTAAAAAAAAAAAGAGCAAAAAGCTGGAAGCATTTCCAGTGTCCATCACCACCCAACAGGAAAATACAGTGTTTAGATAGTAAAATGGAGACTCATTCAGCCTTAACATGGGAAGGTATTTTGATACATACTACAATATGGATGAACCCTGATGACATACTAAGCAAAACTAGCCGAAGGACAACTATTACATACTTTTACACATATGAGGTTTCTCAATTTCATCGACAGGAAGAGGCTAGGTGAGGGTAGAGAGTATGACATAGTTTTACTGGGGAAAACAAAAAGTTCTGGAGTAGGCTGAGCACAGCAGTACACACCTATAATCCCAGCACCGACAAGGCTATGGCAGAACTGAATGTGAGGTTAGCTTAGACTATAGAGTAAAACCTGTCTGGAAAAAAAAAAAAGAGCTTTGGACATGGTTGTCCAATAGTGTGAATGCACTGGCTGCCCCGGATTCTTACATTTAAAATTGGCTGAAATGCTAATTTAATGCTGTGCACATTTTATCTCCCAAATAAAAGGGCAGAGTGAAAAAGATGAGAAAGCTTTCTCTGAAGCAGTTGAGGTGATATTTGCCTACAACCCTCAGTGCTTGGGAAGCTGATGCAGAAGGATTTTGAGTTCAGTATAAGCTTGGGAATTGATAAGAGTTCCATTTAGAAAGTGCAAGTATTACAAAGGCCGATAAGTGCATGGAGGTGGTGTGGCTGCGGCAGAAGGAGTACTAATTTTGTTTTCAGTTAGGATCTTTTTGTGACCATATTTAGATCTATTTCACTGGATGAGTATAGTCATAAACCATAGTTCTAAAAGTTAGTTAAATCTTAGTATATACAAACAAAGCCCAGATTAGGTAAAGAGAAAAATCTTCAAGTCCTGATTTATGATCCATTCTTCTTAAGAAAATTTAAAACCATACAATTTACACACTAACAAGACAATTGCCACTAGACCTGAGCAGCATACCAAACCTTGGCAGAGTGAAGAAAATTCAGGCGTGATGCCTTGTGTTCAAGAAACAGCCAGTGGGGACACCGCCTTCCTGAGATCATTGTAGTCAGACACCTATCCCAAGAGTGCTTAGTACAATTCTAAGCTTCTAGACTCTACGAACTGGTGTGAAGACCGTCAAAAATTATCCAGGGCTCTGCCACTTATGACTCTGACCCTCCTGCTTCTCTGTGAAGCTTCCAGCAAGACACCTCTGGATGCCTATGCACCTAACTGGAGAGCTATGGATCAAAAGTTGAAAGTAAGCCAAAGACATTAAACATAGATCTTTCCCCTACTCCTTAGAATGATGAAAACCACATCAGTTAGCAAGGGGCTACATGCTCAGAGGCATGGAAGAAAACAGTATAAAATTAAAATTTAGCTAGCTGTAGTGGTGTGCCCAGCACTTGGGAGGCTGAGGCAGGTGGATCTCTGTAAATTTGAACCCAGCCTAAGCTATATAGTGAGTTTTAGGTCAGTCAGGGCTACAAAGTAAGATCCTGTCTAAAAACAAACAAAGAAACAAACAAGTAAGCCAACAAACAAAAAAGAGTTTAGATAGCTGGCTTCCTTTTGATAAAGGACTATGTCTAAAAAGTTAACAAGCCTGACTGGCTAGATGTCCATGTGGCATGTAACTTGATTCTATGGGTGCATCTTGTTTAAAAGAGCCTAATTGCAGAAAGCCATTTCCAGTCCATTAAATACACTTATTTTGACACAAAAAAGACTGCTGTAAAATTAGCTGTGTCCCAAAGCCTGATGAAGTTCCACACAATTCTTGGTTTTAGATTCCAATAAAGGATTACAGGTTACCTTGGTGCATTAATCAGAGTCCACTTACATTTTTGACAATGGGACTTGGGCCAACTGGGCGAAGAGTGATTACTTCTGCCAACTAGCAACTGTTGTGCATACATGCACCGTAAGAAAAGCAGAGTAGGATCCTGGGAGTGCTGAAAGGGCACAGTAAAGTGAGCAATCCTTTCAGATGCCAACTTTCTAAGTTTAATCAGACTAGTAAAAAGTGCTACTAAGTTCTTAGAGCTCTGCGGGTCACTCCCCAGAGTAACAAAGGATTGCCTTGTTGACAAAGTACATTATTCACTGTCACTTCCACAAAAACTCCTGGAGTTTTTTTAAAGTTGTATTAAAGATTCCACCAGGTTTTCCTCTTGAGAGGGTATACTGAAAGAAAAACAAACACCAATCTCTTTGAAAGGGGTGTGAACTACTTGAAAATATGTATTTACGCTTATAATGAAGTGCGTTCTAAAGACATATGATTTTATATTAGTAGTGACTCTGGCCATGTCTAAGACCTGAAAAAGATTTCATTAAGGCTGCAAAACCCAAGTACAATTTCATCCCACAGCAGAGAGTTAAGACATTAACTATGTCAGAGACATCATCAACACTGATTAAAACAAAAAGTGCTGAGGTCTAATATCACCTCTAAAACTACACTACTGGGTAAGTGGTTTTTTTGTTTGTTTGTTTGTTTGTTTTGAGCTCCTTCTTGTTCTGGTAGCATTCTATACTTTCTAGTTATATGACCATGACCATTATAAAAGCTATCTATTAGATAAAATAAACCATATATACCGAAATGCAAAGACAACAACCATCTATGAATACTTTAGAGTGTTCTACAGCATGTGGCTGTGCCCACATGCCCTGGAATGTGAGAAATAGCCAGTGTCATCTCTGACTCCATTTATAATGATGGGACTCTTAGCTGGGTATGGTGGTGTGTGCTCATAGTCTCAGCTACTGGGGAAGCCAAGGTGGAAAGATCACCTGAATCTTTGAGTTTGAGACCAGTCTGGGCAACACAGTGAGTACCTACCTCAACCCCCAAACACACACCTACAACAAAAAAGGAGACTTTGAAACTAGCATATTTTTAAGCCTCAAACAAAAAGACATGAAGTGTAAAAATGATATGGAAATGCAGTTTGTAGAATAAATAAAAACAAAAGCTTGCAAGACTAATTCAGAATATCAATTTAAAGATGTCTAGTTCCTCTATTTTATTTCAAAATCTTGACAGAGATGTTCAAGCCATAACATCTAAATGACAGCGTTCATTAAAGCTCACTGCTTAAGAGCCACTGCTAACACTTCTTCCCCACCAGAGCCTTTGTTTCCAAGATAACATTCTGCAACATCCTGATGAAGCTGAGAGAATTAGGATGCTAAAAATAACATTATGTACTCAAACCTCATAGGCCATGTTGTTCTTGCCGGATTGGAGATTGGCAATTTTTTTCACTTTATGCAATTTAGTAGTTTCATGTCAACAGAATACAATCTATACTTGACTTTACAACTGACTTTCTATTCTTGGTTAACTACTTCATGACCCATATCATTTTCTAGAAAGGCCAGTAGAAAACAGCAGGTCAGTATCATTGACAATGACCAAAATGCGGGGTGTGCCTTATTAGCAATCAGTTATGGGACCCAGTAAAGGCTCAGCTCAAATGACTCTGAGGAAGTGAAAACTAAAGATGAGAGTTGGAAAGGATAAGGAGGATGGGGAAGAACAGAAGGAAGAAAAAAGAAAGGAGGAGAGGTGGTAGTTGTTTTAAGAAAGTGAGACTGTCTTTAATTTGTACATACTGACTAAGAGCATCCCAGAATTTCAAGTTTGTCTGTGCAAGGCTAAAAGCACAAGCCTATGTGTACATTTGATTACAATTCAGTGCAGAGCCAGCTTCTTTTCTTTTGTAGTCATGTGCCTTGTTGCAATACTTTTTTTGACTTGTAAGGGGTTTTATGCGAGGGCACTGAGAATGACGGAAGCATCAAACAACCAACTTAAACACTTGATGTTAGATGTATTAACTAAATGAAACTGTTTCTAAGAGCACCGCAGATGGAAAACTTACAAATTCCCAAGAGAAAGCACAAGTAAACGAAAGCCAAAGAAAGTAGAAGGCAAACCACTAACTGAAAGACACCACTATTTAAGTGAATAGAAACTTGGTACTATACTTTGGTTTTGCATTTTTGTATTCTTCAGTGTCGGTGTCCTCGTCCTCTGAGTACCAATTATCTCCTCTTCCTCCAGCCAAGAGGCCCCTGGCCGCCAACAGTCCTGCAGCGTTCCCATAGCCAGTGTATTTCAGCAGACTGTCCACTGCAAAAACACAACAGGGTTTTAGACAGGAATCCTAAGGTACTCACCACCACCACCCACTTACCGGCAGACGAGTTGGGTATACCTGCCATGGCAGGAACCCTTGGAGAGGCCTGTAAGCACGTAGTGGTCAGGCTGATCTACGTATAAATGCTTCTACTTAAAACAAAGACTAAGATCCTGTTTTTCGGCATCAGGAATTCTGAAATTACTCTTTTATACACACTCCGGCAAATATGGGGCCTCTTTGCCCCTATTTCTAAGATTTTTTTAACACTAAAGATGATGAAAGTCAGATTGAACTTTTGCATGTGTGGCATGAACAACCTTAGCTTTTTTTTTTTTAATCCTTAAAGGGATTGGAAGAAAAATATATATGAAAATAATAACATATAAGGATATTAGCTATCACTTAGCAGGGCAGGGGAGGCTGGGTAAAATATTTTGTATCTCTACCCCAGTTTTCTGATCTGTAGAAATGGAATCAGAACTGCCTAACCTCACAAATTAATATCATTGAGCTTTTTAGAAGAGTATGTGGCAAAAGTAAGCTCTCGTTATTTTCCCTTTTGTTGTATACTACATAAAACCATTATGTTAGAACACTCACAGGCACTCTCACAGACAAACACACACACACTCAGGCACAGACACACATACATACACAGCCACACACACAAATGCACACATATACACACACAGGCATAGATATAAACAGACTCAGACACAGACACACACAGAGATACAGACACACACACACACACACACACACACACACACACACGGGGTGGGGTGGCAGGAAGGGAGGGGAGGAGAGTGAGACATTCAGTACAGGGCACACGTCTTTGGTAACTATTACCTGCTGTCAGAATGATATCCTTTATATGAACTGACACAAAATTCTTTGCAAAGGAACACTGCTCTGTAGAGGCATATGTGCATGTGTGTTGGTGACTTGATAAGCTTTTAAAGGATATACTGAATAAATTACTGGCAACTTTATATAGGGGTATTTTGTTTTGTTCAGGTACAATTTCAAAGCACAACAATTATGTATATAACAAAAAGAATAGAAACCACTAAAACTTACTCAAGGCTTTAAGAATGTTCATAAAATGACATCCTAAGGTCAACTGTAGAAAGCAAAACCACACATGTATAAACCCATGATAAAACCTATATGTGAAATAGCACCACAACTCAAAGTGTTCACCTCAAAAGGTAATGCTGAGAAAAATTTCAGAGAAGTACAAACAGGTGCTGAGGAGGAGGGAAAAAAATATGTGTGGACTTCAACTGGGGATAAAAGATCATAGTGAAGGAGGAGGAAGAGATAAGCAACACTAAGAATATTTGAAAAAGCCATAGGGAAACTTGTTATAAGCTTGCTTACAGGTACATGCAGTGTGTGTGTGTGTGTGTGTGTATGTGTGTGTGTGTGTAGTTTTCATGGAGATATGTCTCATGGGGTGATAACACTCCCTGCAAAGTGTCACAAACTATCTAACAGAAACCCTTTGAGTTGTTGATCAGGGAGAGGTCAAGGGACACCCCCCCCCAAACAATATAGGCCATTGTCACAGTCCTTGGTTGCCTCCTAGAAGTTGAAGGTAAGACCCTACTACTGAGGACACCACACACTTCAGACACAGGACTCGGAGGACTCAAGCTAGACTGCCTTGGAAGCCTCGTCTCTAAGGACTAATAACTCTCACAGCATCTGAAGGTGCTATACAAGCTGGCCAAGGGAGAAAAGCTAGCAACAGTTCTACCTAGCTGTAGTCTATGACTGTTCTGGCAAGAGTTTCAGTGGTAAAATCATGGCACTTTCATCTTGAGGCTACCCAATAGCGGTCTAATTGGATCTAAGACCCGCTTAACAGGAAGGAACTCAAGCCTGGTACTGTAAACCCAGCTAACTATCCCTGGTTGGGGAGATCACTGACTCTACAGGAGAAACCACTACTGTCATTTTCCTAATCCAGTATTGTTTCTAACTGCATCCTAAATACTTCTCCTGATGCTCACAGATAACTAAAGCTCTCGCCCCTCATCACAGAAGCAGATGGAGGCTATTACAGAGGTCCACAACAGGGGGAAATGTAGGGAATGAGTGACAGTGGAGCGCACAGTCCCAGTCAGTACAACGATCACCTACACCTACGACTCAGTGAACACTGGGGAAGGTTGGGTCCAGAACTGCTACTAGAGAATGGCTTGCAGATACAACAGGGATGTTGCATCCATGAAGTCTCAACAATATGGTTTCATTTCCTAAGGCCCTACCCTGAGATGAAGAGTCCAGGCAATCAATGGCTGCTTAGAGAAGATGAAGCAGTTCTCTCCACGAATGAGCTCCTTGATAGCTTATTCAATCCCAAGTGCTCAGCATGCACATAACAGAAAGACTAAATCAACTCAGCAGGGGAGGTGTGTGTCTGTGTGTGTGTAACTATATAATTATGTTAGAAGCCATGAATTTGAGGGACTGGGGGAATTGGAGGAGTTGGGAGTAGGGGTGGGGGAGGTAATAAAAATACAGTACTCATGTATAAATTAAAAAAAAACAAGTAAATTTATCTTGAGGACCTTAAAAAGGGCTAAGACAGAGAAACAGATAAGAAAAGGGGATATTCTAGTCAGAGTATGAAATCGTAAAGAGCATGGACAACATGAATAAAGTTGTTAAATTCTGAAACACTTCAAACTGGAGAGTATTTCTTTGATAGAAAAAAATACTCCTTCCAGGGACAAATGAAGTTTATCTCTCCTTTCAAGGAATATAAAAACTGGTTACATTTGTGAAAAAGGATACATGGGTTAATCATATAAGAAGATTAAACGAGATTTATAGTATGTAGCCCACGTTAGTCTGGACCTCACCTACCTCCCTCCTTCCTAGGTCTCCAGTGCTGACACTACAGGCAGGCACTACCACACTCAGCTTACACTAGTCATTTTAACCTTAAAAGCTGTCAGTAGCTGTACTCCTTCTCAGTGGGACTGACAAACACTACATAAGTATTTAGTGAGGGATAGTAATTAGAACCCTTGAATATATCTGAACCGCTGTCTCTTGCTGTCAGTGCCTCAAGATGCAATGACTCAAGTAAGTTAGTGAATACATAATAAGCCATTAAAGGAACAAAACAAATGTGTAGGGTACAGAGATACCCTGAATACTCACAGAGGCCATATACAACTTTAATGGTCAAATACAAATCCACTGATGATCAAGAACCACAAACCTAAGCCCTCAGAACACCAATGCCTTTAAAACAAGCATTATTGATAATGCTTATTTTTATTTTGTGTGTATGCTGGAAAATAAACTCGGGGCCTCACAAAATACCACTGAGCTATACCCCATCCTCAAGCTTTTTCAAAAATATATAAGGATGATTAGTGATTCCAGAAAAAATTTAAACTTATAAATTATTTTAAACTAAAATTTTAAGGGCTAAATTGAAACAATATGAATAAATAGTTTAAATGACTATACTTAAGAAATACATAAAATGGGCTAGAGAGATGGCTCAGTGGTTAAGAGCATTGGATGCTCCTCCAGAGGACATAGGTTCAATTCCAAGTATCCAGATGGCAGTTTGTAACTGTCTATAACTCCTGTTTCAAAGGAGCCATTGCCCTCTTCTGGCCTCCACAGGTACCAGTCATGACAGTGGTACATAGACATACATGTAGGCAAAACACATATACAAAGAAAATAATGTTTAAAAATGACACAAAATGGACCAAGATTAAGATAATCTAAGACCCCAAAAGCTATGAAAGGCCAGAAGAGGTAAAAGAGAAGTAACTACAACATTATTAATGCCTCCACCCCCACCCCCCCAAGACAGGGTCTTTCTGTGTAGTCTTGGCTGCCCTGGACCTGCTTTGTAGACCAGGCTTGTCTTGAACTTGCCACAGTGACCTGCCTGCCTCTGTCTCCCTGAGTGCTGGGATTACAGAGGTGCACCACTGTGCCCAGTGACTGCATTCTTTGTATAAAGAAAACCCCCTCTTGAAGCTAGTTAATAACCATGATCCCTGCTATTTTAATGAAAATAATGTTTACTGCTTTTACTGGACTATGCCAATGCTGTGATGAACAGGTTACAAAGATGATTTAAGACCTCCAAAATATTGTATTTTTAATGCCTCCAAAATAAATATAGTCAAATGGAATCTTAAGATTTTTAAACAACTAAAAATTGGGACGCAAAGAAAGGAGTCAAATGGAATTTAAAATCCTAGCAGAGAGAAGTACTGGAGAAATCTTTAGTAACCTTGTAGTATAGTGTTAAATAAACCATATAATACTGTGTTAGACACTAAAAGGAGAAAAGGAAAATTGCTGAACCTGGCGTCTGGTCTGCTACACAGACACGCATGGGCACTCAGAAGGATGCTTTTTTTGTTGTTCTATTAGCTGTTTTATCTGAAGATGCTGCTGAAATCAACTGGTTCTCAGCAAGCCGGTGCTGTGAAGAGGTTGGAGTGTGGAGCCCCACAGCAGGTCCTGGTGACACCCGCACTGGCAGGCACAGTGTTGAAATCCTATACAGACTGAGTTCTGCAATTTTACCACAAAGCAGAGCTTCCACCTGTTTACTGAGAGGACAGCACACCCAGAGACAGTCCTCCCTTCTTGGTGGAAATCTTTCCATGCAGTCAAACTCTATGGTGTCTACAAATCCATAGCAGCAGCTCCTCTAACTGGTACTCTTTTCTAGTTCCATATCTTCCCATTTCTATAGAAATGCAACTGCCCAAAACACCTTTTGTTCAATACCAACACGAGGCCCCCTTCCTTGAAGCGGCCTCCTCTGCTTCCCTAAACCTCAGAACTCAGCTACAGGTCTAAAAGTTCTTTATCTGCCATCCTTTGTTTTCTTTTTAAAGTTGTCTCCTCTCTGTGCACTCTTCTGATCCTGAATTGTCTTTTTTCCCTGTAAGTATTTCCCATCTCTCTGACCTTTCTGTACAAAGTTGCTCCTCCAGGCTACCACTGTAGCAAGCACAATCCTGTCTCTAACATTCCTCACTGTGGGGAAATACACAAGATAACATGCCCACTAGACTGAATTCACAGGGAGCACAAATATTGCTCTTTTATTTAACATTTATGGGACAATTATGACACAAGGTCTCCAACTTAATGTTGGTTAAAAAAAAAAAATAGCTCCACTTGCAGCACTTATGATGACCAGGCACTATTTTTAATGACTTCTATGTATTATAACTGTTGGGGGCTGGAGAAATGACTCAGTGGTTAAGAATGCTGGCTGCTCTTCCAGAGGACCGGGGTTCAAATCCCAGCATCCACATGGCAGGTTACTGTCAGTAACTCCAATCCTAGGGGATCTGGCACCTTCACAGTCATACTTGCAGGCAAAACAGCAGTGCACATAAAATAAAAATAAATAAAATTTTAAAAAAGATGAAAAATACCCATTGTTTCAGAAAACTAGGCAGCTTGTGCACTTGCTGAAAGCACTGTCAGCAGGTAGGGTGTAGCAGGGGGAAGCATGTCCTACTCTTCCTGGATGGAAATGGCTGACTAGCAGCAAGGTGAGCTCTTCCTGGGAAATAGGGATCCTGGGAAAGAAAAACAACCAGCCTTTCAAGATGCCAAGATGTAGAGGCTACTGACAGGTAAAGGAAGACACATAAGGAAAGCTTAAGAATTAAACCAAAAAATACAGAGGAATGACTCAGAGGGAGGGCTGTAGGAAGACAGAAAGAAAATATGAACAGAAAGCGGCAGTTCAACACCAAGCCAGACAGATGTCTATGGCCCTGACATGGGGACGGAAGCACAAGCAGAACTCAAGTGTGAGCCTCAAGCCAAGGGAATTTGAGTTGAAGTTACTGTTGTAACTTAACCCCTACCGCTAAGAGTGGATTATTTCACAAGTCACTTTCTTTTGGTTAAACTCTGCAGACTATTTTTAAGGAGCCTGAAGAAAGTACAGTTTTAAAATTATTTTTAGAAAAATTTTATTGATGTTAGAATGCAAAGTGATAAGCTTCACTATGATATTTTCACATGTATCTGTCATTATGGTTGGTTCTTTTTTTTGTTGTTGGTTCTTATTCATCCACTTCCTCCATCCCTTTTGCCCTTCCTGCTGGTTTCCGCTCTCGACAGCCTTCCCTCCTGCTTTCATGTTACATATATTCCATTACCCACGTACCCCAAGCTCTTGGGACACCCTCTTGGTACTCCCTTCTTATGGTCCCCTTTCTACATTTAGGATTCATATTCTCTCTCTCATTTAGACTTCCCACATGAAAGAAAATAAGTTAGTAGTATTTGTTTTTCTGAATTGAGCTTCTTTTCTCTTAGCATGATTTCCAGAAAGCACCAACTCTGTGGAGAATAATAAGAATTTAGTATGTCACAGCTCAACACAAGGTGGTAGCATGACCGCAGGTTAGCATTTTGTTCCTGCTGGCTGGCGAAGCTCCTTCCATGCCTACCCTTTCTTAAGACTTTACCCTTTGTATCTTGCTTCTGACTGCTGGTTACTTTGTGGTTTGAGCACAGACCACAGAACCTTCACATTCCACTTAGCTCTGTCAATCTTTAAGAGAAATTTCAGCTACTGGGACTCTTTGAAAGTTATTTGGAAAGAAGGTCTGCACACAGGTCAAACAACTTTCAAACAGTCCAAACCCAATCCCTCAGGTATATCCCAGCACTGCAACAGAACACCAGCGATAGCATCCCTTTCCCACATCTCCCACAGACCATCACCTCCTAACCTCCCTCTCCCTACCTGTCACTATATCCCAATCCCTAACTCAAGCAGATGCCCTAGGCTCAGGTCACATCTGCCTGGACAGAATCTCCCAGTCTCTTCTCCCTAGTGCTGCAACAGACCACCAGCTGAAGCCTTCCTTTCCCCCTGCCCACAGACCATGCCCTCCTGACCTTTACCCCTTGTCGTTATATCCCAGCCTCCAGCACCAGCAGGCATTCCCTGTGAACACATCAGCCAACCTGGCCAGTAAAACAGGCAGCGTACAGCATCACACTCTGAAAATCCAAAAAGGGAACAGAATACCCACCCAACAAAGATAAACCCAGAAATAAGCACCTACACCTATAATCACCCCAAACCCAAATACCTAGATGCTGGTATAAGAACACAGTAACAGCCAGGGCAATATGTCTCCATGAGAGCCCAGCTATCTTTCCACAACAGGTCCTGATTATTCCAACATAGCCAAAGTACAACAAAAAGACCTTAAAACCAACTATATGAAGATGAAAGAGGTCCTTATGAAGGAAATTAATAAATCCCTTATAGAAATACAGGAAAATACAAACAAACAATTGGAGGAAACAATTAAATCCCTTAAAGAAAGCCAGGAAAACAACAAACTAGAGGAAATGAAGAAAGCCAAAAAAAAGAGCTGGTGTCTGCACAGAATCTTCACCCTACATTCTAGCTACTTTGGTGCAAGAAGCTACTCTGGACAACAACCCAAACACAAAACCTTTTACCAATAATCTGTGCTGCCTGCAAGATGTATTGGGGCAATGGTGGTGCAGAACTTACAGGAGTGGCCAACCAATGACTGATTTAACTTGAAGCCCACTCCACAAGAAGGAACCCATGCCTAACACTACTTGGATGTGCAGGAACTGGAGACTAATGATATTCTGCTATTCTCATAGTCACAGACCAGTGACTTGTCTAGTCATCATCAGAGCTCCCACAGCAAATGGGAGCTGGTGCAGAGACCCACATCCAAACATTACCGGGAGAGTTTAAGTTGGAGATTCTTCATTGGGTCCCTCCCCTCGCCACTTGGGGAATCCCAAGGAAAAGGGGATGGAAAGAGTGTAGGAGTCAGAGGAGATGGAGGACACCAGGAGAACATGGCCTACTGAATCAAGTAGGCAGGGCTCACATGAGACTTAAGCAACAAGCACAGGGCCTACAAGGATCTGCACCAGGTTTTCTGTGTATATGTTTCAAGTGTTAGCTTGGTGTTTTCTGTGGGAGTGGGTGTATCTAACTCTTTTACCTGCTCTTGGGTGGCCTGTCCAGCCTCAATATGAGGGCCTCTGCTTGGTCTTATTTTGTTTTGTTATGTCATGTTTGGTTGTTGCTCCTGGAGGCCTGCTCTCTTCTCATGGAAGATGAAGGGGGTGGATCTCAAGGAGAGGAGAGGAGGGAAGGCGTGTGGAAGAGTGGACGGAGAGGAAACTGTGGTTGGGATATACTGTGTGGGAGAAGACTCTCTTTTCAATAATAAAAAGGACAGTCTGCAGTTGCTTAATGGAAGCACTGAGTTGTAGCTAAGTAGCGATGCTTCTTCTCCAACCCTGTAGCCTTCTGTTCTTCAAGCGACAAACTTGCAAAGTGTCAGTTTTCATCTGTCATTTTACATGTAGACTATATATCTTACTTTCTTTACCACAAGCCTGGCTGCTTCAGGAATTTGCACAGATAACATGAGGGTGAAAATCCTGACTGTCTTCTGTACTTCTGTGTCTAGCTTAAAAACACATTTTGGATGAATAAATTTAAAACTATTCATCACATTCATGCACTCATTCATTCATTCATTCATTCATTCATTCATTCAGTTAGTGTATGTGCTTGCACACATATGGAGGTCAGAGGATATCCTGCAACACTGAGAGTCTGCCTCTACCATGCAGGTTTTTGGATTATACTCAGGTGGTGAAGCTCAAAAGCAAGAGCCTTTAACCAATGAGCCATCTCGCCAGCTTTCAAATGGATTTTATTCCAAGAATACATTTCTAGTAAGATTGAAAAAACAAAACCAAAACCAAAACACATGATCACATACAGAAGTTTCAAAATTTAATTGAAAAAAACAAACCAAAACCAAAACTCACAAATATTACTGTGCTGAGCTGGGCCAGGTCTGACTTCAGTTATATTATAAAACTTCCTAAGTACCAGATACCCTAGAAGGAACAGTGCTATCTCAAACGAAAATAACCAACAGAATTCATCTGCAAATGCATGTGTCACATTTGCTATGCAATGACTCATCAATAGTACGACTATTCTTAGATAGTCATATATGAATTTTTAAAATTTTTTGTTTTTATTTTTTACAATTTACTCATTTTCTATCCCAATTATAGTCCCTTCCCTCCCCTTTGCCTGGTCCCACTTTCCCTCCCCCACCCCCAATGAAGTCCACTGAGAGGGGGAGACCTCCTCCTTTGCCATCTGACCTAGCTTATCAAGTCTCATCAGGACTGCCTGGACCCTCTTCCTCTGTCGCCTGGCAAGGCCTAACAGCCAGGGAGACGTGATCAAAGAGTAGGCAACCAAGTTCATGTCAGAGGCAGCCCCTGCTCCCCTTACTCGGGTACCCACATGGAGACTGAGCTGCCTATGGGCTACATCTAAGCAGGGGCTCTAGGTCCTCTTTCTGCATGGTCCTCGGCTGGCGCATCAGTCTCTGCAGAATACCCCTGAGCCCATGTTTTTGGGCTTTGTTGTTCTTGTGGAGCTCCTGTCCCCTCTGGGTCCTTCTCTTCCTCCCTTTTTCCCTAAGACTCCCTGTGTTCTGCCCAAAGTTTGGCTGTGAGCCTCTGCATCTGCTTCGATCCCCCGTTGGGTAGAGCCTTTCAGAGGACATCCATGGTAGGATCCAGTCCTGCTCCCTCTCTTCCATCACTTCTAATGTCTATCCTGTTTGCCATTCTGAATGACCAAACCAGAAATGACCCAAACCACGAAGACATGCATGTTATATACTCACTTATAAGTGGATATTAGCCATATAATATAGGATAACCATATTAAAATCTACAGACCTAAAGAAGCTAAACAACAAGGAGGACCATATATGAATTTTTAAAGAGTATATAAGAACTATGTGCTCACTGTAAAATAACCTATAAAGAACTAGTAATCTTTCTAGTCGCAAACAGCACTGCTGCTCAGACAGTACTATTTTGAAAACCTTGGTGTTGGGGTGTATGAGTGCAGGCAAATGTGCACACATGTGGAAGTGAGAGAGCAGCCTCAGCTATTGGTCCCCACCTTCTGTCCCGTTTTAAGAGTCTCTTGTTTGCAGCTGGGTAGGCCAGGCTCCTGGCCCTCTACCTCCTGAAGATTTTATGTCCAGCTCCTCTTGGGGGTTGGTCTGATGCTTGTATTTTGATGCTAATCTCTGGCCCTCAAGATCTGGTTACTGCCCAGATTCACCTATCCTTATTGTGTGAACCTGCTTAAGACATCATTCCTGATTGGTTAATAAAATAGGCCTGTACCTGGGCAGGGCAGCAGGAGATAGATGTGGCTAAGGTTCTGGGCTTTGGGGACAGGAGAATCATGGGAAAGAGAGACATAGAAAGGAAGAGAGGAGGAGGGAGGACATCATGATGGGTTAGCATGGAGAAAGAATTATGTGGGCTGGAAGACTCTAAGAATGGCGTGAAAAGAAATCCCAAGATGAAAAATATAAGCTAGTATTTATAAGATTATAGATGGATGGTAGCCCAGGCAGGAATGGTTAAAGTGGATGGCATTGGACAGGGCTGGAAGGTGGATGGGGAGGTTACTGAGAGAACATAGGTGGGAATTATCTGCCCAAAGTGTTATAAGGCAATTAACTAATAGTGACTGTATCCTATTGATTACGATAGTAAGATAACACTGCCATGCCATAAATAATTATAGGGCTAATACTAAATACTATTAACCCAATACCATTATATTTTCAACAACAACCTCCCACATTGCTGTTAGGAGGACTGGGATTATGGACATGCACTACTGTGTTGGTTTTCTTTGGGTTCTGACAATTTTGAACTCAGGTTTCTCATGCTGCATATCTTTCCAGCTCTGACATCCATTTTCAAGTGAATGGATAGCATGTATGTGTGGTTTAGATTCATGGATATGGATACACACACACACACACACACACACACACACACGCACACCACATTTAAAAAAATAGATACAAATGTGTGTGCATATGCTTGTGAGAGCTAGAAGACAACCTTAGGTGTCATATGTTTGGAATGCAGCCCACTTGTCTTTTGAGGCAGGGTCTCTCATTGGCCTAAAGCCTGACAACTAGGTTGACATGTCTGGCCAACAGGCACTAGGGACTCTTTTTCGAGGGATCCTCTTATAAGTGTGTGCTAGACTTGTAAGTGCACACACTTATTCAGATCATTTATTTTGTAAGCACTTTCCTGACTGACCCATCTCCCCAGCCTCCATTAGCTCATTTTCGATCTACGAAAAATAGATTCAATCAGCCATTATTTTGGCAACACATACAAAGAACTATGATAACCATCTGACTACAAGATATAATCAATCTTTTCTCAAATCATAGAAGCAGCTAATAGTTCAAGAAGATGAAACTGAAGCAATATTACCCTCAGAGTATCCTTTCCGGAATTAAGTTAGGTGTCCCATGTCAAGTACATGACACCTATCACTTCTGAAAGCTGTTATCAACATTGTAACACTTCAATTATATTTCTAATAATGTGGCATCTTTACAGGAACTTAAGTGTTTGAACTAAAAAGTCAGAAATGAGGTTTAAGACTACATAAGATTTTGAGATTTTGAGGACTGAGAATATAGCTCAATTGATTAGCATGTGTGAGACCCTAAGTTCAATTCCTAGAACTGAATGAATGAATAAATAAATAGATAGATAAATATTTCAAGGACAGATTTTCATCTCTGAACTATTTCATAAAACTGGTGTTCTTCAAAAAAGTGAAATAAAAGTCAGCTTAGATGTGATTTTTGTACAAAGGTATTAATAAACAAGAAGAAATAATATTATTACTGTTATCTCAAGAGTAAAGGCCATGCCTTAATAGATTATTGGACTTCTACTCATTATATTAAACAGGTAACATCCCGTGACTACAGACCGAAGAACTCAGGGAGGAAACTAAAATCTGACTGCAATTTTAAGAGGAATTAGAGGGAACTGAGTGAGAATTGTACCTGGTCATTAAAACAGTAGCAAGTGAATTATTAGGCAGACTTCTTACAATGATTCCCAAGCCCAAGATGTTACGAGGTCTGTGTTAAATACACATAAGACAAAGGTTAGATGCCTATGTGTTCGAAAAAGTATGTCTCTGCAGGGCCAAGGAGCTCGGGAACACATAACAATGCTGTGAGATTACTACTTCCTGTCATCTGCGCAGCTGCTCTTAACAGCAACTAAGTAGTCACCTCTGCTGCAAAGACTGGAATAAAAGGCTACACCCAACAGGAAAATTTCTCAGGTTTCCTCCAAATGATAAAAAAATAAGGCAAAGAGAGTTTAACCCACCTCTCTCTTTGCAAAGGACAAAAAGGAACTCGGCAGCAATTTGCTTGACGCCAAGGTCAACATGTGTCATGAGGCGCACCAGCTTGTTTCTCACAGTTGAGCCAACTTCAGGTCGATTTGTCACATCCCTCAATGGTGGTAAAACCTGATTACACAAATGAAGAAAACCATCATCAATTGAGGGTCTTGGGGTATGTGAAATTGGTACCATGCAACTGGTCAATCTTAGAAGAAACTACACTTAGTTTTAAATAAGAGTAACAAATAAAATAATTGTTAGCTTCCAAAATGAAATAAATCATCAGCATCGCCAACAATAACCAGACCGCACATACTCTCATGTGTGCAGTAAAGTTCTATTTGGACAGAAATGTGTCTTTTGTGTCATCCGGCTATCTCAGCACCAGCAGTGTTTCTGGTATCTAGCAAAAATTAATTTAAATGTCTGTGTCATGTTCCTCTTTCTTGCTGGGTATGACAGCACACAGACTTGGAAGGCTGAGAGGAAGATAAGAGTTCAAGGTCTGCTTTAGCCAAATCAGAGAGAGACTGCCTGGATACAGAAAGGGAGGAGGAGTAAAGCCAGCGAAGAGCTTTTAGCATAAGCATGAGTACCTGAGTTCAAGACTCAGAAACCACATGAAAAAAAAAACAAAAACACACATGCATTTCTCCCCACAAACAAAGACCAATAGTATTTTTTCACATACTTCCTCAGTAGCCCAAGCCACACTGACTTATTACCTCTTTTAATTCTACCAGCATATTCATTATTTAAGTTTTAAAAATCTGTATTTATGCTTTTTGGTTGTTTAATTTTATAATTAAAACGGCTCTTTCAGGCTGAACATTCCTAACTTCAAAATCTGGAACCTTTGAGTTCTTACATGATGCCACAAAAAGAAACTGTATGTGACAAGGTAAATGAAGTTCATGAGATACGTTAAGTGAAGGTATGCTAAAAATGTATAAGTTATTTTAAAGCTCTGGGTATCAGATATCTTACTGGGTATCTATATAGATATCCCCAAATCTAAAAATATTATAAATCAGGAACACTTGGATGCAAGCACTTGAGGGAGAGATAACCAAGTATTTTTCTTTAAACTGGCTACAATAATAGCCCTTTCTCTGCCCGTTCCTGCAGGCCTCTGTCCACCTGTCACTTAAATTATTCCCTGGCCCCTCTCTCACTAATCTTTACTATTCCTTTCCCCATCTCTCACTATTGGTCTTCCACAGCTCTTCTTATACTTTAACCACCTAGCATAGTAAATGTTTACTGTTTGCCTCTTTCCAAGAAAGTCCATTCTGTGACCCTGAAGAAGCACACACCCATGCTCTGGGTGTCTTTCTTTCTGAGCATGTCTCTCTTAATCCTAATGCTTATCCTAATATTAAAAAAAAGTTCCACAGGGACAGTTTTTGCTCCTTCCTTATTAGTCTCTTCCTAGTGTATGGAATATTATAGGTGTCTAATAAATACTTGTTGATTTAGAAGGGAAATGAATAAATCCAAGTGATTTTCATTAAGTGATATATTTATTGATCCATTTTCTGTTACTATAAGAAAATACCCAAGACATGCTAACTTTAGGAAGGAAAGACATTTATTTAGCCTACAGTTCTGGAGATTAAAAGCCTAAGATCAGGTGATTCTACCCATTGTTTCTACTGCTGGTGAGGGCCTAATGGAGAGGCAGGTGTTTGGGTGTTTGTAGGAGGAAAGGAATTACGTCTAGAAATAGAAAGCCAGACAGTTATTAAAGGGTCAGGCCAGCTGCACAGTTTGTTTTGCAAGAGCTGAAGGGCCCCATAGGAACTACCTTAGCCCTGCTGAGGCAGTGCCCCCTGTGGACTTTCTACGAGGCTGTATCTCTTAAAGGTTCCACACCATCACCCACCAAGCCACTCTGGCAACATCAAGTCCCTAACACGTGTGCTTAGAGGAAAAGTCGTACACAAACCACAGCAAGGCCCTTCTATATAAACAGTTCTTGAGCTAGAAAATGAGGCACATTACAAGTCGAAGAACAATTTACTGTGCACCAATACAGACTGTATACATGCAGAATTTATTTATTCTAGTTAGTTAAAAGTTAACTAACTTTGCCCCTTCTAGCTCTCTTTTTCCACAGTGAGTGTACCAGGAAGTACAGGGACTAGAAATACAGCTATAAATTAAAACATAGAGACAAAATGTCAGACAAGGATGCTATCCAATGTTTATAAGACCCACATATAAGTATCTCTAGGAGGGTGGGGCATAATGTAAGGCATGAGGTAATTGCACAACAAATTCTTACTTGATTGGGTCAATTCTATGGGTTTTAACCCCTATTTCTAGAAGAACGAGAAACAGATAGGTGATTTCTATAGAATGCATCTACCTTAATATCCAGTGTGTACAATTACAAAAGTTAGCATGCAAAAACCTGTCAACTATCTTCTTGGGTTTCTTAAAGATTTTACTACTTTGCTGTTTCATGTCACCCCCCCAATGGCACATGCATCTTTTCCCACGTTATCCAACAATTTTTTTGGTAAGTTGTGTACAGTTTCTCTTTCAAACAGAGTATCTCTTCTTTCATTCTCTAGACTAATACAACCTGGGTCAGTAATTTCCACTGTTTTCGTTTGTAATTGCTCAAACACAGAGCACTCAAGGCCAATTTCCTTTGTGTATGCATGAGTTAGATTTAATATGGTAGTTGCTACTACATGCATTAAGTAGTTAGACATAGTTTCAATTACAGTATTATCAAAACTAGTTATCTGCTATTTTCCCCTTGGTGCTAGAGATTGAGTTTATGGCCCTTCTGAATGCCTGGCACATGCTGTACCCATGTGAGCCCCACCCTGAGACCACTTCTATGTTATGTTTGCCTTTCTTGAGCACCATCCACAGTGCATCCTCTCTAAAAGGTTGTTTCCTTCTCTCTCCTTCTCCCTCCATCCTTTCTTTCCTATCGTTGAAGTCCAAGGACCATTTTATTAAGTGCTTAAAAGGAAAAACAGGACAGGCAAGCTGTACACTTTGGCAGCTGATAGGAGGGAGATGGAGAAAAGGGAGAGAGGAAGTCATGTCATTGAATTAGAATTAGCACTGGCAGTCTGTAAACAGTTGAAGAGCAGGGATTGGGAGAGTTTCATGGAAAATATGCTTAGGATTTTGGCCAGTATCGCATGAACAGAAAAGGGAACAAAGTTATGCTTTTGAGTTATCACTAAGAAAAGTGGGCAGGCTTAGCAGTGGCAATCTGTAAGCAATATGGCAAGGGAGGCCTCCTGGACTAGGTAAATATGTAGTGGAAGTTTTGTTGTCGTTAAAGATTCAGTTATGTTATTATTTTATGTTTTTATTTTAATTCCAAGTGTGGGATAAGGGGCTGCTTCAGATTGTCCACAGCAGCAGACTATTTGCTTTGTGTGGGTTCTGAGAAGGGTGTGATCTTTGCCAGCTGCAGATATTTTCACTCTGGGTACTTAGAGAGGGAATAAACGTCAAGAGCCCAGAGAAGGGACTGGGGGCTCAAAGAAAGAAAAAGGTACTCCTGGTTGCTGTTGATAAAGTTTGACAAGAAGAAGTTGGAGCTATCCTGAAATGAAGATTGGAGTTACCCCAAGGAACCCAAGGCCTCTAACTAGCAGGAAGTGACTAAAGAGAACTAAGACCCCTTTCCCCACTAACGTTCTTTCTTCCTACTAACCCTTCTCTCCTATCTAGTGTTGGGATGTTAGAAGGGATGGGGTGGAGACGGAAGGTAGAGGCACAAGAAACCCCAATAAAATAGCTAAAAAAAGAAAGAAAGAAAAAGAAAAAGGACGCCAACGTAAGTACATTCATTATCTCCCTTCGTTGTGCTGTACTTTCCACACACTGTCTAAGGCTCCATATGTTAAGGCATGATCCCTAATGTGGTGGTAGCAAGAGGTGGTGAGCTGACCTTTAAGAGCTCAGACAACAGGGAAGGTTGTAAGGTTAAGCTGTCCCGGGTGTTTCATTATAACAGTGATGAACACAATGACATAGAAAATTGGTACCAGAAGTAGGGCTTTACCTGAAAATGAGGATGCAGCTTTGGAATCAGGTGAGTAGGAGAGGATGGAACGAACTATTTGGAGGAACAGGCTAGACAGTTTAGAATGTTGTAAATACAGTTTAATTGGAAGTTCTGGTAAGGGCTCAGAAAACTAATTTTGGATGAAAATGAGAATCTGATGGGGACGCCATCACTATTACAGTGTCATAAAGAAATCTGGCCACACTGAATCCATATCCTAAGATTTTGCAGCGGCTGAAATTAGGAAGGCTGGACTAGTTTATTTGGCCAGAGAAATTTCAAAACAATATAGCATTTGGGTTATGATGTTAGTGTTATTGGCTACTGTTAGATTCATAGTAAGTGTTGGAAGCAAAAGGAAATGGAAGATTCATAAAGCTTTCAGCTTGCCCAAGGAAGGAATAGAAAAAGTGACTAAGGGTATGGCTAAGGAAGGTACAGGGAGACTGTTAGTGGCAAGAATGCTAACTATGAGGTTTATATAAAAGCCTTGAGCCTCTCCCAAATCTTCTAGACCATTCTCCACCCACCATCACAGGCCAACAGACTTTTCAGGATAGCACTGTCTCAGGAACTGAGCCCAGGGTGCTCTCTACTGGCTTACTATCCAAGACCATATCAGGATTTGTTCTCCTGTGCTCAACTGGACTATCTCTGGCTGCAGCAGTGGCTAAAGCAGGCAGATGCAGAGTTCATATCAGGGGCCAGCTTTTCTGCCATCTACAGGGTGCTGGTTCTGCAGATATGCAGAATAAAAAGACTCATGATGGCACTGACCAAGATTGCAAAGAAGGCCAAGCAGAAATGTGCCGCAGGCTCAGAGGCCCTGCCAGGAGTGCCTGGTGGGATGATGCATAGTAGAGATGCTGGAATGGAGCTGTAATATGGACCCAAGTAACAGAAGGTGACCAACAACATGCCACGCTTGCTCAGGAAAGCCACAGATAGTAGCAAACAGTCATCTGTGCAATATCCAGCTGAACTGTAGGAGATTACAGAGCGAGAGTCAACTTTTAGTGCCCCCCCCCCCACTGTCCTCTCCCTGGAACTTGAGCCAATTCCCCACTTCTGCATCTCTTTTAGAATGGAAATATATACCTAGTGGCTTTGCCACCACTGTATACTGGAAGCAGCAAAGTCATTTTGATTTTACAGATGGAAGAAATTTGCCTTGAACTGAAACTTTGTACTTTTTGTTGCTATTGTGTGTGCTCATGCATGCAGGCATACACCTGGAAGCCAGAGGACACTATGTGTCCTGCTTATTGCTTTCTGCCTTATTCTCTTAAGGCCTCTCGGTGTACCGAGAACTAGTCTAGTAATCCTCCAATTATTCCTTCTGCCTCAAGCACCTATAGTTGAGGTAACGGGGATGCATGGCCATGCCCCATTTTTTATGAGGGCAATAAGGATTTGAATTTAGGTCCTCATGGTCATGTAGCAAGTGTTCTTACCCACTGGGCCACCACCCCAGCCACCGTTATTGTTTTCAGACAGGGTTTCACTGTGGAGCTCAGGTTGCCATTACTCTGTACCTTTGAAGGGATGCTAGAATGAGTTAAGGCAATATTTCGCACTGGGAGGACATGAACAAGTTGGCCGAATACTGGCTTTTCCTTTCTCTGTTTCCTGGTCTGCTGAAATATGAACAAACAGCTTATATTCCCTATGACACACTTGAAGCTGCTGTTGCTACCATGCCTTCCACAATGGACCATATCCTTAAACCATGATCCAGAATAAGTTCTTTCTCCCTTAAGTTGCTTCTGTCAAGGAATTTTGTCCCAGCAACAAGCAGTGTAACTAACGTGCCATGTGATGCCCTGCACCTCCCTGGGGACAGCAGTGAGAAGGCTGTCACTGGGTATGATCTCTCGACCTTGGACTTCCAGAATAATAAGACACAGCCCCTTTCCCCACCTCCCCGGGCCCCGTGGTATTTATTCTTCAGAATGTCCTGCCTTAGGGATTTTATTACAGTGACAAAACACAGGCTAATACACCTGAGTTATCTGTTTACTTGTCCTATCTCACCCCCTCACCCATACTGGAGGAGGAGACAGAGGGTCTTATACTCTTGTGTATCTACATAGTATGTGGCTAACAAATAGGTTTCTTTAGCTTTCCTTTTCAGAAAAAGTACACATTAACAGTTCACTTGAGCCTAGACCTTGCTTTTATTAACAAGTGGGAAGCAGGAGATGACGTGCTCTAAGAAAAAGCATTTATTTTTATTCTGTGTGCGGGCGCCCTGTCTGCTTACATTTTTATTCTGTGTGCGGGCGCCCTGTCTGCTTACATTGTTATTCTGTGTGCGGGCGCCCTGTCTGCTTACATTGTTATCCTGTGTGCGGGCGCCCTGTCTGCTTACATTGTTATCCTGTGTGCGGGCGCCCTGTCTGCTTACATTGTTATCCTGTGTGCGGGCGCCCTGTCTGCTTACATTGTTATCCTGTGTGCGGGCGCCCTGTCTGCTTACATTGTTATCCTGTGTGCGGGCGCCCTGCTTACATTGTTATCCTGTGTGCGGGCGCCCTGTCTGCTTACATTGTTATCCTGTGTGCGGGCGCCCTGTCTGCTTACATTGTTATCCTGTGTGCGGGCGCCCTGTCTGCTTACATTGTTATTCCGTGTGCGGGCGCCCTGTCTGCTTACATTGTTATTCCGTGTGCGGGCGCCCTGTCTGCTTACATTGTTATCCTGTGTGCGGGCGCCCTGTCTGCTTACATTGTTATCCTGTGTGCGGGCGCCCTGTCTGCTTACATTGTTATCCTGTGTGCGGGCGCCCTGTCTGCTTACATTGTTATCCTGTGTGCGGGCGCCCTGTCTGCTTACATTGTTATCCTGTGTGCGGGCGCCCTGTCTGCTTACAGATGTCTGTACAAGATGTGCGCATTGTGCCTGTGGAGGCAGAAGGGCCTGGGCCCTAGAACTGCGCTATAGACAGATGTGAGCTAGGACATGTGCTGAGCATCCAACAGGGGTCATGTAGCAGACATCTCTCTTCATTATTCTCTATCAAGTTCTTCCAGTCAAGGCAGAATGCCTTAAAAGAGTCGAACTTATAAATAAGTAGTTTAGCTTGCTGAAATAGCTATCATGTTTTTAAGGGACCTCTGTTTAAAATTAATGGGTTCCTGCTTTTTTATGTCTTTTATTAGCATTATTTATGTGCTTGATACACAGTAAGGTGTCTACTTAATTTTCAAAATGACTCTGTATCAAATGTATCAAAATGACTCTGATTAGTTTATAAATGGCCAATGAAGTAAAGCGCGGTGCTGCGAATGGCACAGGAAAATTAGAGAAAGAAACAGGAAAGGGGGGGGAATTATGTTATTAATTTGGTCTATACTAAAGGAAAACCACTACACACCCAATAGTCAAAATAAGCAGGTCACCACGAATGTCCAGGATCTGAGGATGGCTCATGTTTGTATTTCAGCATACAAACCTGGGGATCATTACCATATACTTGTGTTCAAAATCACTACCCTGGAATGTGATAAACAGGGAGGAGAGAGGTAGATACAAGATGCATTTGCTTAGGCTGGCAAACATTGAGGTTTGGGAAGATGGTCAGTAAAGGTCTCTACCATGTCCCAAGATCCAAATGAAGTAAATGATTCAAGTATTTGGGAACTGACACCAAATGCTAGCAGAGGGCAGAGAGCACCTAAGATGCAGCAAGCCCTGGGATGGACATCCATCACTGCATAAATTCAGTGTGGTAGTGTACACACACAACCCAGCACTGCAAAGGTGGCAGCATGAGGATTAGAAGTTGAAGGCCATCCTCAGGTATAGAGTGAATCTGAGGACAACATGGGCTACATGGGATCCTGTCTGGAATGTTCTGTGAAGCCACTGGGTGTTGGTAGTCTTAAATTTATAAGAGTAGTCAGTTCAAATGCTCAGGAACAGCCCACAGTAGGTAGAAGGCTGCTTCAACCATTTTGTTGTGGTTCTTTGTTTGTTTTTTAAAATAGGCAGACAGAGGAAGAGCGCTGTTAAAGCTGTCTGGAAGGAGTGGCTATAGTCATGAACTACATCTGAGCTTGCCTAGGATAGAGAAAACTAAGGGCACAGAGGAGCAAGATGATTGGCACATTATCTACGGGATAAGATAGGTTGAACTGGAAGCACTGACTAAGGGACACTGAAAGAAGATGTTTGAAATTAAATTTTTGTTTTGTTTTGTTTTTGTTTTTTGAGACAAGGTTTCTCTGTATAGCCTTGGCCATCCTGGACTTACTTTGTAGACCAGGCTGGCCTCGAAATCACAGAAATCCTCCTGACTCTACCTGCCAGAGTGCTGGGATTACAGACATGTGCCACTGTGGCCGGCTTTGAAATTGAAATTTTAATGTCTTGAGTTTGAGATAGAATTTAAAAAGTTCAAAGCTTATTACCCAATCTACCAGTACATTCTGTGAACTGCACTTTCATGACACAGCTCAAAGGATGAACTCTGGCCACGACTGTACCTTCTAGGCCTTCTCCAGTGTTTTTAGGACGGCACAAAGTAGTATGGTGACCATAAGCATCCACTTATGCTCCACTCTCTTATACACAGCATTTGAAGTAAACATTCAGTGTTTTCTCTTCTTATTTAGAGAGAATCCAAAGTGCTATCCAACCTTGTCTTCCGCCCTGTTTACTCTTTCACTGTTCTTTTACAGTCTCTCCCTTCTGTCTTTTGTGCTGTCACACTGGCTGCCTTGTTTCCTCTTTTGCATGCCAAAGCTTCGCATCTGAGAACTCCAAACACTTTCTCCCTGATAGATTCTTCTCAGCATTCTCAGAGACTTGTTTCTTATCCAAGTGTCTGCTCTCTGTAACCTCTTCAGGGAGGCATTCCTGTATCTCAACTCTCCTTTCCATCCTTTGGTTTCTCCTTCTTTAGGACACTTAACACGCTCCACTATTGCACAATTACTTTTTAATTTATTATCTCCTATAAGGTAAATCCTGTAAGAGTAAAGAACTCATGGTGTTGATATTCAGAGCAGTTTAACAAACAGCATGTAATAGACCTGCTGGATAAATGAATGATTACTGTATACAAGATCATTTATTTCTGGCTAGAAGGTTTCTAATTTTCTGAAAGGAAACTATCACGAAAACTTATTAGTTCTATGTTAACAACATATATACAAAGTTTTAACTTTAAGATATAAGCAATTACCTGATCTTTGAGAAATTTTCGGATGTTCCGATGAGCTCGGGAACATTCTGTTAATAAGCTGAGAACTGGAGTTAGACCCTCTCTATAGCTGCTTCCCTATAAAGAAAACCATGCACACCATATTAGTTCAGTTCTTAAGGGTGTGGCTCTCCTCCATTTAACCTGAGAATACAAAGACTTTTTTTGAGGGGAAAGAGAGGACCCAGCTTGTGATACCAAAGCTTTACTTTAAATAATATTTCCGTAAGTTTACTTTACTATCTAGTTTTGTCTTTTCTGTTTTTTGTTTGTTTTTATTTTATTTTTTTTTAAATTTCCTACATTTTCTTGGGTTTACACCAGCTCAGCTAATACGCTTCAATGAAGCAAAGGCTTTTCGGACCCATCTATACCACCCATTTACCAGAGAAACTGAGTGGCAGACTAGAGAAAACTGAAGATGAAACACTTTTTGAAGACATCATTTTGGAGTAGGTTAGTTTTTACTTCTAACATTTACAAAGTAGTAACACAAGACAGGTAGTAATTTTTCCTTTATTCTCAGACACTAGATACAAATTTGGTGGTCTAAAAATAAAATTTTCAACATTAAATAAACTCACTTGACTTCTACCAATTTATCATTATTATGATAAAATGTTTTTAAAGGTAAAACTCTGTAACATGCCAAGTATAAAGAACAAGCTTAGCTGTGAGCTCATGCCGTGTGACCTAATCTTCAGATACACCTTCCCAAGGCCTCCACTCTAGCAGCCTTACCTTGTCAATTCTCTTCTCCATAAAACTGAGTAAAACATGAATGGCCTCCATATTCATGCCATTGTATACCATGGTATTGTTTTTCAAAGCTGTGTCTTTCTCGGTTGTTTTATCACTGGGCAGTTCATCTAGAGTCGCTGCCTCTTGGGCTGTTTCTTCATGGGTTAATGGACAAATGAGAACATCCAAACAAGAGACTGGAACATTGCTTAAAAGGTTGACAGCATTACTGAAAGGCAATTTGAAAATACAATATTTTAATTTGATTGAATAGGCTTTTAAAATGCAAACAATATACAAAGTTCAGAGGTGACTTTTAGGAGTCAATTAAAATTTTTCTTTTTCAAAATGAGCCATTATTTGGCATTTACTAAGAGAAAAATAAAGAACTGTCTCAAACATACACATGGTAAATTAAAAAGAAGCAATGGTAAATGGACAGACACATTACAGGATGTCACATCACTTTCTGAAATGCTAAAACAGGAATAAGCCAGCTCTAGCTAGCTCTTTAATTTACTGTGACAATGCCAGCTTTGCACTTTCTTCAAGGAGTGAACTTCTTTTGTGGATCCCCTGGTCTATTACTCCTTAGATTGTCACACAAAGCACTTGAGAAGCAATGCATACAAGCAGCCTTATCACAGAGGCAACGACAGAAACAAGCAAAGACTGTAGTATTAAGATTTGTTTTTTCTTATGTTCAAAACACAACTTTTAAATCATCCAATTTTTGTATGTGGCATTTTCATGAAAAAATAAATGGTGTCTCCATTTTCCCCCTCTCTCATCATTGGGTCTCTTTAAAAGAAGCCAGCACTGCTGTTTCTGGTCTCTATCCTAGGCCCTTCTGCTGTTTCAGGGATTGCCTACCTTGGGGATGCACACCAGTAGGGGGAACCCTAACCTTGTATTTTTGGCATACACTAAAAACCTTGTTCTACTGCTCAGTATACAAGAGGTTAAAATGATAGTAGAGATTTAGAGATTTAGCAAAAATAGGCATGCTTTCAACATATTTCCTCCATGTAGTTTCATATTTTGATCTACCAGGAGAAGCAGTGTTCCTGTGTGAGCTAGATCCTAACAGCCTGCACCCCAGGACTTCCTGATAAACAACAATGGAAAGACAGGCATTACATTTCCTAGTGACACAGAAGCCACTCTAAAAATAACCACATCCTGACTAAAAATAAACTCTTGCAAATACAGTGTAAACGTGTAACCACTTGGAAACCAAAGTCAGGACTTAATCCATCTGCTGCCATCTTAACTTAGATTACAGCAATTTAAAATGTACTTTATAGTGAGATTCTAAAAATTAAAATAAAACACACAGAAAAAATAATACAGAGGGTTATCTTTCTTTTACTTTGAAGTATGGCTTCATTTCCCATGAATCAATATGTCATTCTTTTTATATTATGGAAAAATAAAAATTATTTTTAAAAAAATCCATTACAAATTAAACAATGCAAAAATGAGTAGAAATAAAAATAATATAAATTGTGGGCAAAAAAACCAACAACAATTGAACAATACTTTATGAACAGATGGTTTCTGGTAAAGTATAAGTTTCTGTTGTCCTCAATAAAGCTGCTGTTGCTGTCACACACTGTCCTGTCATTTGTGACATTCAAAGGCAGCTAAAGTACACCACTTCTCACACAAACTTCGGCATTTCTTTCTGCAAGCTTCCATAATTCCTTATTTATAGTTTAAAATGGCTTGTGTCTCCCTCAGCATTTGGAAACAGTTAATATTAAAAGCCACTGGGAGAAGACAGAACTTTCCCTAAGACTTACTTTCTGAAATGGAAGAAGCTATTCTGAAATGCTAGGATTTTCCCTCTAAACACAGGATAACCCTTTCTGGAAACCATCAGCAATGTGATCCTCTAAATCTATTACAGACCAGACTGAAGAGCCTGAGATGGTCACTCTATTACAAAGGGATGTTTCTCTTTTAGATCTCTTAAAAGAGGAGTTTCCAAGAATTCGGCATATTTAAGAAGCCAAATGTAGAGCTGGAATCAACAAATATTTGGATGTTTCACGCTTTTCAAGAAAAGTTCCAATTTTCTCATTTCTTATTAAACAACTCAGTTCTCAAACAGCTATAAAATTAATTTTCTGGCTCACTGTGTTCAAGCTATTCTTTTTAAGTAGGAAGGTCAGCCTTTTGAGCTCTGTCACTTCTCTGACAGTTTTATTTGTGGTAGAAGAGTGCATGAGATTCTCCAGCTACCAGGAAGTCAGTGACGATGCACAGATTTGCACAATGGTGTTTGCATTCCTACTCTAGGGGGGTAGAAATGCTGTGTATATTACTCTCCTTTCCAGTTCCTAGAGACCATTAATCACTGTGCCACGACATCCTCCAGCTTATGCTCCCAGCCCCCTCCTGATATGCAGATTCAGAAGCAAGGCCTACTTAAGAGTTCCTCCGTGCCTTGATTAAAGGATTACTAGCTGTGAAAATAGGAAGACAACCTCAAATTTAGTCTTCTGTCATTGGTGAACTCAACAAACGCTAAATGACAGCGAGGAGCATGGTAACAGCTCATACCAATCAGTAGCAAGTAACAAATCTTATGATCAAATATATTTTCTTTACATTTGAGGCTTATGTGTATTTTCAAGCTTGGAAAGAAAGCCAGCAGAAATATATCTTAAGGCCTTCAAAATATTCCCCTCTTCTTTATATTTATTTAAGAAGACATGGTTTAATTTTTTTTTTCTTTTGTGGTAAAAACACTTAAGATCTACCCTTTTAACAGATGTTAAATATATGCTGCAGTACTGTCACCACAGACCCTAATCTACAGCAAACAACACGGGAAGTCAGAATGACAAACTGTATTTTTGACTCATGACACTACTCCCACACCCCTCCCTCGTGGTCCTTGGTCACCACTATCATACTACCTGGCACTATGAGTTTCTCTATTTTAGGTTCCTTATTAGAAGAGGAGCATGAAGTATTTGTCCGTCTGTAACTGGTTCATTTAACTTGTTACAGTTAAATCTACATATGCTCTTGAAAAGGATAGGATGTCTTTTTTTTTTTTTTTTTTTAGGATGTCTTTCTTTATAAAGACCAAATATATTCTGTTACACACATATACTTCCCACATTTTATTTGTTGTTAAACACTTAGGATATCTCCCTATCCCTACTCTGTGGCTCTATCTTTCTCTTCTCCTTATATTTTCCTTACCTAATTATGCGCTGTCAGGCATTTGGGTGGTCTTCCTGTCCCTGACATCATGAGTGGTAATGTGATGAACACGAGTATGCAGCTATCTCTTTGGGACAATGATTTTTATTTCTTTCGGATATACATCCATCAGTGTGGGTGATGGAGCAAATGGCACTTTGATTTTCAATAGTTAAAACTTCTACACTGTTTCGTACACTTTGCTGCCAGTGTACAAAGATTCTCCTTTCTCCACAGCTTTGTGGTGTCCTTTAAGCAGCCACTCTAACAGATGTGAGGTGAATCTTAAGGTTTCGATTTGCATTTTACAGAAGATTAGTAATGCTGAACATGTTTTCATATGCATGTCTTCTTTGGAGAAATGTCTATTCAGATCCCTTGTCCTTCCTTCTTGCCTTCCTGCCCTCCCTCCCTCCCAACTCTTTTTCCTCCCTTCCCTCTTTTTTTTTTTTTTCTTAGCTATTAAGAGTCCTGTGCTGGGTATGGTAGTACAAGCCTGCAATCCTAGCACTCAGGAGGCTAAAACTGGGGATTATCTGAAGACTAGCTTAGGCTACATAGTGAGTTTAAGACCCTGAGCTACAAAGCAAGACACTGTATCAAAAGCAAAACAAAGCCAAAAATTTCCTCCCATATATGTTAAATGCAAACTCTTTACCAAACAGGAAGAAGGGGAAGCCTGTAAACAGCTTCCTCCTGCACAGGTGAGTCTTCACTCTGGCAGTTTTGTATGCACTACAGGTTTTCAGTTAGATGAAGTCCCACCCAGCTAATCTTGCCTTTGTTGTCTGTTCTTCTGGTGTCATACCCACAAATCACTACAAAAACCAAGGCTAGGTCTGTGAGCCTGTTTACTGTTTTAGACTTCACATTTAAGGAACCCACTGGGTGCAGAAAGTATTCAAATTGTATCTATTGATGACATTGAGAAGAAGTCTCACTTTGCTCTTTAACCAATGCACTAACACTGGTACCCACACCTAAGTCATATGTGATGCTCCCCATTTACAAACACCAGCGAAGTAGCGGAAAGATTAAGATTTGGTGCCATGGGAAGGACCTTTCTGAACTGGTCATGATACAACAGCTATGCTCTGGTAGGTTATACACTGCTTTACCCATGCTTTTTTGTAGGGACAGGGCTACTCTTTGGAGCCTCAAACCTGTTAAAACACCATCCCTTCACAAAATCATCAGCCTTGCTTCAATAGTTTTAAACTAAACAAATTCTTTCAAAATGGGCAAAACACATTAAGTGATTTCTGAAAAGGAAACCAAAATTTAAGACATTATTTAAAACACTAGCACACTGTATTTTCTGACAAGAAAATGGCAGATTCTTTGGTTTGCTGTATCATAACAAAGCCAGGACAATCTAACTGGAATCATGTTTCTTTTCTCAGACTGAATCTCGGATGACCCAGGAAAGCCTTGAATTCAATATGTAATCTTTGAGACTGAGTCCCACATACAACAAACTGGCCTTAAACTTACTAGGTAGCTGACAATGACCTTGAACTCTGGATACTCTTGCCTATGCCTCCTGAGTGCTAAGATTACGAGAATTCACCACCTGAAATTTGTTTTAAAAATTTGGGAATTGGGCAAGAGAAATGGCTTAGAGGGTAAAGGTTGGTCCCTGGCGTAAAAAGAAAACCACCTCCACAAAACTGTCCTCTGATCTCCACACAAGTACCCTCACATACATAACCCCACCACCACACACATAGTTTTTATTTTTAATGTAAATTAAGCAGGCATAACGTCAAGACACCTGTAATCCCAGCACTCAGGAGGCTGAGGCAAGAATGCCAGTTGGAGGCCAGCCAGGATTATATTGTGAGACCTTATCTAATATTTAAACACACATATGAAAGTTAAAATTTTAAAGGGGGGGGGTCTTATATAAAATGAGCTTACATCCATGTGTTACTGACCAGTTCTGCCTGACAATATACCTATACCCTGAGAAATACGCTAACAATAAAGCCATCAGAAGAAGCAACACATCTGAATGCCTAATATAGAAAATATACAGAAAAGCCTAATAACTGAGAACATAATAAGCTTGAGGTAGGTTAATTTTAAAATTATTTAAAAAACTACTTTATTATCCCATTTACTATTTATTTTTAAATATCATTAATGATTTATTTCACATAAAACAGCTGCATATGAACATAATTTACATGTAAATAAAGACACTTGAGGATGTTTTGAAAAGGTTTTCCTACTAAAGTTAGAGATGATCAAAACCTCTGGAGAACAATGGCACAGGGACTACTAAAGAAATTGCTGTAAAGAGAGAGAAACAAGTATGATAGCAGCTCTTAGTATGTGTGCAAGTGTGTGTGCATACACCATGGTACTTGAATGGGATTTAGAGGACAACTTAGAGGAGTCAGTTTTCTCCTTCCACCATGTAGGTTTGGGGGCTGTGTGTATGCATGTGCGTTGAGTATGTGTGTAGGAATATGTGCATGTGTGTGATTGTGGGTGCCCCACAGGCCAGAAGGGGGTCTAGGAACTCCTGCAGCTACAGCTACAGGTAGTTGTGAGCTACATGACTGGCGGAGTCTTGACAGAGAGCAGTAAGTGCTCTTAACCACTCAGTCATCTTCCAGCCCAGTGATTTAAGTTTTGATAAGGATTTATTTTTCTCCTACAAATGAGATACATCTTGGCATATTCATATTTTGAAGACTTGATACACTCAAGGATATCAAAGCTGTAGAAGGAGAGATAATGCTAGAATAAGGTCTTAGGAGGCAAAAACAAAGGTGTAAAAATAGCACTGGACAGGAAGAGAGACTTAAATGTCTGAGACTGGCAGGAAACAAGAACAGATACAGATTGCAACAAATTTATTGGTGCTGCCAAGGGACTAAGGGTTTGAGGAAGCTCCTGCCTGAGTTTCCAATTATTGTTAAGTGGCTGGCAAGATTATCATCTATTCTTTCCACCCCTCCTTTCAATTCAATAGTACTGTACATATGAATGTATGTGTATGTATACGTACATAAGCACGTATGTGTACTTGCCGAGGTATCAGGGATAGAGTAGGGGATGAGACAGGTAAGATCTTATACCCCTTTTTAAAAGGAATCTTTTTGTCTGAATGCCTATGTGTCTATGGGTGGGTGGGCACATGTGTGCAGATGTACTTGGAGGTCAGAAGAGAGCCTTGGATCCCCTGGAGTTGAGTTAGCTACAGGAGGTTGTGAGCTGCCTGGCATGGGTGCTGGGACCTGAATGTGGGTCCTCCGTAAGAACAATATGTGGTCTTAACTGCTGAGCCATCTCTCCAGCCTGATCTTTTTTAAAAGCTTATAACTTCATAAGTTATAATAAATAGAAAAGAAATAATAAACGTACAAGAAAATAAAGGAACAATATTAGTTAGTGATAAATGCCCTGAAAAAAAAAAGCAAATGATAAAATGATAGAATGCATTTATGTATGTGTACACATGTCTAAATTAGGAGGCTGGAGAACGCCTAACTGAGTAAATTAAGTTACATTTAAACTGAATTATAAATGAGCAGAAGAAGCCAACTCCACAAATACCTGGGTAAAAAGCATTCCAGCACTTCCAGATGGAGCAAATGCAAAGGCCCAAATAAGCAGGCTGTATCTAGGGAAGAAGGGCAGACTATTTTGAATATAGAGCCATCTGGTTTGTAGAATGGTAGGCTTTCAGAGCCAGGGGGAAAGAGTGGATCAGTGCCATGAAAATGTTTTGCTTGACAATAGGAAGAGGGATATTGTCAAAAGCAGAATGCTCCCCTAAGAGTGAGGCCAGTTCCTCAGATCTAATTCCATGGATTCATCCAGTATCACACAATGAGAGACAGTTCTCATTCAGAGGAAACTGATGTAATTGGCATACTGCCATGGTGAGAATATACTGCCCAATTCATTATACAGAGCCTGTGTGACACTCAGCATAATATTGTCCCCCTGTAATCTTGTAGTAAGGGTTGAGACAATCCAAGGCTTCTATGACTATGCCAAGAAACAGTTTGAAGGCTTTTAGGACTCCCACAATCATACCCGCCTTCCCCTTGCTGCCAAGATCTCTTGCTAAGTAAAAGCAGGGTATGAGCTGACAGGGCTACATGAGGCCTAGTGCAGGCTGTAAAGGTTTGGCAGACTCATGGATAGAGGAAGAAAGAAGGAGCTCATCAGGTGACACAGCTTTCCCTAATGGCACCACATGTCCTAAGTGTACAGAGCATAACCGGAAAGAAGAGTTCTTGATCCTGATGAAAGGAACCATGAAAACTCCAAGCAGACACTGGCTTTCTGAAGCACAAGTCTGTATGCAGTGGAGATGAAACCATCTGTCAGGTCAGATCACTTCCCACAGGTTGTGGAGGCTGTCAGCCTCATTTGGAGTTGGGGGTGTTGAGACTCTCACAATATGGGGGAGGAGAAGGTTGAAATAATGAACTGATGATGTTCAGGGATAGAAAGAAAACCTGTAAGTCTAATTTAGATAACAGAAGGAGTCCCCACTAGAGGCAGGTAGTGGGTGACAACAGGCAGAGGACAGAGCTGTGAGGAAGACCCTCACAGACCACATGAGCTAGTCCCACAGCAATTGTTACTGGAATTGGTCACTGAAATCTACTCAAAACTATCTTGTGGTTTCTTTCTATTCTCGTCTCAAATTGTTATTTAACTTTTCATAATATTTATGTCTTGTCTCCCCATTTAGTGCAGCTCCTTCAGTGCATGAGCCATGGATATCCTCAGGACACCTTAGAATAGCACTCAGTGGGGCTGACAGTTTAAGAGAATCCCTTCTTACCTGGAAAACTTATTTACAGAAAATAAGTCTAAAAAGAGCCAAGAGAGCTAACAATAACAACAACGAAAATGCCTCCCACTCTGACCTCTCCAAAGTAAATGTCTGTCTGTACTCTCATATAAGCTTGTTCACTGATACAGTGCTTGCGAGTAGGAGTGGAAGAGCGAAAGAAATCAAAAGAGGAAGAAAGAGACTCATTCTCTCCTGTAAGTACTAACTGGAGAACCTCAGGGAATGGACTACAGGCTTTGATCTTCTCTTAACCCTAAAGCTCAAATTGATACCTAACATATGGTTAAATACCTAACACATGTTTAAATGGAAATAAAATCAGCTCATTTTCAAATATTTAAAATGTGATATATATGATGATTAGGAGACAATATTGTTATGAGTTGAATATTCCAAATTCAAGATAATTCCTACCAACATCTCAATGACATTTTTATAGAAATAAAAAAAAAACCCTCATCTTTAAACTCATATTGAATGTCAAGAGACTGAATAGCCTGAACAATCCTGCAAGAGAAAAGTCTGAGAATCACAATTCCTGGTTTGAAAACTTAATACATTACTTCTAGCAGAAAGTTACACAAATGGCCTAAAGACAGTCAGACCAATGGGAAAGATAAAGAATCCAGAAGTATGCTCCCTCCCCTCGCATATGTACACACATACACACAAGCAGGCGCCAAGAGCAATAGGGAAAGGAAAGCCTTTCCAATAAATGGTGGTGGAAGTTGTATATCCAACACACAATATTCACTCAACATGGATCAAAGACATGGATGAACACATGCTGAAACAGTGTGTAGAAGAAACTGGAACTGAGCACCTAAAGCAAGCTAACTTGTGTCTGGGTCTCATCCTCCCTAGAAGCCTGGAGGTCATCCTTGTCTAATTCCTCTCTAAAGTAAATTGTGACTATGCAAGTTTGGGGTCTAAGTACTAATGGATAAGCTTATCAGCTGTGGGAAGGAGTACTGAAGACACTTTCAAGCAAATAGTAGAAACGGAACAGAATAATGCCAACAACATTCTAGCTGCTAAAAGAAACAGAAATGCCGCTTAGAATGCTGAGCAGTGGAAATGGAGGTCAGGCTCTGCAGCCTTTCTGAGCTAACCCATTCATCATGCCCATGTCTTTTTCACATCTCTGATGAAAGCAATGGTGTAGACTTACAGAGAAATAGACCAGAAAGTTGCCAGGCTCTTTCTTTTTTTCTTTTCTAACGCATCTTTATCATCTAATTAGAATGGAATTTCTGGCTTCAGGAAAATATTTAGAATATCAGAAAACAAATATCTTTATATGATCAAAGGATAAACACAAAAATAATTTTCTAAATAAAATATTAAAAATTCAAAAGCAATTAAAAACTTTTAGACTAAATGTTACATTTAAAAGTCACTACGCTTATCACAAGAACAGAAAAAACAGCAGATGAAGCTGCTGGTGTTAATAGCTTAGGAAGTGCCAGGCCAGGAGGTCTCCTGGAGTCTCATGTGATCATTACCACACGTTACCCTATCCAGGGTCGCCTATAACACCACAGTGTTTGTTAAAGTAAATCAATGCATTGAAGAAAGAGGTATAGAGCCGGGCGGTGCTGCACACCTTTGCTCCCAGCACTCAAAGGACGAAGCCAGGCGGATCTCTGGGTCTGTGGCCAGCCTGGTCTACAGAGCTAGTTCCAGGACAGCCAGGGCCACACAGAGAAACCCTTTCTCTAAAACCAAAACAACAACAGCAAAAAGAACATAAAAACCCTTGAAACTAACCTTTAAAAAATGAAATACAAGGGGACGGTAGGGAATATGAACAAAAGACAATGTATGAAATTCCCAAATTAATAAAATATTATTTAGACAAGAGTAAGATGACTTTTAGGTGTCACTTTAAATAGCCAATCTGTGTCTTGCACCTTACAGTTTCACACAAGTCTTGTGTAAAAAAAGGCCCAGATTTAACACCTCTAGTAGATCCCCAGAAACTCCTGATATTGGAGCAGCTCTCCGTGGATTGACCTTGGTGTCATCATTGTTTACATTGATACTAATCACTCTCTTCTGATTAAAAGGTCATATAAGGCCATCGTAGGCAAACTGCTACATCAGCAACAAGCCTTATCTCTGTAATGCCTCTGAGAGCTACTCATAATCCTGGCTGTGCTCTTGGATACACATTTATATTCACAGTATAACTAATAAATTTTATTGAAGTAACTCTTTAGATAAAGGGAAAGATTTTACAAGATCATATAAGTCTTGCAAAAAGAAAGAAATCTGATTACTTTGTAGAGATCTGAACAATTTCCGTAGTTTGACTCTCTTGACACATACTGAAATTCATTCTTGGGAGAATCCTGGTAGAGCTACCTGCAGCTACACAGCAGTGGCTGCCAGAATTCCTTCTCACAGCCTGTGTATGTATGTATGTATGTATGTATGTATGTATGTATGTATGTATGTCTCTATCTATCTATCTATCTATCTATCTATCTATCTATCTATCTATCTATCTATCTCAATGCACTTCTAAGCTTTTACACACCAAAAACACTTTTAATTCTGATGTTGAATTGCTAGTATCTCTTGATTTAGGGGGGAAAAAAACCAGGCTAAAAACATTCAATATGGTCAGTTATTTAGGATGTGACTTATTGCAGAGAATGTGGGCACTGTCTCCAGAAAATTAAAGGCAGTTTGATCTGTGGTGAAGGAAAATATTCCCACATTTTTGGAGTGTCTCACAGCACACAGCCCATGGGGACTGGACACTTCATGCCTGCACCCTTACCTCTGGAGTGTGGCTGGAGTGTTGTACCATGCCATCCACCAATCAAGAAGAAAACATTTGAAGGGCTACAAGGTAGACAGTACATAAAAATAATCTGTCTATAAACTCAGCATGACATAAAGTATACTATTCCACATAATTAAAATAATATACATTTGACTAAAAAATAATAGCTAAGGATTAGGGTGTATGTGTAATTTATTCTATGATTGTGCTTTTGTAAAGTTTTATTTAAGTTATATCTGGAAAATTTTACGTGCCCAGGAGGTAACTTTAAAAAAGCTCATGTTCTTTTTTAAAGATTTATTTATTATGTATACAATGTTTTGCCTGTATGTATGCCTGCATGCCAGAAGAGGGTACCATATCTCATAATAGATGATGGTGAGCCACCCTGTAGTTACTGGGAATTGAACTCAGAACTTCTGGAAGATCAGCCAGTGCTCTTAACCTCCGAGCCATTTCTCCAGCCCTCATGTTAATTTCTTTATAAAGCAGAGTTGATGATTTGTAGCTCTGTATTATTTAACACGCCATTTCTTTTGTTTGTTTGGTTTTAGTTTTGTTTTCTTGGAGACAGGGCTTCTCTGTATAGCATCTCTGGTTATCTTGGAACTCACTTTGTAGACCAGGCTAGAGCCAAACTCACAGAGAGCCACTGCATCTGTCTCCCAAGTTGTAGAATTAAAGGTATGAGCCACCACAGGCAGCCACCATTTATATTCTGACAGAATACAATACTAGCAGTCTTATAAAGAAGTCTTTTTTTTTTCTTTTTTTTCAGAGCGGAAGACTGAACTCAGGGCTTTGTGCTTGCTGGGCAAGTGCTCTACCACTGAGCTAAATCCCCAACCTCTATAATGAAGTCATATGTTTCATTATTACAAACCTAATCTACAGCAAGTAAGAGAACTGGAAACTGTATTAACTCTTATTCAGCTGCTCTCAGAGAATGGTAATTTGTATTTTGAAGTGCGGAGAATTAAGCTCATGCAAAGTAGACAAACACTGTACTGAGCTGCCCACTCCAAGCCCCAGAGAATTATGAACTCTAACAAGATTCCATTAATATCTCTAACAGTCAAGTTACATAACTGATCTTTATTTTATATGTATCTATAACTTTACTTGTATATGTGACAGAGATGTGTGTGCACTGTTTTGTGTGTGAGTGTGTATTTGTGTATGTGACAGCGGTATGTACACTGTTTTGTGTGTGAATGTGGCTGCTTACATGCGGAGGTCAGAAGACAACCTTAGGTCAACTTGGTCCTTGCCTTCCACCTTATTCTGATACGGGGCTTGTTTCCTGCTGCACAGATCAGGCTAGCTTCTGTCTCCCTCCCATTTCCCCAAAACATTACTGGGATTTATAAACAGTTGTTATTTCAGCGTTGGTTATACGTTCTGGGGATTCAAACTCCAATCCTCATGTCTTTATGGCAAGCACTTTTACCCACTGAGCCACCTTCTTCAACCTGACCTAATATATTTTAATAGAAGACACTGTGACTCTATTCTTATTTTGTTTTTTTTTTCTATTTAAATTATTACTGTATGGCATATACTTTTTGTTAAATATTCTTAAAATAATGAAATATTAGTCAAATTTAGTAATAAAAAGGAGACCTCAGTTTTCTTATCTTTTGGAAAAAACAAAACAGCTACCTCAAAAGGCTGGTGCAATGATTGAAAAAAAGTAACGTTTTCTTTTAAACAGCTGAGGGCATCTGATATTTGGTAGCGACCACTCTACCACTAGCAACCTTCCCAGTCCAGGAGTTAATCTCCAAGTGATCAATAACTGTGATGCTAACATTCTGGGTTTTATTGTTGAAGACAACAAATGCCAAAGTCTTATGCTTGAGTTCAACATAGTAAAGTCAAAGAGAACAGTATACAGATTTCTCACAGAGGCATGGTTCTGCTTACCTGATTTCACTTTCTTGTGTTCATAACTGACCATCAAAAATAGATACACAGAGATAACAGAATGGACAGTGTGCTTTGCTGAGATGCGAACGTAACAGTTACCCACCTGTGCAGTTCTTCTGTTTTGTCTTCAGTTGGACCTACGATTAGTAAACAATGGCGAAGGACAGCTGCCATGACACGGAACTGATGAGAATCACTCTGTGGTAAATGAAAGGAGGAGAGGAAGAGTTGGAGGTTGAAAGCTGTAACAAAAGAGTCAGGTGCACTGATACACCCCTTGCTCCCTGAACAGTCCTTTGCCATATGAGAAGATGGCAAGACACTCCGAAATTTCTAAAGCAAGAAGCAAATCATTGCCATTTCACATGAATTAATAACCATAACCACCAGCAAAAATGGCTGATGCCAGTAGGTGTTGACCTAGCTACCTTGTTTTATCATTTGGGAAACTCAATTCCACTTAAGGACTTTTCATTTCCAGACAGTCTGGATTCTTTTATTCCTTGTAGATACTGTGCCAGTTTACTAATCTAACAAAAGTTCAGATAAACGTAAGCTATACTGAGTTCTTTTATAACTAGTTGCCCATTTTTAATGAAACTGTTTCATCTCGTAGCTTTCAAAAGTAATGAGTACAACAACTTGATTTTTTTTTTTTTTTGGTTTTGGGATATAGGATCTGGCTATGTAGCCTAGACTGGTCTTGAACTTATAAACCTTTTACCTCTGCCTACCAAGTATTGAGCTTACAATAGGTATATACCACCATGGATGACCACCATTTTAATTTTCATCCATCTTTTTAATCTCTCGGGTCTCCCATGACTATCGAAAATGATTAGAATTGTACTTATTGGGGGCAGTAAATACTTCCCCAATACTCATTCACTGGCAGTGAATTAAAGACATGGAGCTAGAGAGAAAGAAATTAACAATGAGAAGTAAGTCAAGTTCTGAATAACCATTTGTTTTACCTCTGCTACCTCTATATCTATAATGAGATCTTGGGCCATTACAATTTCTTTTTCTGTGTGTGCATGTGTGTGTTGTTATGTACATGCATATGTGACGTGTATGTGCACAGGCCAGTGATTGATGTCAGTTATCTTTCTTTGTTGCGCTCTATTTTATTTACTGAGGCAGGGTCTCTCCTGTATCTCTCTAACTCACCTATTTGGCTGGTCTGATGAGCCAACTTGCTTTGGAGAGCCTGTTTCACCATGGGAGTATGAAGACTGAAGTATGATGCCATACCTGGCTCTATCATGGTGCTAGAGCAGAAATCTGGTCCTCACACCTGCACAGCATGAACTTTATCCACTGAGCCATCTCCCTTGCATAATCACACTGCATTTAGCCACCTGCATCAAGGTCCTCTCTCTCTAACACAAAAGAGGATACATCAATGAAGGGATAATTATGATAGCCCATATACTACAGGAAATCTGAGTTACTTCAAAAGCAGTAATTTTTAAAAGTTCTTAGTATATCAAGTCCACCTAAAGTGAAACATGTATGCATTTATCATATATAAACACATTCATAATTCATACTCTTTAAAGACACCTCTCACAGACTCTAACAAACTATAGGATACACTTTCACTACTCATAATATGGCTGAACATAATTTAAATGTAATACGTTGTGTTGTTTGGCTACACAATCACTACTCAAATGTTAATAATTCATGTACTTTAAAAATGAAATTCAGAGGAAGATGGATGGATCTGGAAATGATTTTAAGTGAGGTAAACCAGACTAGAAAAACAGACAGAGACAGGTGGATATCTCAGTTTGAGACCAACCTGGTCTACAGAGCGAGTTCTAGGCCAGCCAGGGAACACATCACAAATGGATTTGAGAAAGATAAAGGCTTCAGTCATGTAATGGGGCACGCTTGCACTTGGAGTCAAGCAAGAGCCTAGGCTATAACCTCACATCAATCACACGCCTCTGAGTGTTAGTTCCCTCTCACACATTTCCACAAACATGAGGTTCTGTGTGGATTAAACAGAATGGTTTGCACAATACCACTTTAAAACTGTGAATAAAATATGAAAGCGAGGGAAGGGAAGAGGAAGGAAGGGAATGAAGTATGACTGTAGTGCTGCAGAAAGGCATGATAAAGAAACAGCTGTGAGTGTGAAGGGAAGAGCAAAGGTCTGAGGAAGGAGGGCTGGTGGAACCAAGGGAGCTAGAACCAAAGAGCAAGAATAGAGGTTGTCACGTTCACCACCCAGCCCCAGTATCTGGGGGGAACTCTTTTGTATGAATATATTCTTACTTGTCCTAAAGTACATGAAGCACATAAAACTTATGTCAAACTAAACTATTACTTAACCCTGGTAAGACTGTCTCTTGCTTGGTTTCAAGTTGGGATAGTACCCTTGTTGCCTGTGCCACGGAGCCACATCTCCAGGTCTTGCTTTTTTGTGACAGGGTCTCATTATGTAAACCAGGCTGTCCTTGAACTCACATCCCTGCATTGCTCCTGCTCACTACTAGGGATTATGGGTGTGTACTAGCATGCTCCGTTGTGCTTCCTTTTAAAGCAGACAGTCCTATATTCTGGAGGTAACAAACTTTGCTCATAATGATAATGACAAGCCTCTTACAAAACTATCTATATTGGTCTTTCCCCAATCTGCAATCGCAAATACTACTTTCCACACCATTCCCTTCTTTTCATACCCCTGATTCCCAAATTGTACTTTCTGTCTGAAATGCGCCCTTTACCTGTACCTAAGTCTCTGTATGTTTCTGTTCAGCAATGTTGAACCTGGGCTGTCTGCCCCTACTGCCTGTTATTTCCTTTTCTACCTCTAGGAAGCTTTTTATTTTTTTATTTTTTAATTTTTGGGGGGCTACCTGACTGATATCATTGTGTCGTGTTAGTTTTTTTTGTGTGTGTGAAATCTCTATTTGTAATTTCACATATTTAATTAAACTTTATTTCCTTCACTAATTATCTTCATAAAGACAGAAGGTATGTGTTAAGGTGAATAAATTCTAATCCAAATGTCAAGTATAATATACAGAGAGAAAACTGCTTAAACTGTAAATGTATAGCTAAATAACTTTTCACAAAATGAGCAACTATGATAAGCAACACGAAAATCATGTAATACCAGCATGGAGAGCTCCAGAACTTCCTGATCCCACAGATGACATTCTCCCAAGCCCTAACTTCCACTATCACAGTGAGTTTTGTTGGCACTGAACTTTGTATAACTAGGATCAAAAAACACAGACTCCAGTTCTCTCTAGTCCTGAGACTGATCACGTTGTATGTAGTTGCAATGGTTCTTTTGGTACTTGACAGCTCACTTGTCACTGGTCTGCAACACCATGAAAAAACTTGGGGCCTTCACCACAGATAAGAAAACACTAGGTACCGTGCGAGAGGATTACCGGGGCTGGACAGATGGCTCAGTGTATGTGAGCTCCATGGTTGGTTAGAGACTCTGCCTCAAACAACTAAAGTGGAAAGTAATTGAGGAAAACAGCTAACATCAACCTCTGGCCTCCACACACATGCACACATGCAATCCCCCACCCCATATATCATATACATGCTGCTTTTTGGTTTTTTTCAAAAAAGCATTGCTATCATATGAGTGTACTGAATACATTACATCACAATGTACTTATCTTTCCTCCTCTCAATGGGCACTTTGACTATTTCCTGTTTGGGGCATTCTTCACTGTTGCCATAATCATACTTGTTACATGTTATCTGGCATGTACAGGGTTCATACCCAGGAGAGGGAATGCTGCATCATGGAATACGGAAGATTTTTTAAAATAAACGGTACTAGTTCAAGTGGACATGAAATGGATTTGAATCTTTACTTTATATCACAGACAAAAAAATTAACCAGAGGTAGAAAAGAAACCTAAATATACAGTTGGCTGTGTGCAGGTAGATTTATTGTATACTTTATCCTCCTCTTTTAGTCTATATATCAACAAGTATTTGTTAGAGGCATGCTATCACTAACCACTTTTATTCAGAAAAGAGTGGGGCTCAACAGGTAAAAATGCTTGTCATGCAAGTCTGATGACCTAGGTTCCAACCCTGAACTAAGGTAGATGGAGTCCCCAATCTACAAAGTTATCCTCTAATCTCTGTATGTGCATGGTAGAAATGTGTGCAACACCCCCACCATATATAAACACACACACACAAATACAATGATAAATTTTAAAAATAAAATTTACAGCTGGGTGTCATAAAACACACCTTTAAGCCCAGCATTTGGGAGGCAGAGGCAGGAGGATCTCTGTGTGTTGGAGGCCAGCCTGGTCTACACAGTGAATTCTAGGCCAGCTAGGGCTACAGAATGAGACCCAGTCTCAAAACATAAAATAGAATAAAATAAAATAAAATAAGTGTGGGGGCTTAAGTGATGGCTCAGTGGCTCAGATTACTCACTGCTCTTCTAGAGAACCTGGGCTCAGTTACCAGCACTCACATCGGGTCATTTCCAACCTCCTGGAATTCCAGTCCAGATTAGATGCTCTCTGATCTCTGTGAGAGCCTGCATGCATTACATAGGCACACACATGTATGTATGTATTTTTGAAAACCTTTAGGAAAAAAATGCTAGAATGGGCACTATTTCCTACTATTGGTGTAGGAATTTAATTTGTGTGTGTGTGAATTTAATTTCAGCTCAATCTGCAGTGTCCTCACCTGTCCAGTGGAGCTAAGGTCATATCTTACCTCTCTTGGTAAAACAGAGAATAAAAACTTCTCTTGGTAAAACACTAGATAAATATGATACGTACAAGTCTTATTTTCTGGTTTCACAACTCAGATTTTCTGTCTTTTAGGACATTTGTATTTTCATCTCTCCTCTGAAATGACATTACATCCCAAAGGAAGAGAAGGAGGAAAGTCCCCGAGAACAAAAGATGAGAAGAGTGAGACAAGTAGGCTGGGGTGGTAACAGGGTCAAAGTGAGATTAAAAAAGGAGGAAGCAGATCTCTTTACACAGTTCTCACTTCTTAATTAGATTCAATATTTACTACTATTTTCCTCTCTCGTGCAAATTGTGAAAGATGCCACTTTATTTGCAAAAATATTTTTCTTGTGTATTTTCATCCAAAGGTTGACCTAGCTAACCTATGCCTGAGAAAGGACAAGGACCTGGAAAACATGGCTACGCAATGTTAAAGTGGTTCTTTATTGTCAAGTATATAGACTATAGAAAAAAAATAGTAAACATTATAAGAGTATGTTATAGTTTAAAATGTCCTTCCCAAACTGAAACTTGATTTTGGTAGTGGCAATGGTGGTAGGACTAATGAACAGGTAAATACTGGCACCAGAGGACCTCTCTAGGCTCCATTATGTCTATACGCTTTTTTTTTCCATTTGGATTTTCAAGGCAGGATTTCTCTGTGTAGGCCCGGAACTCACTCTGGAGACCAGGCTGGCCTCAAACTCAGAAATCCAATCTGCTTCTGCCTCCCAAGTGCTGTGATTAAAGGCGCATGCTGCCACCACCTGACCTTCTACATGCTCTTTTATGTAGACTTTTACTATATGTGGCATTTCTACCACATATGATATAGTATGGGGGATCTCTCCAGATGTGACTTCTTCATTTGGGACTCCCCAGACTCTAGAAATGTGGTGTAAAGCGCTATTATTTTATAAATTACCAACTTCTGCTGTTACAAAGCAGCAGACACAGGGTAAGACACAACTGTGCGCTTATTTCCCTGTGCCTGTATGCGTTTCCTTATTAGACTGTTAGCACCTTGAGGGCAGGTTGCTTCACCTCAAATCTGGGCCTCATTTAGAACCTAGGCTCAAAGAAGGATTTGTTGAAATGATTCAACAACTAATTGCTGCATAGCCTAGAGTTTTGTTTGTTTGGTTGGTTTTTTTTTTTTTTTTTTTGGCTTGTTTTTATTTTTTTAAATATCCTATCCTTTTCCACATTTCCATCAAAATCTCTAGAATAAGCCTTGTGTTCCTATGTGGTGTTCTCAGTGAATGTTTCTGGTGCTTCCTGTAAGGTGCACAGCATCTTCTGAGCACTGGGTGATCGTCTTCTCTGTCTGCACTGGCTTTCTGTCTCTAGTGTCTACTGGCTCTGTGCTTTCTTGCTGCACCAGTACCCAGGCACACAGGGAGGGGATGGGAACCATGTCAAGAGTCTCTGGAAAACACAAATTGCTCCATCAATAGAGATACTGGTGAAAATAAAATAGGAAAAGACAAGATTATTTTAAAACTACCTTTCTACAGTTAATGTTATGCTCTGCTGGAGAAACCATTTCACCTTTTCAAATATACTATCTTTAAGAAAGAGAGAGGCAGGTAGAGGGATAGAAGACAGAAGGAGAGACTTCGGAGAGGAAGGGAGAAGGAGAGAGGACAGCTAAATTCACATGTGGAAATGAGACCAGCTTTAAGAAAAAGAACCTTCAAATTAATCTGCTATGATGCGTTTATAGGCAGCAGGAATTTAACACTGCAGCAGGAACAACTGGTACTAATTTGTTAACCCTCAAAAGACACTCAGTCATTAATTTGTGCTTTTGGTGAAATGTAAATGAAAGGAGTCATAAAAATACTTGCTAAAGCTGGGCATGGTAGCACACACCTGTAATCCCAGCACTCCGGGAGGCAGAAGCAGGCAGATCACTGTAAGCCTGTACACCCTGGTCTACAAATCGGAGTCTAGGAGAGCCAAGGCTACACAGAGAAATCCTGTCTCACGCAACCAACCAATCAATCAACCAACCAACCAACCAACCAACCAACCAACCAACCAACCAACCAAAATCCCTGTTAAAACAGTTAAAACCAAACCCCGATGCTTTGTTTTTCTTTAACTCTTTATTTTCTCTAGCTGTTAGGCTATAACTACAGGCATAAACATCCTAAAGTCAGATGCCTTGGGTTTGAGGGTGTGGATGCAGATTCAGGCAAGATATATCTTAAAAAACCCGTAAACTTTTGAAAGCCTCTGGCCCATCAATTTCGGATATGCAGACTACACAAGAAAAATCATGTCTATAATACAGCTTGTTACAGGCTGATAAACATGAGGAATTCTATTTTCATATTTATATGCATCAGTATTATTTACACTCACAAGTGATTTTTACCCTACAAGTATTCTTCCATAAGGCTCTTTATCTCTAAAATTTCTCAGTGGGAAAGTAGTATCAGAAATTTGTCTTGGTTGCAGAACCATCTTTTTTTCTCCAAAAAATCTTAGTTACAATACAAATCTAAAGAGTCAACAGCAATAGCAAGAATCAAAGGTTCACTCTTTTTAAAATTTCTCTTTCCAGTGTAGAAATGAGGAGCCTAGAGACTCACCCCCAGAGGCTGCTCCTAGGGAGCTTTCTGCCAGAAGGAATATATCTTAAAACCTTTATTCTTAAAATGATTTATCTTGGCTAGCCGGAGCCTCCAATCTGGAGCTCACAAATGCTAAGGAGGCATTCTTGAGTCACACTCTTAGCCCTGAAGACTGTTCCTCAAGAACAGCGTGGGGAGAGCTGAGGATTATAAAACGATTGCAGCTTGTAAAGATGATTCTTTCTGGTCACATTAGCAATGAAGGCTGACTGGAAAGTGCAAGCAGCGCTTGTCTGCTTGTCTTCTGAGTGGTGAGTTTAAACGTAATTTGTATTTTTTTTTTTTTTTTGGCCCATATGTGGCATTTTCCTATACTGCCTGAGTCTGCACTTTTTTCCTAAGAAGAAAAATAATATTTATTTTAAAAGTGGATTCTCAGTAATTTTTCATATTGCTTTATTTTGGTTGGTATTTAAAGCATTAACCATTCTCCTGCAAATGTCCTCAGTATGACAAAAACCTGACACACTGAATTCCAGGGAAGTGGACTCTTCCCTCCTGAGCTTCTCTGTAATGGATGAGAAATCTGTAGGCTGAGTTGTGAGTGCCTCCAGAAAAAGGTACTCTATGCTTTGGTTTCTGTGTCTTGTAAATAATGTTTAATTCTAGCTAACTTCTGCCTCTGCCTTCTCCAGATGGCTAATTCTCAGCCTTCAGATCGCAGGAAGGACGTCCAGGAATGTCTCCACATTGTTACTTTCCTCTCCTAGCACTAAGCACAATTCAATTACACACCAATTTGCTAATTTACTGCCCGTTTCTACCTACAAAACTAAAGTTTCATGAAGGCAAAGACAATGATTAGTATTTGCCAGTGAGCTCCCCAATGCCTGCGACAATGTCTAGTAACTGTTTATAAACATCTGTTGAGCAACTGTTGAACACAGAGACCCATGAAGACATTCTTTTATAAATAGGTTGTCAAAGATCCCATTTTCAGTGCTGTTTATATTTCTGCAAGCTTCAGTATTGGCCCAGTGTCACAATCATAACACATACTTTATAAAAGCAGCATAAAACTGCCCTGTGGCTTACACAGACAAACCTATTCTAGGACCACTGGCCTGTTCTGGGGAGAGCCTATGTCTTGGAGTACAAGCATTCTGGAACACTGGATGAGGCTTTGCTACTTCAATATTTTCTGGAGCTCCCCACTCCCACTATCACTCAGCTGAAGCACACTATGTGAAGCTCATTCAGTGTCCTAACCCTTAGCATGTGCCTCCCACACATACACTGTTAGCAGCCACTGAGGTTGACGCCATCTTGTTACCCATTCAAACACTGTAGTAGAGCAAGACAAGGCAACCATCTCAGAGACGCTTTTACAACTAAATGGAGATCTTAAAAACACCAAAACAAATAGTGTGAGAAAAATAACCACAGAAAAGTACCAAACAAGCAGAGACCTAACATTTTAAATATTCCAAATATTTGGTTTTAAAGCACAAATGGAGCATGTGGGCTTTCTACATCTTTTCCTGCCAAGTCTCAGTAGAAGCTGACTACACTGCAGTCATCTGAGACAGCTGTTAGCACTGATCTTCAAATATTTGCTTTCACAATACAGACCTATTTGCACTTTACAACTCAGATGCCTGTATACGCTCACTATAGCTGTGCTGAGACAAACCAGTAAGCTGCTGGCAAAAACATGGGTGAGAATTACTTCAAATGGACAGGGCAAGTGATGCCCCTTGTGGGTTTCCTCAAGCTGAATTTCATGTTTAACACACTGTTCTTATAGAAACTCAGATATAAACTATCAACTCTGCCTTCCTTGGGGTTGCTAGAAGGTCCAAGCCACAAAGAATGATCTTAGTCAAGAAGCTGAGTGGTTTAAAACAATGCTTCCTACTTCCTGGTGTACTCAGCCTGTTTTCTAGGACTGATGGAAACATAAACATCTAGCTGTGGTTTTAGGCTGTTAGGGCTCCACAGCACTACAAAGAAACCCTGGGAGACTGTAATGCAATACATTTAATAGTTTTCACTCTTAACAGGTATCAGCTTTGGCTCGTCAACTGATTAGGTTTATTCTAACTTTTTTTTTTTTGTTGTTAAATATGTTATTTATTATATATACAATGTTCTATCTGCATGTACACCTGCACGTCAGAAGAAGACACCAGATTAGACAAATGGGTATAAGCCACCATGCGGGTGCTGGGAATTGAACCCATGACCTCTGGAAGAGCAGCCAGTGCTCTTAACCTCTGAGCCATCTCTCCAGCCCTATTCTAACTTTTAAGATGGTAGTCAATACAAGAATCTATCATTAACCTACTGTTTCTCCAACTTGTCACTTGAACCTTGTTCTTAAAGGCACTCAGAAAGGACATGGTTGTAACTCAGAAGGGTCTACCTAGCATCATACAAAACAGTATGTTTTATCCTATTCTTATTTTTTCTTTTATGCATATAGGTGTTTTGCCTGTATGTATATCTGCACCATAGGCATGCCTGTTATCCATGAAGGCCAGAAGAGAGCATCAAATCCCCTGGAACAAAAGTTACAGGTGGTTGTGAGTCACCATGTGTATGCTGGGACTAAAACCCAGGTGCTCTGGAAGGGCAGCCAATGCTGTTAACTGCTATCTCTCCAGCCCTTGAAAGAATTTAGCTTAGAAAATACCTTAAAGTTTAGAAAACAGTCTAATGAGGAAACTAGAAATATTTTTCATTTCCTAAGCATTCTTCTTTTTTGTTTTGTTTTGTTTGGCTTTGCTTTGCTTTCTAAGACAGGGTTTCTCTGTATAACAGAGCCCTGGCTGTCCTGAAACTCACTTTGTACACCAGGCTGATCACAAACTCACATACCAGCCTGCCTCTACCTCCTGAGTGCAGGGATCAAAGAAAAACATGTGCCATCACTCCCAGCTAGCACTCCTCTCTTGTGTGGAAGAACAATTAACTCCAAGCAGATGTGTGTGTTCTTCCCATCCTCACCTCTTTATGCACCTTCCAGCTGTCGACCGTCACATTGAACAAAGCTTTGAGGGCTTCAATGGCACAGTCTGTCTCCTGAGGTGAGAGAGGAGGTCCATTATGGTCTATGGCCGATTCATACTCATCGGTCCACTTGATGCTAAAGGCACTTTCCAAGATCTGGGTTAGCAGCGGTAGTCCCTGGAGCTCATAGCGCAATTGTGACCTGATGTCAGTGTGCAAAAGTGACAAGAGGAAGAGCAAGCGCAAGTCAAAGCACTTTATGTCATTGATAAATTTTCGGTCCTTGCATTTTCTCAGGAGGTTACAGAGCTTTGCAGCTAGGTTCAGTTCCAGGCTGAGCTGCTGTGCCATCTGACTGTTGAACACGATGTTACACAGACATTTCAATGATTCCACAATAACTGGGAACTCTGACACCTTCTCCAAAGAATCATCCGACTCGTGGAGTTTGGCTAGTCTCAGCAGTATTTGCATATTTTCTTTAGTTGTTACAGGAACTAAAATCTTTTTGTCTCTGGATAGAATGCGGAGTACTTCCAGGCAGGACACTTGACATGTTGTTGGGACGTCCTTTACAAGGACTTTAAATATGCCTTCACAGAGTTTCTGAAAAACAAGAGCAAGTATGCAAGAAAATCATTCATTATTTGGTGCAAACGATATTAAATACAATGTTTTCTACCAATGCAGGCTCAAGAGCTGGTTCTAAGAGAGCTTTATTTTTTCTATAAATCATAAAACCATCTCGACTAGAAGCCAGCTTCCTTCACTTCTACAGATATGGAAATGGCCAGGCAGAGAGGGCGAGTACCTTATGCTGGGCAGTAGATGCGGGGCACTTAAGAGCAGGGTCACCACATTTGGGTCCACTGTGTTTTCTCTTAAAACCATGTATTTTATCTTAAATCACTAAAATAAAATATCTTTGATAGCTTTAATCTTAACAGGGCTTTAAAAAGCATAGTACTGGGATAAAGGGGAATCAGGGCAAATCATTGCTGTTCCTTCCCAAGAGGGGGAGCTAAAGATGGGGAACTAGTCCATAGCTATGTAGGGGTGCCCACAAAGGCAAGAGGATGCTGGCTCCCTTGGAGCTGGTGTTACAGGCAATTGTGAGCCAAACAATGTGGGTGCTAACCAAACCTACATCTTCTGGAAGAGCAGCAAACATCTGACAGCTGAGTTCTCTCTTTAGCCCTTATCTTGTGTTTCAGCACCATTAGTATTATTGCCAAATTTAGTAACAGTGCCTCAAAATTCAATGTCAGCTTCCTTCTTAAACTGCAGGTCTGCCTCTCTCAAATTTAATTTCATATATAGATCAAGCAAGTGTTATCCTTCTATTATTAAGACATTTCTGTACTTCATTATTTTTCAAAACCAACATATAAAGCCAGTAAGACTTTTAAAGTAAAGTTTCTGTTAGCCTTTCCTTAGACTTTAACTCTTCTAAAAGAAGCCGCCGGAGTCAAACACGATTCTGCAAAACTCCCGGGTTCATATGCCACTTCCCAATACAGCCTAGTTATATGTCTAATGAAACTGTTAACACATCTAATGAAAATATTAGTTTTAAATGTAAACATGTTCTCTAAATAAAGGTATGAAGGTGCTTTATTTAACAAGTTAAAGAAAAATTTCATAACCATGTCAATTCTATCCCTGTCACACCAGATAGCAAGGCTTTCTTTCACTGTTAAAGCAGTATTTTAAATGGCTATTGTCTAGGGCTAGAGGTAAGTATGGTAGTTATTAAAATTATATAAGGCAGGGAATTTCCCCCATTTCAGATCTATCAAATTTAAAACAAACACATATATTGTGTATACTATTTCTCCTGTGGTGCTATCCTGGGGACAGCCAAATAGTCTGTACCACCACACTTTTTTTTTTTTTCCAAGAAAGAAATGGTCTATCTTCCTGCATAAAAAACCTTGAATACAGGACTTGAAAGGCAGTTCAGCCAATACCACAAGCAGACCTACAGAGTAAACTAACCCGGGCCCATGGGAACTCACAGAAACTGAACCACTAACCAAAGAGCATGCTTGGGCTGGACCTAGGACCCCTACACATGTAGCAGATGTGCAGCTTGGTTTTTATGTGGTCCCCTAACAACTGAAGTGAGATCTGTCTCTTACTCTGTTGCCGGCCTTTCGACCCCTTTCCTATAGCCAGGCTACCTTCTGGTCTCAGCAGGAGAGGATGCACTTAGCCCTGCTGTGACTTAATGTGCCAGAATGGGCTGGTACTCATGGGGCATCCCCTTCTCTGAGAAGAAGAGGAGGGAGGGTGGGCAGAGGTTATATGAGGGTAAGGCTGGGAAAAAAGGAAGAAGGGGGATGAAATCAGGCTGTAAAGTAAGTGAATAAATAAATAAATAAATAAATAAACGAAAGCAAGAAGAAGAACAAGCGGGAGGAGGAAGAAAAAAAAGAGCACTGGTTGCTCTTCTAACCCCCATCCCTTGCTTTGATTTGAAGGCTCAAAACCATCTATAACTCCAGTTTCTAGGGAATACAACGCACTCTTCTGGGCTCCATGAGCATTGCATATTGCATGCAAAACACCCATGCACATAACAATAAAAAGAATAAAAGGTAACTGTAGAATTAAATATAAAATATAACATGTAAATATGGTATAGTACACAGATAACTTTATTTACTAAGCCAAAACAACAGCAACAACAAAATTTATATTGTCCCTTTCTTCAGACACAAGAGGGAAGACAGCATGAGAATGAGTCAGAATAACCAAGGATGGGGACACAAAAGTTTACATAGTCTCTTTCTTCAGACACAGGATGGGGAAACTGAAACCTATGAAGAAAGTGCAAGAGGTCAGAGACACCTACAGAGTTTACACCTTAAACCTAAAAGTTTACCACAAATCACCCAGCAACCAAACATGAGAGTTTGAGTTTCCTAGCAGTTGTCAATCCTAGCTTCTCCAGAGCATGCTATTTCTTATGACTGGCATTCCTCATGTAATGGCTGGTAGATAGCTTTTTATTGTCTCAGGTTTTAGATGTCTACTTACTTTCTGAAAAATACAAGTACTTAAGACAATGTAGGATTGAAGAGGTGGTTCAGTGGTGCAAGTGCCTGTCATGCAAGTGTGAGGAGCAGAACTTGGAGCCATAGGATCCATGTACATATTGGGTGGGAGAGGCAGCCTGCCTGGAATGCCAAGGAATGGGAGGCAGAAACAGGATCTCTGGACCAACCCAGTTATCTGAATTAGTTGTACTGGTAAGCTCTGGATTCAAATGAAGACACCCTGCATCAGTAAATAAGCTGAAGGGTGACACCTGACATCAATCTTAGGTGCACACATGAGTATCCATATATGTGCACACACACTCACACATGCGTGCACACCACAAACAAAAAGCAAGCAAGTAGTTGTAATAGATATTTTACTAAGCACAGTAATTTCTTCTCAAAGAATTTTAGAAGAAAACCACACTTGGGTCAGTCAGAACAACTGAGTATTTATGTTTAAACCAAGCAAAAGGCTGAAGAGGCAGCCTTCTCTACAACTCTACTGACTGCATGTACTACTTCTGTATTTAAAGGCCCTTGTCTGTCTTCCTTTCACTCTTCCTTACCAGTATTTATCAATCTGTATTGGTATTGGAGATGGCACATAAGTGCCCTACCACTGAGCCAAAGATGAATACTCTATAAATCGACTCTCCTCCTTTCCCCCCTTTTAGGTTTTTTTTTGAGATAGGGTGTCTCTGTGTAGTGCTTGCCCACCTGGAGCTTGCTCTGTAAACCAGGCTGCCCTCGAACTCAGTGATCCGCCTGCCTCTGCCTCTTGAGTGCTGCGATCAAAGGTGTACGCTACCACCACCAGGCCGCTTTTACTCTTAAAACATACTCTATGCCTACAAAGTCAAAGTATAAGACTCAATAACAAAAACTTAAGAGTAAGATCCTAGTAGTTCTCCACAGTTGCCAGAAAAAAATTAAGCAATGTGCACCAGAACTGAAAGATCAGAGCAGACTGTAATGATGGTTCTCAAACCTCAGCATGCCTCATACTCAAAAACTGTTATACCTCACCTCCAGTTTCTGACTCAACAGCTCCAGGGGGAGGCTGGCACCTTTACCAAGGGTCCTGAGAAGCACTGAATACAGTCGGCACAGACTGACACGTCTTAGATGTTAGGACGTTAACTAAGGTTCACTGTTAGAGGTATGCAGAAATGTACACACGTGGAGCAGAGAAGAGTAAGCAGAATTAAGGCCACTGGCACAAATGCATTAACTTCCTTGGTGTCCTGGGCTGATGTGTAAGCATAGCAGGGAAACAAATGTGTATCACTGTCTGATGACAAGCCCTTCCTTAAATGTTAGAAACCATGCATGAGGGAGGCACATTACTTGTTTAAGGTTGACACTGGACTTGAAACTTGTTCAACTTACTAAGGACGCTATAACCAAAACAGAATGGTGAAACTGAGAACTAGAGTTGGTATTTAACTTGATTGATTCAAGTCTTGCCTCTTCTACTTATTCCTGGTATGACCGTGTTAAATTATTTTCTTCTTTAGACATTGCACTTATCTTTTTATTTTCCTTCTAAGTGCAGGTTTTTATTTCTTTTTCAAAGTTTTCATTATAATATTTAATACTTAAATATTAATAAACATTTCTTATTACCATAAACTGTGCATGAACATTAGTTTAACTTGTCCTTTGATCATTCAACATAGGTAAGGTCATTTAATTAAATATTTCCTTATATTAAAAACTTAAATTTCCTTTTTTTTTTTTTTTCATTTTTTGAACAGAAGACCAACTGCACAGGCTCTAAGATCAACAATCAATAAAGGGGACCTCATGAAACTGAAAAGCTCCTGTAAAGCAAAGGACACTGTTATCAAAACAAAACGACTACCTACAGATTGGGAAAGGATCTTTACCAACCCTATATCTGATAGAGGGCTATTATCCAGAATATATAAAGAACTTAAGAAGTTAAACAGCAACAAATCAAGTGACCCAATTAAAAAAATGGGGTACAGAGCTAAACAGAGAATTCTCAATAGAGGGAACACTGAATGGCAGAAAAACACTTAAAGAAATGCTCAACATCCTTAGTCATCAGGGAAATGCAAATCAAAACGACCCTGAGATTTCACCTTATACCCATCAGAATGGCTAAGATCAAAAACTCAAGTGACAACACATGCTGGAGAGGATGTGGAGAAAGGTAAACCCTCCTCCATTGCTTTAAACTTGTACAACCACTTTGGAAATCAATCTGGCGTTTTCTCAGACAAATAGAAATAATGCTACCTCAAGATCCGGCTACACCATTTCTAGGCATATAACCAAAAAAATGCTCAAGTATACAACAAGGTCATTTGCTCAACCATGTTCATAGCACTTATCTTCAATATCAGACATATATACCACTTAGGACAAAGCCTGGCATATAATGAATATTTAGTACATGTATCAACTATACATAATTGGGAGACCAAAAAAAAAAAATCCTAAAGTCTTTAATTTGGCATAAGACCCTCTGACCTGTCTTTACATTAAAAAAAAACAAAACAAAACAAAACAAAACAAAAAAACATTTATTTGTGTATATGTGCATGCACATAGGCAGAAGTCATAGGAAAACTTTGGGAGTTAGTTCTTTCCTTCCAACATGTGAACATGTGAGTTCTGCGGAACAAACACCTCTACCTATACAGCAATCTGCTGCTGGCCTAACCAGTCTTTTGAGTTTTCTCTCATACTATTTTAAGCTCTTTTGTTCTCTGACCCTCTCTCCCCTCTATGAACGTCACTCCTCCTCTGACTATAGTTCCCATTTGTATAATGAAAATAATATCATGGGCCTCTCATAAGAGATGCCATGAAACAATCCTTCATGGCTACTTTCATTCTTTTATTTCCATTTAACTGTTAACAGAGGATGGAGAGCATAAGGTACATCCACAAAACTAACTCACTGACATTCCTAACCTTCAAACCTTGGTGTCTTATCTACATCATTTTCACAATTCTTTCTAAGAAGGAAAGAAGGCAGCAGAGACATCTGTTCTTGTGAAAAAAGGCTTTCACACAAGGAAACTTCCAGAATGGCTTAGGTTACTTAAATGCCTATGTTGTTTAAAATATAAACTTAAAAAAAGAAGCTTTTTTTTTTTTTAAAGGACAAGAAATTAAGTAAGATGTGGATTAGGAGGAACTGGAGAAAGGGCTGTGATCAGAATACACAATGCATGCGTAAAATCCCACAGCTTTAATAGAGCAACATCCACAGCTATGCCATGTTCTCTATGCCACGACCTTGCCCTTAGTCAAGCTGCCTGACCTTTAATAACATGCGTATTATTTTAATAAACAAAATTATAATCATGTACACCTAATTTTGTTTCCTGAAATTAAAAAAAAAAAAACAAACCTGATTTCCCACAGCTGCTATAGGGTCCTTATATAAACATGATTTTAAAAAAATGTTTTCATTTTATATGCGTGAGTGTCTTGCCACATGTATATATATGTACCACATTCATGCTTGGTCCCTTAGGGGACAGAAAAGGGCATTAGATGCCCTGGAAATAGAGTTGAAGAGAATGATAAATCATCCATGTGGGTACCAGGAACTTAACGCAGGTCCTCTAGAAGAGTAATGAGCACTCTTGACCACTGAGCCATTTATTTCTTCATAAATACAACTTTAAATGGACACATTGAATGTAATTCCTGTTATCACTGCAGTTTTAGCATGAAATGCAGCTGAGTCCAGAAAAATCAATGGATTCAGCTTTACAAAGTACAGTTCCCAATTTTATTTTTTGTTTATGTGCTTTGCAGTTTATTAAAAACCTTTATATGTGCCATTCAATTTAATAAATGCTTAACGAATACATTTTTTTAGTGATTGATTATAAAATGGAATGAGCTAATGGAGAGACAAAGCTATAATATATAAATGCAGGTCTACTGGGAACAGTGAGGGAGGGAGAAGGGGAGTGCATGCTGGGGGAAGGAAAGGGCTACTATGCTACTGTTTTTGAATCAAGACTGTTAAAAGCTTTAACATTAATCAGATTTTAAACTGTCTCCCAAGCTAATTTGTCTCTTTCTGGAAACTTTTAAGCTCAGGCGATCACTGGAATCCACAGGTCAGGCTCCAGGTAAGTACTGCCAATCAACAGCCTGTTTCCCAGCCTACCTATTCCTCAGGGTGGAATTCCTCCCCTGGTTTTAGGACTCCCCTCCCCCAACCACCAAGACCATGGGCCTAAAAGCTAAACTCCTTACTTTACCTTCTTTCCCTAACATATACATGTTCCAGCGTCGAGAGCTGCATCGAGAACTCAGGTGCTCCAGACTAAACCTCACAAACTGCATTAGCTAGACCTGCAGTTTCCTAGCCACAGATGGCCTCACAGATCCTGGACAATAAATAGAACAGCCTACTCGTGGAACTTGGCCAACATTCCAGCTTTTTGTCCCATGCCCCAAAATCAGCATCCTCAATGTCAGCCAGCCGAAGTAGCCAGAAAATTCTTCATCCATTACCCATTTATTATCAACAAACGTCTGCGATGTTAGGTCTATACCTGCTGTAGGGCTTGGCTGCCATATCCTTCTCTACACCTAGGGATGAGGCTTCTCTCCCACAGGCCCTCCATTATATAACCAGATATCTTGGTTCTGTCTTCCCTTTCTCCCCCTTGACCCCCACTTCCTGCCTTTTCTCTCTCTTCCCCTGCCCCCAGCACACACTCTCTTCCTGGCCCCTTCGCTGCTCCCAATAAACCTGCATTTATATAATATAGCTTCATCTCTCTAATAGCTCATTCAGTTTTATTTAATCTATCATTTAGTAGAACCAAGTGACTGCATGAAGACACTGGGGCAGGCCAGGGTTCCACCCAGATCATTTGACACCATTGCAATTCCTGCTGTAGATCAATGGCTGTACCACAGTATTTCTCACTTAGTAGCTAGTTATTATCTTGAGCACGTGATTCTATTCTTCCCCAGTGCCATGCTTTAATATAAAAGGCCCTAAATGACACCCTCTCCCAGCCTGGGAATGGCAGGGTTTCTTATGCATATGTAGGACTAAGATCAGCTTTGGCTTCAGCTGTGAAACAAGCAAGATAAGCTATGAAACAAACATTCAAATGTCTATTATGATCTGTAGGAGTATAGGAAAGGCTTCTAAAACTATTTTAAAAGCAAATTTCAAGTTTTAGACATAAAGATGTTAAAAACCTAACACATGAACCCAAAAGTGGCTTTCAGAAAACATTTCTGAAACATGTTACTTGGGTAAGTACCCACTCACAGCCCATTACCAGACCACAGAGAGATGAGGACAGAAGCTGAAACAGGTATAAAAGTTAAAAGCATTCACTTTGCAATCTCCACAGGAGGTTAACACTGCTGGGACAACTAAGAATATACTTATTTCTTTTAGTGATTAACTCTGATTGTATTTCACAAAAGTATTATTCTAAGGCAATTCAGGAGAAAATGAACCCACTAAAACACTCAGTTCTTTATCACAAATAATCTGTGAGCCATTCTCAGAGATAATTCATTTTATCTTTTGTTAAGTGTTTTTGTTTGTTTGTTTTATAAGACAGGGTTTCTCTGTATAGCCTATGGCTGTCCTGGACTCGCTCTGTAGGCCACACTAGCGTCAAATTCACAGCAATCCGCTGCCTCTGCCTCCTGAGTGCCGGGACTAAAGGTGTGCGTGCACCGCCACACCCGGCCTCTTTTGTAAGTTTTCTTCCGTTGTATAACAAAGGAACTAAAACCAACTAGTATCCAAAGAATAAAAATATAAAGCTTCACAAGTATGCTGATCTAGATTTTCATTATTAGGCACTGAGATAGAAATGGAGAGTTGTTCAGTTGTCCACCAATGAATCCATCTTCCCTTTCTTAGGTAGTAACCCATAGCTGCTTGGCTATACCAATTGGCTAGTTTAGAGACTATGTCACTGAGCTCCTGTCAATGCAGTGTCGTTAAGATCTATCTAAGATGGTGGCTTCACCTCCTCCTCTTTCTTGTTCCTATCTACAGACAACCTAGAAATGGCTGCCCAGTCTAGGCCATTTTTAAGACTCTAAGATTTTGCTTAGACAGTAAAGTATGACCAACAACTTGGAAGGAAATGGGGCCCTCCTGTATAAATTCTTGGAGCAGAGCAATTAGTAGGCCTAGATGGTCACCTCTGAACTCGAAGAGTATAAGGTAACACTGAAATTCCTTAAACCACTTCTATCTTGGTTATCAATTTAAATGTGTTTATTTTTTTTATTACATTTAGTTATAACTTGAACAGAACACACGTTTGAAATATGGGCGTCATGCATGCCCTTTCCATAAGCTGCTATGCTACCAGTTTGTATGCGATGGATGCTAGGGTCTACTGCAGAATCTAAGCAGCTAATCTTTCTGTTTAATACCAAAAGACAAGCTAGTTTTACCACGGCTAGTTTGTACATTCATTTGTTCCTCTTGTAATTAAAATAAATAAATAAATAAATAAATTTAAAAAGAAAAAAATAATTCCCTAAGTGTCTCTTTTATGAATCCCAGGTGGTGTGGCAGAAACAATACAATGGTAAAGATCTCAGGGGTTAGTGTCAAATGGAGAGTTACAAGGAAATATAAGCTACGCTAGTGTGGTAAGTGCTCTCACAGATCTAAGCCAGAACCTTCTTCTATTATTGATAATTTTAATTAGAAGAAAAAAATTTTTTTTTGTTTTGGAAGGCTGTTTTGTGTTGCAGGATACTTACTTTCATTTTTGGTCTCTACAGGATGTTAACAGCACCAACACTGCTACCAAGTCATCATAATTGGCAAATGTCTCCAAAGGAAGAAAATCGGCTCCCCTCATTGAGAAATACTGATCAGCCACCTAGCTCATATTCTGAGTATGTAGAATTTTCAAAGCATTGTGTGTGTGTGTGTGTGAGGGGGGGGAGAAGGTTAAAAAGGCAAAAATCTGATGCTGAATAGATCACAGGCTAATGGAGAAAGCAGAAAATAAATAAACATGACTAAAATATTATGAAAAATCATAATGGAAGCAGCCAAGATGCTTTGCCAAGTAACTGAAGAAACATTAGCTTGGGTGATGCTTAAGGCAAGTTCTGACTGTGAGAAACTGCTAAACACACAGAGTAGCAGAAAGCAGCACGGGCAGAGCCAGGTACATCTGAGGTGTTAAAAGCCCATGTGGTAAGAGTAGTAGCAGCTGCTGTGGATGAAACTGGAGGCAAGCAGGAACCGGGTCATGTGGAGCTTTACAGACTTAGCTCTACTGCTATGAAAAGTCACTAAAGAGTTTATGCAGAGAAGAGATAAACCCAATTAAAATGTAAAAACAAAACAAAAAAAAATCAACCTGGCTGTGCATGGAAAAGAAATCAGAAAAGAACAAACAGCTTCAGTTGTAGTGGTGACAGCAGATGACAGCACAGGGAAGAGACTGACAGGATGTGCTGAGAACATTTTTGGCTTAATCAACACATTTACAAAGACAGGAATGACTAGGGAAAGGGCAGGTTTGCAGAACTCTATGAGGTCACAGTAAACCTGAAATGCTTATAAAAATATCGAAGAGGAAGCTGGAGATAGGTGGGAGAGCCTTAAACAGCCAATGAAACTATGTGTCTATGTATGAGCAGGAGTACGTCAGTTATGACTGGATACTACACAGAGGAAAACAAAAAGAAAAGGCACAAGAGCCTTGGAAAATGCCAACAATATAACTGATCTTTAAGAGAAAATTTAGAAGTGTGGGTGTTGTGGGAGACAGAAGAAAGCATTTTATGGATGGACTACCCAACTGTTTCATATGCAGACAAAAAAAAGATCAATTAGACCAAGGATTTGGTGGTGCTAGATCTTGTGATAAGGGCTTTGATAACAGAAGTTTCTAATACATACCCAGAAGCAGGGAAAGTGGACAGGAGATAGCACTCAGGATACTGAAGAGCTGTGGTGGAAAGAGAAGGACTGTCTAGCTGGGAAACGAGGTCGTCCTTTTCCTTTGTGGAGACAGACTAAGCTGCATCTGTATGGCAACAGGGATGAAGAGTCTGGACTCAATCCAGAGGAAAATGAGGAGCATACAGTAGGGTGTTAAGTAGAATGATGAGATTTTTACTTTGGGAACAGCACTAACTTAATGTGAAAAATGGACACACAAAAGAAGAGGCAGGACCAGAAGCCCAGAGAGCAGTTACCAGGTTGTGCAGGAGCCCCAGTGAGAAATGACAGAGGTCTGAATGAAGACAGTAAAGATGAGATTGGGAAAGTACAGTGACAATTTTACTGATGTAGAATTGGATGAATGATTTGAAAAGGTGAAGGAGAAAGTGAAGCCAAAGAACCTCTCTGGTATCCAACTGGATAATTTAACTAATAGTATTCACTGAGGTAAGGACCTTTTTCCCTGAAGTTGGCAGCAAGAAGACAACACTACTGACGGCAGACTTTTCTCTGTCATAGTCCCACAGTGGTCACAACAAATAAAACACATGTAAGCTCAACAGCTTGCAAGCCCCCGTAACTGACCTTTTTAAAACTTGTATTCAACTACTAGTGTCACAATATCCTTGATACAGGCACAGTAACTTGTTAATACCTGTATGAGTCTCTCTGCCTTCTCATTTTCTTATTTCCCTTATTTATTGTGTCTTCTCAACTGATTACTTGCTAAATTATTCCTATCTTCAAAATAATGCCATCTTTTTCACCATCCCAAAGAAGGAAGTAATCTCTTATAGCTCGAAGTCCAGAGTATTTAATGTTTGCTGCTACAGAGCTGAATGCTTCTGGCCTCGGCCTGGATTTGTGGAGGCCTCTCTCCCGTCAACCCGGGGGGAGGCAGGTTCTGTGATGCACCTCTGCTCTCCCCAGGCAGGTCAGTACACTGTATATCTGCAAATATACACACAGATCATGCTGCCGTTCAAGCACCATGAGCTACCCAATATGGTGTCCCCAATACTTAACAGGTTGCTAACGTTCTAGGTCTCACTTCCAGCTGCCACTCCCGCCAGCTTTATGACCTCAGAGAATGGCAAGCTTCTTTAACTTCCTAATCTGTAAAGAGTACCTATTTTGTGGATTCTTGGGAGAATTAAAGGAGATGACACGTATGAGATACTTGTCATATACAAGAAATACAGTAATAATGGGTGTTCTTAACATTAAAAATTACTCTGAATTAAATTAGTCCAGTTAGGGGAAATAGGGATTTAATCCCCCCCCCCTTAAACACAGTTCTATACTTTTCACCTTTTGTTTGTTTGTTTGTTTTTAACATTTTTGCTATTCTTTTGTACTGGTAATGAAATAAGTTATATGTATAGTCTACTGCTTTCTTTTCAATGAACAAGGACTTTCCCCTTGCTATTTCCCCATCCTGACTATAGTGCTACATCATCTGTATTCACTAGAATCAACCAGTACCCCTAGAGTGACAAGTGTACATGGTCATCTTAAAATAGACCATGTACATTTATTTGGGGACATGGCCCCATGTCAGAATACTAGCACATCTTCTTGGACCACAATGATAATACAATACTGGGATGTTGGATGTGTATGTTAAATATGCATTACAAATTATAATACAAAAAGTCATATGAAGTTTTAAATTTTTAAAGAGGAGAGATGTCAAAGGAAGTTTTATCGTCAAGCAAAGTCCGTTGGATGATGCCTTTCTGGCTGTTCAAGGTTGTACCCACACTCTCCACCAGACGTCAGTGGATATATATTCCACAGGGTTCTAATTTTAGTTCTTAACTGGAACTGAAGGTCAGCCACCTGAATCTGATAGTTCTAAACTTTTGCCCTCTGCATACAGCAGTAAGCAAAAACAAGAAAGGAAGAGGAAGAATAGAAGAGATGGGAGGGAAGAAGAGATTGAGAAAGGAAGTGGGGGGGGAAGAAGGAGGGAAAGAAGGAAGTGAGACCAAGGGAAGTTATTACAGCAGTAATGGTAAATAACTTAGTAATTGATTGTCAGTTCTGTAAAGAGAACTATTCAAAAATTTTATTTTAAAAATACTAAACAGTAAAGGAACTGCTGCTAGAAGAGTAAAGCATACTTTTAATAAAGGTTACAGAAAAGGATTCTGGAGGTCCAACTTGAATATTTTTTTATTTAAAAAAAAAACAAGCTAAACAGATTTTCTAAATGAATACCTACTCATCTTAGGTTCATGTTTATTTACATCAATGTTATATTTATACATTTGAGAGTTTTTTTTTTCCTGTTTCCTATTATGGAAGACAAAATAACTCTCATTTTAATTTAATAGGTACTTGTCTCTGTGAATAAAGTTTTATTTCACTCTTAAATTCTATCTTCACCTTCCTTTCTTGGATGTGTTCGTTTTTCATCAGTATAGTCTTGCTGGCTAGGTTCTGTTTCTGTAAGAAACACTCAAGGATTCTGAGTAACAATCATGAAACTGTTTTGGCTCAAGTTTCTTTGCTAATCAGCAATCCTGAGAATATGACATGCTGTGCCTTCAAATGTTCCTTAACAGATGGTAAAGACAGCTTAGGTGTAAATGAAAACTTACAAATTATCAGCTGCCTTTTCTTTCCTGACTGAACGCAGAAATGCACATGTAAAAACATTTTCTTTTTAAACATAAGACCAGTCCACAATACTTCTCTTACTACTTAAATGTCTATTTTCCAAAACAAAAAACCCTTTTTCTCTATAGTGCATACACAAAATTTTAGTCTTGAAGAAAATTTAGGCTTTTAAGGTTAATACTGGCACAGAAATACCTTCATTTCTTGCGTGTCAGGATTCCCCAAATGAGAAAAAAGTTTTAAGAGAATTATTAAGTGAAAAAAATATCTATTTTTGGATTAGTGAGCAGTAAGAGACCATGACCCAAATAATTTATAATATTAGAGATTTAACATGTAAAATGAGTAAGTGCTAAGTAAGTGTCTTTTAATATATAACAAACTTATACATTAAAAAACTGACTAAATAATGCAAGGAATTCAGTAAGAGAAAACCACTTGTAAGTGTGTTATTATGCAGGAGAGAAACTATACTGAATAGCTGGAGGGAGGTAACAGAAGAGTTGTAAATCTCATGAACAGAACCAGAGAGGAACATGGAGAAACTACGAGAATCAATCCAAATGTGGAGCGGGGCTTGATGGCTGCAGGGTACCTCAGGGTCTTCATACAGGAAGAAATGTAGGGTGCCTTACTACAATGTGAGTTCTCTAAGGATGAGCCCAGTGATGACCACAAAGACAAGAAGAGGAACTGAAGACTTGCTCTGGCCCCAGCTCTTCCACACAAGTTGTGATTTTAGGTTAAAAACAAAACAACACAAAACTAAAAAAGCTATCTCCGGTTTGTATTCTTTTTTGGGCATAGTTAGAACCACTAGCAATGCCTAGTCCCTACGAGTTCTGTCAACTGCAGACATATAGATACTCCACTTTCCTTGACATACGAGCAAAATTTCTGAGAAATATAGAACTGAAGAATGGAACATTACACTTTCAGCAACAATAGAAAATTCTGATGTAGCTGAAAAACTCCGCAGCATACCTAAACTCTAGAGATAGTGTCCTCTCACGTGCAGCCAGTTCCTCATGGAATCATTCTCTCTGATGCCTCTCACTGCTGGGCATAAGCTCAGTTCAAAGTTCTGTCTATGCTCTGCATCAAATCTCAAATTCTGGAAAATAAGTATCTGTATAAGCCACACAATGGGTCAGTCTCGCCTGATAAGGAGTAACACGTGGGCTACGGAACCAGACAGCTTAGGTTTGAATTGTGGCCTACCACTTCACTAGCTTAGACTACTTTCTCTGTATGCCACTGTTTCCTGCAAAACAAGAAAAACCATAGTATGTGCCTTAAAGCTTTGTTGTGAGGGTTAAATGTGCACACAGGGCTTGTAAGAGTCGCAGGCATATAGTATACTGTTTCTATCAACACTTCTTTTTATGCCTTTGTATTGAACTATAATTCACACAAAGTCCACCCTGTTTAAAGGACACAACCCATTTGTTGTTCCAGCACATAGTCACACTTGTGCAGCCATCACCTCTATCTAATTTTAGAATACTTTCATCACTCCCAAAAGAAACTCAATACCCATTAGCAGTAAATCACAACTCTTCCTTTTCCCTAGTCCTAGGTCCCTGACAACCACTAATCTATTTTCTGTCACCAAGGTTCTGTTATCCAAGACACTGTACACTAACAGAAAGCATACAACATCTGTCTGTCCTTTTGTGTCTGGTTTCCTTCACTCAGGATGCTTTTCAACGTCCATTCACTGTTCACATGCATCAGTTACTTAATTTCTTTTTTTAACTGAATAATAGTCTCTTGTAGGAATATAACATATTTTGTTCATCATTTACATACTGATAGACATTTGGGTTCCTTCCTTTTTTTTTTTTTTTACTATTATGCAGCAAACCTGTGTGTATACACGGACTATGTACACATTTCTTTTTGTAACACAATCTTGAAACCTAGATGTTCAACTGGTATGCTAGAGAGTAACTCAGTTTAACTTGTGAGTAACTGCCAGATTATTTTCCTGACTGGCTGTAGCACTTCCTACAAGCAGTGTGTGAAAGCTTGGATATTTCCATATTCTTGACAATATTTGTTGTTATCTCTTGTTCTAGCCTAGCACAATATATATAGTATACTGTATACTGTTTATATATATAGTATAGTATACTGTTTCTACTAACACTTCTTGTTTGTTTGTTTGTTTGTTTTGTGGCACTTTTTATTTACCTCTTTCTTAACTAATGATGTCAATTTTTTACTTTGGGAACCTAAAACTTTGGCTCTCTGTTCATTAAATTCAGTTGTCTTCTGATTAAGAGTTCCTGTGGCTCGGTAGTTAAGAGCATTTGTTGCTCCTGCACAGGACCTGGGTTCAGTTTCTAGCTTACAATTACCCATAATTCTAGTTTCAGAGGATCTGATTTCCTCTTCTGACCTCCATGGGTACCAAGCATGTACATAGCACACATATACACATGCAGGCAAAACACTAATACACATTTCAAAAATTAAATAAAGCTTAAAAATTTTTAAAGAGTTTCCTGCATAGGTTAGGTAGAATTTTTACCAGATATGATTTTCAGATATATTATCTAATTCTGCAGATTATCTTTTTTTTTTCTTCCTGGTAGTATCTTCTAAAGCACAAATGTTTTTTTTGTTTTTTTAACTTCAACAGTGTCCAGCTTATCTGATTCTTCTTTTCTTTATGTTTTTGGTATCATCTGAGAGCATGGAGACTTCTGTTTTCCCCAGTAAGTTTCAAGTCTTTACCTCATAGATTTGGATCTTTGATCCATTAAGGTAAAGACCCTATCATTTACGCATGGTTATCTAGGTATTGTTTCATTTGTTAACAGCCACAGTCACTTTCATGCTAGCTCCCAGTCTTCACCACCAATGCGCAATTTGCCCGTTTTGAAGCTGCTGACTCTGCCTCCTACTCCTTTTTGAGACATGTAGTCAGGATGGACTCAGACTTTTGAAGTAGCCAAGGCTGGACCTAAGCCCCTTATCCTCTTGCCTCTCTACCTCCCATATGCCAGGATTACAAGCATACCCCACCATACCCAGCTCCATTTTCATTTTTTCTCCTCCATGATTCTTTTGGCTAGTCTGTGCCTGTTTTTATTTCAGAACTGGCCTGTCAGTTTCTAACAAGAAGCCACCTAGAATTTTAGACATGATTACACTAAATTGGTGAGCCAGTGGGAGGAAGACTGAAACTCTAGCATTTATTTAGATCTTCTTTACTCTTAGTGAAGTCTTATAATCATCAACGTCTAACTCTGAGTTATGTATATAAGTTATTTTAAGGCAGTGGTTCTCAACCTGTGGTTCAGGATCTCTTTGGTATCGAATGCCCCTTTCACCACTGGAAAACACTGATGTTTACATTATGATTCATACCAGTAGCAAAGTTACAGTTATGAAGTAGCAATGAAAATAATTTTATGGTTGGGGGCACCACAACATGAAGCACTGTATTAAAGGAATGCAGCATTAAGAAGGTTGAGACCACTGTTATTAGGCTTATTATATGTATCTTATTGGATAAGCTCCAGATTAATACTCATTTTCTGGAAAGTACAGCAATGTCATTCCTATACAATAGTTTTTAGGGTTTTTTTGTAATATTGTTATATATATTATATCTTCAAATGTCGCAAATCCAACAATAACTGTAATTACTACTTTCTATCATCTTTGAAAGAAGCCCTGTAAAGGAGAATACACATATATTTGTTTTATTGGTCTTATTTACTATCACTTCTGGTTCTTTTGATTTGTTCCTGTAGATTCCAGTTACCACCATCTGGAGTCACTTCAATACAATACAGCTTCATTCCCATTCACGTTTGTGCTAGTTTGGCAAAAAAAAATATATATATAAATAGTGTGTATATATATATAAATATATACACACTATTTGTTCACCATAAATTTACAGACATATACTGTTTCATACAGATGCTTTTAAAACTCACTAAAGGGTACCACATGATGGTTCAGCTGGTCAAAGCACTTGGAAATAAGCCTGTCAACTTGAATCAGATTCCCACAGTTCATGGAGGAAGGAGAAAACCAACCACTAAAAGCTAAAGACCAGGAGAAAATCTTGAAGACAGCAAGAGACAAGTAAGATGAGAAATGTAAATACTGTGTCTCTCCTGAGAGGACAGCCTCCCCAACTAGTAGCTGAAATGTTCTTTACTGAAGCTGTTTATTGGAGGCCTCTGTACACATATCATCAATTTCACTTTTCTTACTGAATCCCAGATTTTTTTTCTTCATTATATACTCTTGGGATTAGTTTAAAAAACAAAAAAACAACTTGTGTTTATTTTAAAAATAATTTTCATAGGTTTCATTGGTGTGACAGTCTATAAAGCTCCATGTATTATCATGGCTGGAAGATGAATGTACTGGCAGTTTAGATGAGAAAATATACCCCAAACTCCATAACATACGTTAAAGACACTATTCTTATCACCTCAGCCAGGTATCCTAAAAAATAACATAAAGATCACATATGGTGGGCCTGGGAGATGGCTCAATAAATAAATAAAAGCACTTGCTGGCAAGCCAGATGACCTGAGTTCTAGCCTGGAACCTACTAGAAAAGCTAAATGTACTAGAATGCATGATCAGTAAGCCCAGTGCTCCTACTGAGAAAAGAGAGGTGAAGACAGGAGGCTCAGCCAAAGCTGACAGTGCAGAACAGAAACGAGAAAGACCTTGTTTCCTAACAAGGTGGGGAGTGCAGCCACCACTTCGGCAATTTACTCTCTCTAGAGAGAGTACCACATCTCAAGTCTCTGATCTCCACACACAGTGTCATGTCCATTCCCATGTGTACATGTGAGCACATGGACATTGCACGCGCACACACAGTAATTTTTTAAAAGATCACATAAGAACTCTAAACTAGAAAAGCTTTTCTGTCTTTTTCCCATGATGTACCCCTTCAATTCCCTGGCAAAACATCTATAGTGAAAGGTGTAGTCTGGAATGAAACTTTAATTGTTTAATTTGAACTACAGCTAGGCATTCTTTCTGCCTAACAGTCAAGATCTGTGCTAAGCAGGAGCTTTAAAAAAAAAAAATCTGAGGTGTGCATCTGGTACTGTGTGTACATATTTCAATGGGCTTAAAAATATTTAATGTTACCATCCGTAGGGAGACGGGCACCCAAAACCTTGGACATGCTAGAAAACATTCTACAGCTGAGTTGTGAAGGAAGGAGAGAGGGAGAGAAAAAGGCAGGCAGGCACTAAAAGCCTTGGCTATGCTAGAAAGCATTCTACAATCCATCCCCAGCCTGATTATCTTTGAAGAGATTAATTTCAGAGTGAGCACTATATTTGTAGTAGGTACTTCTGTGTTTCCATAGGTAAAAGGCATCAAATAAATTTTGATTCAAATTTACAAGCATATTAAGCTTTTCTCTTTTAAGTAAAAATTAGAGTTTGACAATTTCTGCTGACCACAGTAAGAACCAAAGGCTTTCAGAACAAGCATATATGCTTCAAGCTATCCTCACAGTAGATTCAAAGCTAAGAATTAAAAACAATTCTGTCTTGGCAAACTCCTTGGAGTAATACACATATTTGCCACTCATTTTCTATAGCCACAGCAACAATCACCAGCCCCTGTATATCTGAAGCTGAGGATGCACCAAACCAAGAACCACAGAAAAACAGCCACCTTAGGAACCTAAGCTTAACACAGGTCTGTGCTAAGCAGGAGCTTTAAAAAGAAAAATCTGAGGTGTGCATTTGGTACTGTGTGTACATATTTCAATGGGCTTAAAAATATTTAATGTTACCATCCGTACACAGGACTACTGCAAAGCATGAGCTCACAGAGGCTCCAACATGATGGCTGCCCATCCAAGTCTAAAGGAAAATGAAGATCTGAATAACAAAATGGACTTTTGCGTTCATATACATTTATTTCACTATATAAACTGGCTTTGTAATTAATACTACTCTAATTTAATAAAGTAACCAAGGAAGTTCAATTTTAGAAAAAAATACACAGTTAAAAAAAGGAAAGCATTGCTTTATGTTTACATCCCCAATCACATTATCCTAAAATACCATTTTGTATTAAACTATGTTATTATATAATTATGTTCTTCAATCAGTGCAATCTATTATAATCTAAAAGTTTACCAAAAAAAAGCCTATTCCACAGCAGTAAGAGTCAAGTAGCAACGTTTAGATTTCCTTGCGCATTTTTCTGTGTTGTTCTTATCAGAATTACACAGCTGTGATTCCTCTTCAAATATACTTTTGTATCCTTCTTCCTCAGTGAACAACATTTTGAGTTTAATTTTGCAATTCTGATATATAACTAAAAGAATATAAAACACAAAACTGCACAATATGTTCTCGTCACAGGAATTCTAGTCTCCACTCAACTCCCGCGTTGCTTTCCCTCTTACTGACATTACTGTAGGTTCCTATTCAGCCGCACGCAGTGGGGGGAGGCACCCAAGATAAGCAATCCGTGCTTCTTGTCTCCTAAAGCACTCACAATTTCAGCTCTGCAGCTACCCTACGGCTTAGGAGAAATGATATGAAGTTATAAAAATATACCTGTAGGTAAGACACTGTTAGTGCTTATTCTTCTGAGGAAAAATGATCTTTTATATACAGTTATCACAGACAACTGAAGGTTTCCACAGGTTATATTCTTGGTTACAGGTCAAGGAGCTTCAAACATGTAACTCCTCTCCCCACTCCCAGAGCCCACATGCTAGGCCAACTGTGTCCCCTGAGCTACAATCCAGCCTTATTCATTTTATAACATACCTATTTTAACTTTTATTGAGTTACTCTTTACTGGTTTTTGAGAGAAGTTCTGTGTTAAAAACCAAAGAAAGAGTTTTCACTGTCTCAAGATGTGGGTTTCTGGACAATTCATAATTCGAGTTCCCCAACCCACACATTTGCATAATGCATTTGTGTATGTAATGCCAGGTAACCACAGTCTATCCTTTTAGGTGAAGGATGTAAAGCAGGAGCAGGTGCTTCCATCCAAATCTGCAATGATTCACACACACCTGTCACAATTTGCATCATATGCACAACCATTAGAATCACACCTGACTTTATTCCTAAGTGTGTATGTGCAAACACACACATACACACAAATCGCCTTGGCTAGCTCCCAACTTAAACTTGGTTCTTAAATAGACTCAAAGGTGATGAAATAAGAGATAAAACAAGGTATGGGATCATAATTTCAAGTATTCCAAAATATACTTCAAGAGATTAATGAGATAGGGCAACAGAGCAGTGAGCACTGACCAACTACACACAACGGAGCTTTTCTATGGGAAACGTCACCACATTCCAGCAGTGCAAGCATAAAGCCGGTTTCTCACTGTAAAATTCTCACCACACTTAATGGCACTAGAGGGGAGGAGCAAACCTTTTTTCCACAATCAGATCTAGAGCTCATTCATTTATCATCACATACAGAAAGTCAACATCATGACGTTTTTATTTTGGAAGGCACTCCCCCTTACACTATCCTAGGATGTCACAGAGACTCTTATATATCTATAGTATGGGTGGATTTTGGCGTTTTTTAGCACAGCACTGCACTTTAAGAAAGTGAAGGAGGTCTTGAATTGTTGTTACCAAGTAGTGCCTGACAAAAGCTCTTGACCAGTGGCCCCCAACCTTCCAAATCCAGCAACCCTTTACAGTTCTCTAGATGCATCTAGGACAGTACAAGGACAATGAGAGAAAGCGTACAGTAATTTGATTCCTTATATTTTCTTGCTGGGCTCCATGCAGAGATGGTCTACTGCTGTTAGCCTGGGGCTGTCCCACAGTTTCCCTATCCGTGTCTGAAAGGCACCACAGGCACCAAAGTGTCACTAATGGTTTTAACCCTTGGAGACTGAAATGATTTGTTTGCCAATGTTTTCTGTTAATGAAGCTTATCTAGCTAGGTCCCTAATGACACTTGTTTATAACGTATCTCCTATGAAGCAGATACCTACACACAAACTGAAGTAAACACTAGTGCAGAAGTTACTCTCTCCAGAGATTTAAAAGTAGCAGAGGGCAATCTCCACACCAACAGATTCAAACAATCTCTGGATCAAAACAATTAGGGAAAAAACTGTCTCTGCACTGAACACATAGGGATGTTTTCATCATTACTTACAATGCGGTGTAACTTTATATAGCATTCACATCACAACAGGCATTATAAATAATCTAGCAGTGACTTAAAATATATGGGAAGTTGTGTACTTATATGCAAATACTGGGAACATGAGGAAGTTGTGTATCTGGGGGGCTGCATGTGAATCAGAGGAATGCTGCTGGAATCAAACCCATAGAGAATGGTTAAAATATGTCACATTTTCTACTTCCCTACAGAAAACACACATGTATAATTAACATAGGAAAATTCTCCTCCCACAATCATTCATGAGGCAAAGCATTTGGATTTAGCTTTGTCTGCACATTGTGCATGTGCATACATGTACAGCAGTTTTAAGTACGCGTGTGTATGCATGTATCCTGCAGTCTCTCTTTTTCCAGTGCAGGCATTACACATGTCACTGGGCCGGGAATTTTTCCATTGGTTCTATGGACTGAACTCCAGTCCTGAGTGTGAAGGAAGCAGTTCACTGACTGGGTGATCTCTCCTGCTCTTAATGTACTTATTATGATGAAGAGAAGTACTACCAAAGATTCCACAGTTTGACCCCTAATATAGTACAAATGTTACAGGTGGAGGACGGGCTCTCCCAATCAAATTCACAGTAGCTGCCTTCTTAGCTTGAATTCCTATCATGAGTCTGTCATTCAATACGCTCTGCTTTAATACCTTACTTGGTTTTTTTCAATAACACATAATAGAATTTTTCTCTTTTCACTACCTCATAGTACTCTATTTTGTCTATGGGCCATTGTTTCTTCCCAATATACCTAACTGGTTGTTTCCAATCTTTTGCTGTTCAAGTATGTTTTGACAAAAAAAAAATTTGCTCGCTTGGGTTCAATCTAAACAAAACAGATCTCTAAAAGTGACATACTGTGATCAACAGACAAAAGTCATCTTAATTTTAATAGCTAAGTACTAGTTTCTCCTCCATAGATATTATGCCATTTTGTATGAGTACATATTACCTGAAGATCACCTACAGATATACACAGGCTTGGTGTCTACTCCCAGCTTCTGATGCAATAGTTAACAGCTGTTCCTAAGAAGGCGAGTTTTTAAAGCTACCCAAAAAGCACATTCATTCAATAAATCTCTACTCCAAAAGGTATATCTTGTCTTATTCACACTGCTCAAATCCAGAAGCAAGCCTTCTTTATACTCCATGGCATTCATTTAATAGACTTCCTGAGTATCACTATGTGCTCAGCACTGCAGATGTGACAAAGAGAGATGAGTAACAATACCCATCAGCAGCAGTCCTCAGGGTTTTAATGAGGAGGAGTTAACAAGATAAAAAGGAGAGGAGGTAAATTAGAAAAATAGAAGAGAGGAAATAAAGAGTGTGTCTGTAGGGGTAACTGTAAACATTTAAAACTACAACACAAAACACAAGGGAAATAGAAAAAACAGGCTGAGAAGTATGCAGAGATCAGATCACTGACACTACTATGTCATTCTGCCAGCATAGGAAGTCATGGAAATATATAAGGCTAAGAAAGACACGACTAGACTGCTGTCTTAGATTTATGGACAAGCAACTAGAACCACATGTCACTAGAAAGTGAAAGGAGGACAGCTCAAGAACTAAAGAAGTACTTGGTGGTGGCAGAGCGGTGGCGGCGGCACACACCTTTAATCCCAGCACTTGGGAGGCAGAAGCAGGCAGATCTCTGAGTTTGAGGCTAGACTGGTGTACAGAGCAAGTTTTAGGACAGCCATGGCTACAAAGAGAAACCCTGCCTTATAACAATAAACAAAATAAAAACAAACAAAATACTAAAGTGTAATCCAGATGGAGGTCTGAATATGGAGAATAAACCTTAGGAGGGAAAGAGAAGCAGGCACAGATACTGGATGTAGAGAGGAAAATGGGTATATGTAAGGTTACCAATCCATTACTGGCATCTAAGACTCTGATACTGCATCCTGACTCAGCCATACTCTTATCTGTTCCTGGAATCTGTGATGCTGGGTTAGAGGTAGAGAATCCAGAAATACAATAGGCAGGAATGGCTTATCCTCATTAACAGGATGCTTTTACCCACCAAGTAATGCAGCTATAGGCAATGGCAACAGGCAAGCATACATTAAATAGTCAAAGTCTGATGCACCCTCTCTTGTAATAACCCCTTCATGTGTGAATCTCTTGCTTCCATTCTCCTCTGTGATTATGAAGCTAGTGGCCTAGACAAGTGTAACAACATAAGTGAATCCGGTGCTGAAAAGAACACGTGGCTGAGGGGATGGCAGCAGGAAAAGCTTAGCCCAGCCTTACGTGAGCCTGGCACTTTGCTCAGCCTAGAAATCTGCCACCTATCAGGGCAACGTTTTAGCAGTAAGAAAATCTACTGAGGGCTGGAGAAATGTTCAGCCATTAAAGGCTAGGCTCACAACCAAAAATATAAGAAAATCTAGTGATAGTCTCATCTGAACCAGTCCTCCGCTTATGTAAACCCAGGGTGCTCTGTGGAATGAATAGAAAGGGTTGCATGTAACCCATCCGAAACAAAACCTCTTTCCTCTCAGGATGCCGGAAAAACTGAACTGAAACCAAAAACTAACTAACAACCACCAGATGAAAACAAGTCCATTGCTTAAACCACCCAGGAGTAACACACACACACACACACACACACACACACACACACACACACACAGAAACCTTACCTTTCTTTTATCTTCATCTGTTGATTCAAATTTGAAAGTAGCCCTATGCTAAAGGGGGAAAAAAAGAAATATTGTCATTTTAATATATATATTTTAAAGATATTTAAACAAAAGCTATAAACTAGTTTTCATATAAAATATTGCTCTCATCTCAATATTCTTATTAAATTAAAGCAGACATGTAAAAAGCCACATGAAAAGACTATGGCAGAAATAGTGGGAGAAGAGAGAGTTAAGACAGCAATTACCCAAAAAGAGGGGGAATGCTTAGCATGAGGCACTGGACATCTGAGCTGGACTTGGAGGATAACAAGGAGTTTGCTGTACATGTGTGAACCTTTGTGATATGATGCCGGCAGCTCTGAGAGACTGAAAAATGGGACACATATTAGGGGATGGCACCTGAATGAAGATGAGAATGGAAACAGACTAGACAGAGAGTTGGAAAGGCTTTTCAGTGTGCGGGGGTTTTCTTTTTTGCATTCCCTAAGAAATCATCAGAGAAACTGCAGAGAAAGACAATACTTTGGAAAAGAGGCTCCCTCACTTATTAGTTATGACTTCAATCAAATAAATTGTGCCTGGGTTCCCCCTGTGAAAATGAAGTAATGCTCCGCTCAGAGGGGACAGTGAGGGTTCCAATAGCTATGGCACATAAAACACCTCACTACCTGGCAAGTGGCAAACAGTATATATTAGGATGCTGCTGCTGATGATGATGATATTAAGGAAAAATTAACTGGAAGGGCAGAGAGTGTCATATGAAATGACTGGCCAAAGTGTACACTTTCCACTTTGTAGCTGAGCAGAGGAGAATGGATAGAGTAACTGGCTTGTTTGCATAAGGAGTGGTGGTCACAAAACCATGAGCACAGAATTATGATTTTCTCATACACATTTTACCAGAAGCAAGTGCTCTCCTGAATCCCACCTAAAGGTCTCCTCAGGCAAACCAACGAGCCATTCCTCTGTTCTCTCTACTACTTTTTGTGTTTATCTCACTGTCCATACTGACCAGCAGGACTGACAACCCACCACAAAATAAGGACATTAAATGTGAACAACAGCATTGTTTTGGTAGTTCTGTTTTATAGCTTTGCAGAAACAGTCTTTGAAATGAAATGAGCTACAGAAATGTAGGAAGGGAGGCACTTTGAGTGTAAGGGAAGACAAGAAGTTAAGAGATAGAGAGAGGGTCATTTAAGGAACCCTCAAAGAGGCTACTCAAACAAGGATGCAAACCAACTGAAACAGGTGACACAGGAGAGAAAGGCACGGATTTCAAACTTTACATCTGAAATGGCAGTAGGCTACAGATGACCAGGAAGGTCCAGGATAGATCATAAAGAACATTCTCGAAGAACATTTTGGGTAGTAGCTCATAGGCCAGATCAAGGAGAGCAAGACTGAAGGCAGAAAGCTATGTGGAGAGCAGACATCACAAGCTGGCATAGTGCTGCCTGAAGCAGCACCATTTGACACAAGGCTTTAAAGGGAAAGTGATTTGGCAACACATACCAGAAGCCATAAAAATATTTAACCCATTTGACCCAGAACTCCTATCTATGACTTTATTTTAGTGGAGTCATACATAATGAGAGAAAAACTATGTATTAAGCATATTCACGACTATTTTCTAATATAGTAAAAGAAGCAAGCAGAATATGCCTATGTTACAATATTCTACTGAACATATATCATATCCATCTGATAAAGTACTATACAGCAACTAAAAGAAAGGTGACTCATTGGGATTATTTTATAATTTCAAAAACATCTCAGGAATAAAAGATAAAGAAAAATAAATGAACAAGGAAGGAAAGGATGAGAAAAGCAAAGAATAGGTCGTAAATCTGAGGGCTATACTTAGGAATTTACAGATGCAAGATTCACCAAAACCAAAATGAGAGTAATTATACTTAGAAACCAAAAAGGCTTAGTTTTTCCATTCTACAGAAAATGATAATTCTATAAATTATTTGCAATAAATGTGTCTAGCTGTCAAAACTTAATACTTCTCTAAACATTTTTAGGAAGAAAAAGCAAATCTTGTTTGCAAATAAGTTACAAAAATATCTTCTAAATATTTTCTACAGAGAATTATTCTTTTCAGGTGGGAATTCAGAGTAGTACCAAGGGCTAATTTTTCACTTTTTTATTGCTTTTTCACTGCAAGTCTGATCATAAAATAACAATTTTAAATAATAAGTTTAAAATATTAAAAACAGCATTTTTAAAATAAAGGTTTTCAAACACTCCATCTAGTCAGCATGAAAGCTTAGAAAACAGACTAGCATGAGGGTACTAGAAATGAAACTCTGAATGTACTAAGCTATTTAGAAACCCAGACATTAAAATCCACTTATACCCAGCAAATGCTGGAGTCTATAGGGTTATTATAACTTTATTTACTCAAGCTCCATCAGACCTAACATACTCTCCACCTCCCCTTCCAACACTTTACATATTTTAGTTTTTTGAGACAAGGCTTTTGGAGTGTACCAGGCCAGACTTGAACTTTTCAATCTTGTTGCCTCACTCCCCTTTCTAAAGCTCAGATGGTGGGAAGAGAACTAGAATTCTAGGTGTGCATACCTCTCTAGAGCTGTTAGCCACCTAAGACCAGCTTTCTACACACCTCATTTCCAGAACAGAAGCCCATTGAATATAAACCAAAGAGTAAAATCACTGCTCAACTTAAAAGTCCAAGCAAGCTAGAACCTCTCACTGGCCTACCAGACTCATGACTGCAGGTTTAATCACTTCAAGAGAACCCAAACAACTCAGTCATCACGCAACCTCAAGTTTGAGTCCAGTTCTACTGCTCATGAGGTACAAACCTAGTCAGGCTGCACTTCAGAATCTGTAATGTTTTTCTTTTTTTTATGTTATATCTGGCTCCTTGCACATACATATTAGGTATGTTGAATGGCTAATATTGTTACCGTGTAGTCTCTGCTCTAGTATCTGGCTAAACACTGACCTACTAGAGAATTCAGAGTTAGTTCAGTGATGCTCACAGATGCACTCAAGACTACTTCTTACAAGTCAAAACAGACTGTAAAACAATCTGAAACTAAGAACAAAATGTAACAAGGACATCTCTATGCAAAAACTAGGATGAGCCCAAAGTCAAAGCTCAACCTCAAAAATGGAAAGTAAAGCGTCCTCCTACATGATCCTGGATATTTAAATCCTCCATTCACATGCACAGGCTGTATTTCCAGAACTGTTTCCATGTTAGTTTTCTTCCATCTCATTCTCTATCATATAAATGATGAGTTCAGAGCTCTCAGCAGTCTTCCTTCCCTTTATCTAACTCCTGGAGACCTACCTAAGTTAATATCTTAAGTCACTTTTTTACCCTTCATCTAACCATAAACTTGCCATACTTCCAAAATCCTGATAGAGATGGTTGTGGGACAATGACATGCCTAGGTGGACTCTATGGCTTGTGATGCCATCTCTCAATTTATCAGTCACAGTTAATCAAGTCAGTTTCTTCACCTACTAAGTGACAGGTTTGGTTCTTTCAGCTCCGTAGCAGAGAATATTCTTACCATAAGCAAGACCCTGGGTTCAATGTCTACTACTACCTCAAATTCCTGTGATAAAAAAACAAAAAACAAAACAAAACAAAAAAAAACACAACATGGCCAGGCAGTGGCACACACCTTTATTCTTAGCACTCAGGAGGCAGAGACAGGTGGATCTCTGAGTTCAAGGCCAGGTGGGTTTACAGAGCAAGTTCCAAGACAACCAAAGCTAGACAGAGAATCTGTCTGGAAAAACAAAAACAACAATAAAATCACAGTGTTACAATGTACCTCAGGTCCCACAACAATGAAGAGGATGGCAAATGACCTCTCTAAACAGTTATCAGAATAGATCCTGAAGGAAGACAGAATTTGGGTAGTAAACTACAGCAATACATCTCAAAATGAACAGCCCAGGAGCTGGAGCGATGGTGCAGTGGTTAAGAGCACTGTCTGTTCTTTCAAACAATCTGGGTTCAATTCTCAGCACCCACATGGCAGCTCACAACTCTTCGGTAACACCAATTCCAAGGGATCTGACACCTTCACACTTATTCACATAAAATAAAATAAAATAATAAAATAAAATAAATTATTTGAAAAAAAAATTGAACAGCCCATTCTGTAACTAAAGGAGAGTGCTTAGGGCTCAACAGTTACAAACAAAGTAGTATATACTACTCCTGAAAATAAAACAAAGCCTTTTTATGCTCAAAAGCAGAATCAACAAGGAAAAGGTAACACAGCCCTGCCAAATGTGACCTGGGTAAGGAATCTAAAAACCATCTATGCTACTTCCTAGCCACCTGCTCTGGAGCCTGTCTATTTATGGGCCTTAATCTCCTATTTAAAGAAACATGAAAATACCTCCATCTCCCATATAATTTTTTATATAAGCGGATCATATGTGTAAATTCCTGGAAAAATACACAGTACCTACAAGGCACTCAATAAATGTTAATAGGTGAATTTAGGAGTGATAAACAAACACTCTTATTTCAATGAATTATTTTCCTATTCTGAAGCAACTTATCCTTGACAGACAAGTTTTCTTTCTGAGACAAAGATTTCTCTCTCTAAGATAACAAGAGCCAGTGAATGAGGCAAAAAATGCTTCAAAATCAATTTCTGTACTACAGTAGAAATTAGGTGTATTCTAGAGTCAGATAAGCACTGGCTTCTCTGAATACAGTGGGAGATATGCCACAGTTATGATAGCATTAGAAGGTGCGAAAGTTAAGATATTAAGACTGTCAAAGATTCTCAAATTTCTTACTGTGTGACATCAACTCAGTGCCACATGTTTTGTTAAAAGCAAAAGCCATAGGCTACTTCCGCAGCAGCAGGTCCTGCTCTAGGTACTTTACACACTGAACTCATTCAATCCTGACAAAAGTGCTATGGTATAGACGCTACTCTTCTCATCTGACAGAGGAATATAAAGCAAAGCTAAGCAACATGGACTTGTATTTTTACATACACTGTACATTTACTACAATAATACATACGTAACCTGACAATCAGCATCCAGGAAGTCTGGCTCCAGAGCCTGTACTCTGTCCACACCACCTCATGAAGGATCTTGACTATTAGCTCCTCATAACTTAACACTTTATAGGCACATTGTGCTTAATGCTTGGCATTGTATTTCAATGAATCTAATCCACACAATAAATAAAAAGGATGGTATTTTAATCCTTCCTTTACAGACAAGGCAACTGGGACTCAGAGGCTTAAAATAACTTATCCACAGTCATGAAACTGTTAACAACAGAGCTGAGATTAGAACCAAGGTCTGTCTAATGCCAGACACCATCTTCTTTCTACTATACTTGCAATGACCAGATTATTAGAAAGAAGGTAGCATGGGCTGGAAAGATGGCTCGGAGGTTAAGAACACTATCTGCTCTTCCAAAGGTTCTGAGTTCAATTCCCCGCAACCACATGGTAGATCACAACCATCTATAATGAGTGAGATCTGATGTCGTCTTCTGGCCTGCATGCATACATGCAGACAGAACACTGTATACATAATAAATAAATCGAAAGAAAGAAAGAAGGTGACATGAACAAACTCTTCTGCCAAACAATGATCTGATTGCTTCCTACATCATGCATTCCTTTTCAGCTTGACTCCTTAATACCCACAATCACTTCTTACTCTAAACATTTTTCTAATCCATTTTTCCAAATAAAACTGAAGAGCATGCGACCCATATACTTTTTGGGTGGGTGGGGGGGTGTCAGACCCCACATACCATAAATCTGGACAGTTTATCTCTATTCTTCTTGCCTGACCACTAATACAGAGATTCCCTTACTATTCGTGTCACCACTTTCTCCCTTTGAGGGGCTGCAGTGCAACATGAAGCTCACAATTCTTTGTGCTCCAATTAGCTCCACTCTACTGTTCCTACTATAACCAGAGAGCTAACTGGTCCCAGTCAAACCAAGTCAGAACATTCTCAAGATTGACTTGGCCAAAAAGGGTACCTAGGAATCTTCTGAAGCACTTCAGAACGTCACCTTAAACAATAGATAATGATCCTAACAATTTTGAAAATATTTCCAATATGAAAATGGGAAACTAAACTCTGACAAGGCATGGCCTTGTGTGACAAGAAACCAACCTGAAAGGAGATCAAGGAAAAGGGATGAATTGGAGGAAGCAAATAAATATGGGACCAGTTAGTTTAGCCACAAAATAGTGAACACTGGACTCAGATCCCAGTGTAGGTTTTTCCTCCTCCCTTCCCTGTAGAAAAAGTTCCTATTATTGCTGGTTAGCTGGCACCTAGTAAGTGCTAAATAAACTAACAATTAATAACTATTTAATTCAACACAATAGCCAAATTATTATACTTCTTTTTGAAAATCGGCTTGTAGCTCCCTCATATCTTCTCTGGAAAGCAATAATAAATCAAGTTAAAATAATACAATCTACACATTATGTACACCTACGCATTAAATGAGTTTCTCCTAAATTAGGCAGATATGCTCAACACTGAAGCATAGCAGAAGGTAAAGAGGCTAAGAAGCAACTAGAATATAGCTCATGTATCCTAAGAAAGCAGCACATCAAAAAAGGCACTAGACTTGTAGTTGGACAGTTGGACTCAAACCCCAGCACCATTTTTCATTGGCTTTGTGAATCTGGGACTACATTATCATCCTAAATTTTACTATTTGTAAAATGAGGAATATCATCCTCACTTAACGCACTAGATTGTTGGAAAGATTAAATGGGAATGAAGGTTCATTTAAAGAAGAAGTATGTCTCTTTGGGAGGGGGCTATATTTTCTAACAAAGGCAGAAATGGCATATTGGTAGCTCACTGATGCAAACTATATGAGAGTGGAGTAGTGGACACAGAAGGGAAGGTGAGATCACAAACAGAGACAGGAAGCCATGTTGCTTTCAGAGAGGGCTAATAAATAGGAAGGGAAAATATGAAGAATAAGGTATCAGTTACACACAGGGTATAACTTGGGTGTGTTCCCCAAACAGTCGTCAATTATTCTCATAGAAGTCTTTTCTTCCAGACTAACGGTATTACTAAAGTGAACGTGTGAGACTGCTGCACGGAAAAGAAAGGGAGCGCTAACGGTTCCTGGAGAGTCTCCAGAGAAGGAAGCGGCATTAACAACAAGATACCACTTCACTGTAAAGTGAAAGAATAATGAATGGATAGTTTGAATACCTAAATGGCTCCCAAGAATGACCTTGGGCTAGTTATTTAGCCCATCTAGAGTCTCCACTGCAAAACACAGATAATAATACCTCAAGATTAAATGAGATAATGAATAGGAAAGCTGTTAATGCGATACAAATAACAGGTATTACTAGGAGTTGGATTTTCCACCCACTTACAACATATGTCCATGACCTTGGGGTGTGATTTCAGTCCTTTGCACCTCGGTTTCCTCATCTATAAAATGGAAAGGATACCATCTACCCTCTAAGCACTCTGAGGATCAAAGGAGATCAATAAGAAATCAATGCCCGGAAAACCATACAGTGGTACAGGTACAAAAAGAACTGCCATCGTTGCTGTTATGTTTTATGCATGTCAAGGGTCGTGTTTATGAAGAGAAGCATGTATTTTTACACTATACAGGTGAGGAAGCCTCGCATGCATTTTATGCATCCAGGAGTGGGGCACTGGGCAGACACGCTCCTACGGATTCTGGGGGTGTGACTTGCATGCTTAAGAAGAAGACCACAGGACAGGCTGCTGAGCCAGGATTCGGAGGAGTGGGCTCTATAGTAGGCAGGGGGTCGATGCAGGATGCACGGGTGGGAAAGGCTGGGGGCACAAACACGCATGCCCAAGCCGGAAACGTTTTCGGGGGAGAGCAATGCGCATCCCCGGAATGAGGGGGGGTGGGGAGGATGCGAAGTGCAAGCCCCGAGGGCGGCCCGGGAGCGAGACAGCGAACGCCCGGGACCAGAGCTCTTTACCTTGTCGCTGTAATCCCGCAGGACCCGCTCGATAGCCCCCGCCTCGCCGGCCCGGACGATGTATAGGGCGCGCTCTTCATCCATGGCCGCAGGTGCGGGGGAGCCGCGGCCGCTGCGCGCGCCCCAGCCGCTGCCTCCCAGGTAAACGCCTCGCGCCCCCGCTACCTCGCTCCTTCTCAGCTTCCTTCCTTCCCTCCCTCCCTCCCTCCCTCCAGTCTCCAACCCGCCAGCCTCCGCCCGGTCAGGCCTTACGTCACCGCCCCTCAACTTTCACCCCGCGACGTCACCGCTCCCCCAGCAACCGGCGCCTGGAGGCCTTACCCGACCAGGCCCAGGGCTCGGAGGAGGCCTAATGAGCCTCCAGAGACTGGGTCAGGCCCGGGCCCTGCCTACTTTCCTCAGTCTGCAAGCCTGGGAGAAGAGTTCGGCTTCTCAGTGGGCTTTCAAAAGGAAAACTGTCTCCCCTAACACTCTATGAATCACTCCCTCTTTGCGGACGAGACCGCCCATCTGCGAGCCCAGCGCTACTAACTACAATTCCCGGCGTGCAGCGGGCCCATCACACGCTGTCATCTGCGTTACTAGTGACTCGAATAGCATGCCGGAATTGGTAGTCATCCAGTGGGAAAGACTTCCCACGAAGGGCATATTGGAAATTGTAGTTCTCTGAAGGCCGGAAACCAGAGTCCTGCGACTGCCCGGGGCCAGAGGCGGAGGGACCATTCGTTAGTGGGAGGGTCTAAACTGGATTCTGGCTAGGATCTTTTTTCCTTTTGCTGACCTGCACCAGACATGGCTAGTTGAACTTACTGACCGTTGCCAAGACGGCCCTTGGTGGGGGCTGTGAAGCGCCAATTTGAGTTCCCTCTATGCTCAGTTAGCGGTTTCTGTCTCTGGAATGCTTACCCTCCTCGCCCTGTTGCAGTTGTGTTATACACTAGGCTACAGCAAGGTGGGAAATTGAACACAGTTCTTTGAGGAACCTTAAGGAACCCCAACAGATTAACAAATTTAGCCTAAGTCCCAGGGGTCAGTAAATAAGTTTTGCGATTTGAATCCAGGTTGTTCACAAAGGTGGCCACCCGCCAACCACCCATATATACCATACAGTTGGAAAAGCCATGAAGTCAGTGGTGATGGAGGTGCAAATTTGCCAAGTGTTAGTTCTGTGCCGGGCATTTGCTCTTCACCTGTTTTCGCGTAACTTCTCAAAAAAAAAAATATATATATATATAATATTATAAATATTATATATTATATTTTTTTGAGAACTTGTGTGTTGCTGGGCATTAGCCTTGGATAGAGTGTCCCCCAAAGCAAGTCTCAGCCTTACGAGGTGGTCCTTTCTTGTGAACAGCACCATGAACGACCCTGCTGTGCTTGTCTTAAAATGATCGGTCTTGAAAAGTTTTAAAATTAAGTTAGGAGTTGGATCCTGTTCTGTGCTCCCAGGCTCCTGTTCTGTGCTCCCAGGCTCCCCCCCACCACACACACACACATAGAGAATAGATGAATTTCTGCAAGAAATTTCCGAGTGCTTTACCCTCAAGAAGTTATCTTTGTTGTCTTCCCTGTTGGCCTGGTAAACTGCTGAAGAGGAAGGAGAACTGGCAAATGTTTATTCATCTTCTTGGGTTTCAATTACACTGCAGATGATTTTGAGGATTTAGAGTTAAACAACATAGAACTTGGATTTTCTGAGGAGCCAGTATTTTATTGAACATACGGTTGAACAATCATGGAAGAGCAGGAAATTGTTGTTATTGTTGTTATCGAAACAAATGCTGAAGCCAGTCACCAAAAGAAAAGATTTGTTTTGCTTCTGTCCATGGTTCCTTTGTGTCCTTGCCTGTGGCCAGATGGTGCATCATGGTTCCCTGGCAAGGTATAGCTAGAAGAAGTTACTCACCTCATGGCAGCTGGAAAGCAAAGATCCAGGAAGAAGCTAGGACCCAATATTCCCTCCAGTTTCTGTGGACCTAACTCTTTTTGTTTAGGTCTTAAAGGGCTCACCGCCACCCAAGAGTGCCATGGATTGGGGACCAAGCCTTTAACAAGTGAGCCCAGACATTTCAGATCCAAAGTATGTAAAAGCATGGGTGCTGTATCTGTAATAAATTAGGTCAGAAAGGTTTTAATTTGACTCTCAAAAAAGAATACATCTAAGAAAGGTCATGTAAACTACAATCCTAAGATTAAAAAACATAGCAATTCTTTTGAGTTTACAAAACATTTACTACCCATGATTTAAATAGGTCATTGAAAGAACATCTAATAGATCAGTGAAGGGCACTGTTTGCATTTTATAGAGAACAGGTGAATTAGGTAACTGAAAGCTGTCTAGTACTTCATGAAGTCCTATTTAGGTAATTATTTATTTGAGGGTTGTCTAAGTTAGGGTTTCTACTGCTGCAACAGAACACCATAACCAAAAAAAGCAAGTTGGGAAAGAACAGCTTTATTCAGCTTACACTTCCAAATTCCTATTCATCACCAAAGGAAGTCAGGACGAGAGCAGTAAAGGCAGGGGCTGATGTAGAGGCCATGGAGGGTGCTGCTTCCTCGATTGCTCATAGAACCCAGGACCACTAGCCCAGGGATGGCCCCACCCACAATGGGCTAGGCCCTCCCCCCACTGATCCTTAATTAAGAAAATGCTTTACAGCTGGACTATACAGAAGCCTTTTCTCAGTTAGGGCTCTTTCCTCCCTAATGACTCTAGCTTGTGTCAAGTTGACAAAAACCAGCCAAAGTAGTCAACGTTCTCCAGAAGAGAATAAGGAGAAAGTATTCCAGTAAAGATATTAAAAAAAAAAAAAAATGGGAGCTCGGGCTGGAGAGATGGCTCAGCGTTAAGAATAACTGTCTATTGGAAAGGGGCACGGTGGAGATGAGGGAGGGAGGGAGGGAGGGACTGGGAAGGAATGAGGGATCGGGACACGGCTGGGATACAGAGTTAATAAAATGTAACTGATAAAAAAAAAAAAAAAAAGAATAACTGTCTACTCTTCCAGAGGTCCTGAGTTCAATTCCCAGCAACCACATGGTGGCTCATGACCATCTAGAATGAGATCTGATTCCCTCTTCTGGGTATGTGAAAACAGATCAGTCATACATAAAAATATTTTTAAAAATGGGAGCTTTTACACATCTTTAAAATGTCTGTTTACCAGAAATAAACTATTTCTAGGCTCTAATTATGTGTTTATATTCTGATTTTATGAATCAAAGTATCTTTGACTCTAACTCAAGTCATTCTTTAACTACTGAGGAGATTCCAGTCCCAGAAAAATTAAGAGAGTTATCCAAAGTCAACAGTTAAAAGTAGACTCTAGGACTAGAGCCTAGGCTAAGCTGCTCCATCACTTTGCCTCTCTAAATATTGATTATGTGATACTTTCAGTGACTGGAAACTCTTGTCTAGCACTAAATCCTATTTCTCTTATTGTGTAGGTGGCATGGTAACAAGGAATTAGGGTTTAGAACTTCAGAAATCAAAGCAACAAGTACTTAAAAGCCATCACTTTTGAGACACACCAATACTTCTGTGCATATGAACATATAGTGCTTTGCTAGCCTCAGAATATTTCCACATAAATTAACGTAACATTTACAAAAACTGGAAAATGTAAGGTCAATAGGATAGGCACTATCTTTTTTTTGTGAAGAAAAGGGAAGTTTGGGGTGTTGGTTATTTTTCTTAGAGGTGAACAAATCTGCTAGTAAGTGGGATAGCTATGGGGCGAATGTGCTCTGTATTCTGATAACAAGATGTGATGGCCTTTTGAGTTAGGGCCAATGAAAAGGTCTACAAATAGATACTAGTATTTTTTTTTTTTTTTTGGACTTTGATATAACCTGCTTTAGGATTTCCTCTTATGGCAGTGGGGTATTTGGAGTTAAGGAGTTCCTGGCGCTGACAGTTGTTAAAGCAGCCCTTCCATTCTACATGTCATACTTTTTGTCCATTTTCCTTAGAGGCAGAAATTTAGAAGCCAAACAGTTCTGTAGTTCTGGAATGGGACTTCAGAAAATTCCATCCATTCAGGATAGGACCTGTCACTTGGCAAACAGTACCCCTCTGTGAGAGGCGGCCACCTAGCCTCTCTTCACCCAGTGTCCTCAGTTTTGGCACTGAAGACAGGATTGACCTAGATTTTGTTTTAGATCTTAGTTCTAAAGCATCCGTGATTCCAAAGCAATGAGACTACATTTGCATATGCATATTCATGAGAGGGGGTGTGGAAATTACCTGTCAGTCCTATACATATTATTGTGTGGACACCTGAGAAGATTCTGGTTTAGTCTGTCTATCCTGGTACTGATCATTTCAAAAGCTTCTCGGTTGGTTTGAATAGCAGTTAGCATTAAACAAACAAACAAACCAAGTGAATGAATATTTTTTAAAGAAGATTACTCAGTGAACTATGTCCTATTTTTATTTCATTTTTTATGAAGAATGAAGTTACCCTTTTAAAGCAAACTAATTAATGTAGTTTAACAAATACTTTCCAGTTTTTGGAAACACCACATTGTATTAGATACCATAAAAAAAAAAAAAAAAGACCCAAGCAGAAACAATTGATAAGAGACAACCAGACAGAAAATGAATTCTTTTTAGTGATAAGGAAATTGAACAAATCAAAACAAGTAATGGAAAAGGGGGTAATCAGAAAGGCTTTCTTAGAGGATATGCTACAATTTTTGTTTGTTTTTTGTTCTGTTTTTGTTTTTGTTCCTCTGTGTAGCCTTCGATGTCCTAGACTTGCTTTGTAGCTCAGGCTGGCCTCTAACTCACAGAGATCTGCCTGCCTCTGCCTCTAGGATCAAAGGCCTGGCTTTGCTATGAATAATATTGAAGGGAACTTAGAAATTCTGGAAGAAAAGCTCAGAATCTGTGCTGTTGAGATGTCCAGTAAAGGCACTTGCTACCAAGTCTCATACCCTGGTGCCTGGGATCCCACATTGGGGAAGGAGAGAAACAATTCTTTCGCTTTGCCCTCTGAGCTGCACAGGCTGCTGTGGCATGCACCATTTAGAATGTATGGTCCCCAGCCTTTTGTAATCTTCTCAGTGTTCTCATTTGAGCCTGTACCGCATAGTCATTGTCAAATATACCTATAACTGATCAACACTGTGTACAATAGGTTTTCACATTTAGCCCGAGAAATGGGTCTTGCCCTTCAGTAGCTTTTATTTACCCAAGTTCTGGAATGTTGGTCAACTCTATTCACAGCTTGCTGCCTTGCAATCCCATATACACTCCTCTTGGAAAAATGAGCACAAATAGCCTGGACTGGAAGCTGGAAAACCTGGTCTTCGCTCCCAGCTGACTGTGTGATTCTCAGAAAGTCAATGGTTTGTCAAGTATCTTGAAACCTTCTCACAATCAACAGAAAAACCCAAAAGCCAAAAAGCCTTTTATGAATGTTCAGTCTGTCTTTGAGCATTCGTGGCATCACTTACACTTGTGAGATGTTGATTTTCTAAACTGTCTTGTAGAACGTCTTTAGGGTTAAAAGAGATGGTTTTTAGTGTGGCCAACATCTAGGACTTGGCATAGAGTGGTCATGCCCAGTGTTAGCTGGACTGGATGGGGTGCAGGGAGGGGCTGGTGTCCTTAAAAGGACACTGAATCTTCAGGATTAAGACTGTTTTTCCTGGGGGTTTTGTTTGCTGTTTGTTTTCTTTTTCTGCTACTTCTGTTGTTTCTATTTTTTAAAGTTTTTAATTATGTGTATATTTATGTATCGGTAGGTGAATATCTGCACATGTGAATGCAACTACCCAAAGAGTCCAGACAAGAGTGTCAGATCCCCTGGAGCTGGAGTTATAGGCAGCTGTGAGCTGCCTGATGTTGGTGCTGGGAACAGTGCCCACTCTTAACTGCTGAGCCATCTCAAACGCCTTGTGCAATTGTTTTTAATGAGAGAAAATTCCAATAAACTGCTTCATTTGTATGGCTGTTACGTAAATAACTTGTTTAAGACTATATGCTGAATACAGTTTTGAGACAGTAACCCTACCTCTGTGTGTGTGTGTGTGTGTGTGTGTGTGTGTGTGTGTGTGTGTAAATAAGGAGTCTATAGTGCTCTTTCAACACCTCCCCACACCAATGCCTTTGCAATTAAGTGTATTGAAAATCACATGTCAGAGGAAATATATTCTCACAGCCCTTCTTCCCAACACTCCCTTCTGCAGTAAAGCATTAATTTACTTACCAACATTTGATTAAACTCTTAAGGTTCAACCCTAGGAGGAGGCGGCAGTGGACAAAGGATTATTGTCATTCATCATCAACACATTTAAGTCTTCCCCTCCAGTTGCCTACGAAGGATTAGCATTTCCCTGAAAGGAGCAGGACAGAATAAATTGCATCCCTGGCCAAAGAACTGCCAGCCCCTTTCAGCTGGGGGCACATACCGGGAGCTTTTCCCATATTAGTCAGCTTTATCTCAACTTCTGGACAGGGCCTACATCTGAATTTCATGGGTTTCAGGATCAGTCAAAATAGAATTGTAGGGTTGTGGAGGTCAGAGGCCACCTCTGTCAAAGGGTAGTGACCTTAACAGCAAGAGGTAGCCAAGCCCTCTCCTACGTCCCCCCACACCCCAATGACTTCATTCTAGTGAATGCTTGGCTCATTGCTCCTTCCCTGTGGTGCTTTTTTTTCCCCCAATGTGGTAATAAAAATCCCCCTGAGACCTGATTTTAAAACAAAAAACAAAAAACAAAAAAAAAACAAAAAACAAAAAACATTATTATTGATTTTCCTTTCTTCTATTTCTTTGTAGAATAACCAGATCTTGGTCCTTGATCATGTATTGGCCGTGCATTTCTTGGGATGTGACAGAGGAAAAGCTGCCCTTCTTAGACAGCGTCACCTTGGGTGGAAGATCCAGAGCCAAACTGCTTTCCTTTAATGAACATAAGTTCCCAGAAGTCCTAAACGTCTGTTGGAGCCCAGTAGGTTGCGGTACCTCCATCAAGCTTGATTTAAAAGCTGCAAAGCGGCTTAGGGGAGTACAACAGAATAGGGTGGTTTGGGAACAAAAGGAGGAAGGAAGGAGGCAGTGTGCTGTGGCTGAAAGAGCAAGGATAGGCCTGGGGGTAGTGTCCAGGTCCCAGCACGGCTCTGTAAGCTGTGTGCCCTTGAACAAGGGTGTAAACTGAAGCGCCACTGACAGTCATGGAGCTGATATGAGGTGGACACAGTGTATCTGATGTGCCTGGATCCTAGCAGACCCCAAGCAATAGCGTAGGTGGGTTTCAGAGCTCTCAGAAACCACTCAGTGTGAGCTGAGGAGAACAAGGCAGAGGCCTGCTTCAACGGTAGTTCTCTTAGAGGTTAGGCTTGTGCCAGAAGGTCTTCAATACCAACCCTTAGAGGGTACAGTTTGGCAGTTTCTTGAGAATGAACTTATTTTAAGTTTTTCTTGGCTTTTCTATTAGACTGTTATAAATGCCATACTTCGGCCACACAGCTGTTTCTGAAGCTGATTTCTCTCACCCCGCTGTCATGGTCAGACCTGATTCTTTTTTAATAATAGATCTCAAAGAACTGGTGTTAGCTCTTGAAGCCTTTATGATGAGAAAGGGAGGCGGAAGACTGGAGAGTCCTATTTCTCCTGCCCACCACCTCTCATCACCTACACTCTTTTCCTAGCAACAGCTCTGAACTCCATGGCCCACGTCTTCTGCCCCACCTACACCAGCAGCAGCAAAATGTGGGGGTGTTAGGGTTAGGGGTAGGGTTCTGAGGTACAGGAAGAGAATGAGGAAAAAATCTCAGCAAGGAGATTGTCAGAGTACAAAAGGCTTTGACCCCCCTAGGAAGAAGAGGAATCCCCAAAGACAGTGTCTAGCCTGCCTGAGCCTGCCAAGGAACCAAAGCTGAGAAGTTCCAGGTTAGAAGAATAAAGCAAAGTGACAGGGAGCTGGTGTGGAGGGCCAAGCCACAGCAGAGAGGGAAAGAAACTAGTGTAGGCTGTAGCAAAGTGCCCATTTCATAGTTCATGGCTCTTCTTTCTGGATTCACTGGAACCCTGTAGGAATAAAGAAAGGAAGAAGGAAGGAAGGAAGGAAGGAAGGAAGGAAGGAAGGAAGGAAGGAAGGAAGGCCAGAACTCGTGTAAAATGGGTCCCGGAATTTTAGCGCTTCATGGTGGGGTCACAGCACCACCCCCACCCTTCACTCTAAGTCACATCCTTCCTAGAACAGGAGTGTCCCTGCTGCAGCCTGTCGTTTCGTCATCACTGCTTCGCGTCAATAAGAATATACATCTTTTATGTTTTCAAGCTTCTGGTGATTTACGTATTTGAGGTGTTTGTTCAGATCTCAATATGAAATCTCTATTCTCATTTAATGTCAGAGGGCTTTCCTCATAGGCTTCAGGAGACCCATGATGATGCCTTCCTTTATTTCTTTGCTTGTAATAGCACTTTTACGTCAAGCCCTTTCCCTGGGTTTAATACTTTAAAATCTTGCCATCTGCCAATGAGAGGAACTGAGACCTTAGGCTCCCTGTCCATCTCTGGCTTCACTGTGGCCATTTTGATGTATCTAAAGGCAGATAGCAAACCAGTTCTGAACAGAGGGAAAATTGCAAAAGATTCCTGGTGGGAGAAGAAGAGAGGGTGGGTACGGTCGGAGACTGTCTCAGGGTTGGAAGTGATTGGCAGATGTATCAGCTGAGCTTGCAAGCATGGACCAGTCTGTGTGTTGGCACCAGCTGGAGAAACCAGTATCTTCTCCCTGTGACTGCCTCTTTGAATCACTGCCCAGCTGCCAATCTAGCTTGTCTGTCTCTTCTCCTCACCCAAATCTGCTGGCCTTGGTCTTTCAGCATATGCACTATGATCTGAAACCTCAGTGAAATTTAACATGCCTACTTTAGGTCCAGAACATAGAGGTAATACATCCAAGGTCATACAGCAGGGAAGCAGTGGTGACCCTAATGACCTGGGCCTGTAACCCGTGGTTGGGCTTATTCAAGAGCAAACATGCTGGGTTTGCATGGGTTACCGTCTCTGAAGGGCCACACATCATCCCCCTTCTATCTGGATCTGGAGTGACTAGGGGCCTGGCAAAGGACACAGCAGGGCAAGTGCTGAGGATGACCCGGGCCTGCAACATGAGTGAGCCATCCTAGATGATGTTCATGATGTTGGCCAGTCTCGAGCTATCAGAGGCCCTTTCAAGAAAAAGTCCTATTGCCAAAACTCTTCTGTTTTTCTCTGACAAGGGACTGGCCCCACTCCCACCTGCCAGCCTTGCTCATTCCCACTCTGGTGACTAGAGAGGAACTGCCAGAAAGAGAGGGTACCTTGAGTCCTGACTCCAACAGCTGTTTCCTTTCCTAGTCAGAGCCTTCCCATCTGTTAAGGTGAAGGTTTTAGAACAATTGGGAACACAGACTGCACCCTTAGCTCCTGGAGACATGTGGCCTGCACGCTGGAGAGGGGACCCTGTGCCCACTTGCCCTCTTCTCAAGCCACTTTCTTTGCTGGCATCACTCATTCCTGGTTGTGTTGTGAAGGCATCCAAACATATTTGCTCATTGGAAAGGTCATGGAGCCACTTCTCTAGTTCTTCACCTTAGGTTCTTGTTAATGGTGACAAGTTTTTACCCAAAGAACCCTGCAGCTAATGGGCTTGTGGCTGTTATTTATAAATGGGTGTTATTTATCTTGTTACCTTGCTAAGTGATTTCATAATGACTTGGTTTTTGCTGTTGTTTTTTTTTTTTTTTTGTGGGGTTTGGTGGGGGAGAAGGGGTTGGGGTTGTTTGGTTGGTTGGTTGCTTTTGTAGTCACATTAAGACAAAGGTCAGACTTAGCACAGCGTCATTTCTACAGCATTCACTTTGAAGTCTGAGAAAACAGTAGGGCTGGTCAGGCAAAATTCAAATTTTCCCTCATCCTCTCTCTTGCTTTCATCATATAAAGCTAATGCATTGTAGACAAAAGGTCAAACCAATTTGCTATGAGAGAATGAGATCCAACATCTAGGTCTTTTTTTTTTTTTTTTTTTTTTTTTTTTTTTCAGAATAATACAGCCGAATATATTTAGGGGGAGGCTAGGTATAACAAATAATTTCTATCTTAAAATCATCTTCCAGGTATAAACATGTTATGTAATAGCACAAAAGGGCTTTAAAAATAAAATCTTTCAAAATGCAGCTCAAATTGTCACATTCTCATACCTTCGGGTTAGCACAGTCACTCCTGCGCTGGCTTCTAGAAATCTACGCCTCTGAATCTCACTTAGCTCCTAACATTTGGGCAAAACGAAACCACTTCTTGCCTTTATCCCACTCTCTTCAGCCACCGATTGAAATGCTAGAGAAGAACTTAATTCTTATTAATTTTCAGTAATTGTTAATATGCAGTAATGTTACTGCTCTGTTTATTCTCATTTAAGGTGATGCACTTGAAATAGCTTCATGCCCAGTGATCATTAAAACATAATGAACTGAGTACTACCAGGGGAACTCCTGATGTGGTACTGAGGAAGAATAGTCCTTGCAAGAGCTGAAAGGCTTTTGCCTTTTACTGAGAGAAGCCATCAGGCAAACTTAGTGCAGATCCCAGTTTGTAGAACAGGTTCTCTACAACCTTCATCAGTCTATAGGTGCTATACTCTTTCCATCATCATCAGTCAGGACAAGATGTGTGGGCCTATCCAAATTGTATGATTACTGTATAACAAGCTGATAGGAAACTGAATAAACAAAACCATATAGTCATACAAGGCTTCTGTTTGCTTGCTTGCTTGCTTTTATTTTTTTGAGACAGGACCCAGCCTGGCCTTGAATTTACTCTTCTTCACCCTCAGCCTCCTACATGCTGTAATTATAGTTACGGACCACCACACCCAGCAGGACCTTTTAGTTTTGTTCTACCCACTTAGACCCCAAGAATCTAAGAATATTATTTATATCATAGACACACAACCAGCATATCAAATGCAAATGAGAAGCAGAAGCTGGTCATTTCAATACTTTTTATTTGAGTGTGAAACCATTCATATCTTGCACAACTGTACAGATAAAACTATTTCAATTTTAGCTGTAGACATGATTATCACACAAGGTGGTGTGATCAAACATTTTATTTACAGAACATTTGCAAAGACGTCCGATGTCATATTTCCACTTCTCTCTTACCCATAGGGTAATAGTTCCACCATAATTGCTTGGTGCATCTTATAATACAGACAGAAAACCTATGTTAATCGCTAACAAACCTCACAAATAGCTACAAATCTGACAAAAAAAAATACCTACGAAAAAATTTTCCCAAAGTACAATACATTTTTATTTCCACACATACACAGTATAGTATAGACTCAAAGGCACAGCTTTGACTTTTTTTTTTTCTAGCAAAGTGTTGGAAAGTATTCTAGTTTTATGAAAGGAACCAGGACAGTTGTTTTCACACTTGGTGCTCGCTAAGTGAAAGTTTGACCCATCTAGCTTCACAAATAACACAGCAGAGGATGGTACTTAATGTCATAAATCCACATTTTTTCACAGAACTTAAAAGCCTCCCCTGCCTTTTGCTGATGCAAACTTAGGACATTGTGCAAACTTAGGACAAATCCTTGTACATAGAAGAACTGATCCCCACAGACGTCAATCAAATAAAGGCAACATACAGCAGGCCTCTTCGGTCCCTCCAAACAGGGCTTACGTTCCAGGACAGTGCAGGTACTATGGCAGGGTGAGTTAACAGGGAGGTTAGCCTTTCCAGGAACTTCCTTTCTGCCCTGAGACTCCAGGAAGTAGGGATGCAGATACAATGTCTGAGGGCTGGTAACTACTGGAGATGACAAACATGTAGCAAGGTGATGCTCTTGGTAAATTATGTGCCCATCCAAGAACACAGACCAGATTCTGGCTCCAGTATCCATCCTTCAGGTCTAAAGAGCTTTGTCAACAAGAACATAAGTGCCCTGCAGGGAGTGGTTGCCTTGCAAGGTCACGGAATGGAGGGGAAAGGCACAGATTGGCCTGCCCAAGATAGTGCTCTGTAGAAACAGTCAGGTCTGGCTTGGCTACGGGAACCCGATCCCACTGACTTTTAGTGAATCCTGTTTCTGAACTAAAGTCTATTCATTCCATGTTGAACATCCTCTTGTTCATTAGGAAAATGGATGCTTAGGAACAGCCCGCGAATTATGATGTATAGAGATAAAGTCTTCTGGAGGGTAGGTATTGGGTTTATTATTATTATTAATTATTAATATTAAATATGGATTTCTATGAAAGCAGTCACTTAGCCCATCCAGTGGAGGCCTCTCCGTTGATGTAAGCAAAGCCAGGAAAGTGTTGCATGTGCTCGTACTCAGAATTCCTGCGCGTGGTCAGGGGTGTGTACATGTCACTAGAGTTTCCATACCTCGTGGAATGCACAGACGGGCTTGTGTAGCACGCGTTGGCTGTTGGCACCTCTGGCCACCGGGGAGTGACTGGCGTGGGATGCAGCCTGGGAGTACTGCTCATCAAGCAAGGTTCCATCCTGGAAGTGGGGCTATTAAAAGGGTACTTGTGGAGGAGAAAGAAAGGCCACAAAATTCAAGTTAGCTTGAAGCTGCACACGCCCAACAGCAATCTTATTTAAGCTAAAAATTTCAAAATACTATTCATGGAAATTGATGGAAAGCAACCAGTGAGCAAAAGTGAACTTTAGTCCAAGGAAGCAATTAGTCAGTTGGAGAGTCATAGGGATTTTCAAAGCCAGAGTCTGGTTGGTATTTCACTCACAAAGCAATGACTAACCTGTGTGCTTCAGATCTGTAATATTCTGAGAAGCCAAATCCAAAGGGAGGACCATCCCCAACTGGGAATACTGGGGGTAGTCGTGGTGATGGTGGGTGTACCTTTGTGTATACATACTAGCAAGTGTGTCCAGTTAAGTGTGATTGCTGCATGGGTGTGAGTTTTATTTATACCTGTGGAGATGGGATAAGTCTTATTCCATCAACCCAAGAGAACAGGTAAAACACAGTGACATTAAAAATAGCATTTTATAGCTGAATTCAATCATGAACCGCAGCCTAAAAGCAGGCTTTTGAAAAGGAAGCAAGCCAATGGCTTCAAAGGTTATTATTAGTGTCTGTCATTTAAAGAACATCTTTCTTTTAGATTCACATTCACTGGAGTTCTGGAGGATATGCAAGGAGGAAATGGTAAATTCCTGGGCTCTGTTTGAATACAGAGAAAAGAGTCAAGGAGAGACAAGGGGCGAAGGCAGGAGAGGTACTTTGGGGCAAGTCAGATCTAGGAACAGGTGTTGGCAGAGACAAGGAGGGAAGAAACTGTAGAAAAGATTGGGAATAAGAGAGGAGCCTCTGGGCCCTCTTTTATGTTCTTCACTGTCAGGACAGCTGTGCAAACAGGCCCTGTTAGAATGATCAGGAGAGGGGACAGGGAAGAGCTAAGTCAGCACTAAGATGTCCCTGCTATGCTTAGGGCCAACAAGAACAGGAACCAATGAGCAAGAATGACAAGGGCGGCAAGGAGGAGAGAGTGTGTGAATCCTTAGGCTCCCCATCTGTCTTCCCTGACAGTTGGAGAGTAGAGCCCCAAGGGATTATGTGGGAGGATGCCTTCTGTGAGGGAGACAGACAGGCTGAAACCTAGACAGCAGAAGTGCTATTGACAACAATGGCTGTTTCCCAGAGGCTAAGTGGGCAAAGGAGCCCCTCTACCTCTTGGAGCTGAATCCTGGAGGAAGCTGACAGTAGGGCTGTAATACATGAAGAGAGCTAGCTACTCGGTGCTAAAGTGGGGTCTCAGGTGGAGTACAGAGAGCTTTTCCCTCGGGTAGGACCACATGCCTTCCATAGCAAAGGACAGCTGCTGCACAAGAAAAGAACAGTTAAGAAAGAGGGTGTAGGAGGTGTCTGGGAACTCCAGGGAGAAGGACCAAGTGCTGTTGCCAAGGAGACTGCAGACAGCATGCCAAGGCTTTCATAATCCCAAATCAGTTCTGCAACATTGGCACAGGCCCATGTGCTGTGCAGAATGAGTGTCCTAGGACACTGTTCAAGTGGAGTGATGGTGGGCCCTCAGACCTGTAAGTGGAGTTTCTCAGAAAGAAAAAAAAATTAAGATCCCAGGTATAGTAACAAGATGATAATAACAAATATCGCCAATGCTTTCCCAGGTGAGCCACCTGGATGCATGTCATTCTGGGCCCCTCTTTTGGACTCCTGCTGGCCTAGAGGTCTCCCTTTTCATCTAGGGGTACACTGAGCTGGTCCTCCATTTTCCTTCTTAAACTACCCTTTTGCCCAGTTACCATCACACCTGCCTTTCCCCCATGCTTTAGTTCTCAGCTCCTTAGAGTCAAGAAGCCAAATGCCCCACCATCTCTATCCTGCCTGGCAGCTGTTTCTTCCCACTAGCTTATATTCAGATGTTCCATGTGTGGCTTTGTTGTGTTCACAGGATGTCCCTAAAATTTGGTTCAGTGCCTGGCACCTTACAGGTGCTAATCCCATTTGGTGTATATACACTGGGAAATTCCTAACCTTTTTAGTGTCATGGACTCTGGACCCATATTGTAGAAATGGGAAAATAGGAGCTACATCTGGTGTCACAAAGCATGACAAAAGCCCACATCTGGGTGGTGCAATTTTCCCATACCAATCTTACTGACCTATCTGAGTGGCCTATCTACCACTCCCAAACCACTTTCACAGTCCATCTTCTTCCTCATCAAACTCCCTCCTCCTCTACAGAGCTAGGCCTTACAATGCTGACCTAGCCAGTGGAAGCTGGCTGGTTCTGACCCAGTCCTCTCTGACCTTGGCTTGAGTAGGTAAAATGTCACAGTATGGACTTGGAACTCTTCCCACCAAACTCAAGAGAGTGTAGTTTTTGTGCCTCATCAAGGACCTTCAGCACAGCTGTGCCCAGAGGTTGTGTCATAGATTCAAAAGAGCAATTGCCTGGAAATGAGACTGGCTCAAAATATCTCCAGTGTGACAATACAATTCTGTTACCAGCATGGAAAATTCTGTCCCATTAGGTCAGCTAATTGCAAATGAGTCAGTGACTCTCTTCCCCCCTGGTGTAAGAGACCATTGAAGGCAAGATAGCTGAAGTGCCTGCTGCCTTGGCCTAATGATTAATGTGACCAGTGAAGACTTCTGTGTAGTCTGCTGGAGGAGGCAGAGGCTGTGCAGTAGCATCCATCTCACCTTTCACACTTCACATCTGGCTGCATGCAAGGCCCTGAAGCATGCTGGGTACAAACTCTGGGGTACCAAGAGCTCAGGGCAGAATAAAGCAACTTTTGTTGAGGGCCTATGACAGGAAGTCCCCAGTCTCTGGATCAAATCACAAGCTGTTGCTGCTGATTTTAAGACAAGATAAGTCATTAGTTACCGCCTCTTGAAAAGAGTACACAGGGGTGTTGTTAACACACACCCTTCTGTCCTTTCTCTCTCTCTCTCTCCTCTGTCTGTCTGTCTGTCTGTCTCTCTCTCTCTTTTCTCTCTCTCTCTGTTTGTTTGTGTGCGTGTGTGTGTTTAAAGTAGTCATCAAGAGGCTATGGCGTAAGTCCATCTTGGTTGTGACTGACTCCTGGCCTCTTTGGAACTGTGTTAGGAAGTCTATTTTGGGAACCAGCTCCCTACTCTAGGGGCTGACTTTTCTGCACATGGAAAGGGAAGAGTGAGCCCTTTATCCTCGCCTCTCACCACATGGTCTGCTACTTGGGCAGGGGTGAAAAGTGGTGGAGTCAGGACCACAAACGGTTTTTCTATGAAAGGCAGCTCTCACTCTATGCAAGACCTGCCAGTGGCTGCCCCCAGCAGGTTTTCTCTTGGTCTCTTTTTGAAATAGGCCATGGCTCCCCAAACTCTTTGTCAGACAGTCTACATCTGCTGAGCTCTCAGGGTCAAGATCAATAAAATGAATTGATTTGAAGTCACTTTGAAACCCATGTTTTAAGTTTTCATCTCATTTCATTCTTCATTTTGGAGGGGCATAAGGTTGTGGTCTATTAGTGATCCCAAGAGCCTCAGTGCCCTGACTGGAGGGTCCCAATGTTTATTTTACAAGGAGAGCAATGACCTCCTTGAGGCCACATAATAACTTAGTGTTTAAACAAGAATCATTCATTTCACTGACAAGTACATCCCGGGCAAACACTAAGGACCAGGCTGTGTTCTGGGTCCTGGGAGTATGGGGGTATGAGCAGGTGGACCTGGTTCTTGATTCTACAGAGCCAGTTCAGTGAGGAGAACAGACATTAATTGTGTAATTACATAAAATAGAACATTATTATAACTGGGTGACAAAGGGGAATGATGAATGCAAATAGTGTTAACTATGAACCAGGCCTGTTTAACTACCTGACTACAGCTACCACACCCTGTGAAATGGGTATTATAACTTATCTCCATCTTCCAGATAAATAAATTGAAGCTTAGAACTAATTCAAGGCATACTCAGGATTTGAACCCAGGGAAATTAGCTCTGCACTTAAAGGCTCTGCAATATTCAGGCTGACTGGAATGTAAATGTACACACACACATGTGGCACATGTCTGCATGTGTGCACATGTTTATGTGGAGTCAGAGAACAACCTCGGGTGTTTTTCTTTAGTGCTGGCTACTTTTTTTTGGAGCCAGGGTCTCTCACTGGCCTGGAACTTACCAAATAGGCTGACTGGTTAGTGAGCCCCAGAGATCTGTGTGTCTCTGTCTCCCCAGCACTGGGGTTATAAACACATTTCTACTGCATCTAGCTTTCTTTTACATAGGCTCTAAGAGAGCAAACTTACAAAGCAAAGCGCTTTACTGGGCTGTCTTTCTAGCTGACTGTGTGTGTGTGTGTGTGTGTGTGTGTGTGTACGCACGTGCGCTGTGGTGTAGTGTGTGTTGTATGTATGTGTGTTTCCTTATTCTGGTCCAAGATGCTTTCCCAAGGTGAAGTGCCCTAAGAAAATTTGGTAGCACCATTAGCTCTGGGTTGGTTGGAACCAAACAAATGAAGATTGCATTGTTCATGCTGCCCTTGGGCCATTCAGATACTTCCCCATCTCAGCTGAGTACATTCATATGGACGCTGGTTGATCACAGGACTTGTGGCCTCTATTTGTATTTATGGTTACTAACAGGGAAAGGATTGCATGGCCAGGTATTACTGAGGCTCACAAATATTTCTCCCACTAATTGAGCAGTTCTGAGAACTCAGGCTGGAATGCCCGGAGGCCTACCTTTTTGTTGTCCATAAACAAGCACATGCTGTGCAAATAAGCACTCTCAACAAGCGTGCACACATCCTATGTGAAAGTGAGTGAATTCACATTATTTTTGGTGATATAAGTGCTGGGATGCATGTGACTCTCAGTCCTTAGAGGTATGGTTCTTTCAAGCCAGCTTTACAAGTATTAACTTGCAGTCTTGACTTGCAGACATTCTTGTGCTAAGAACCAAGTACATTTCTTTAAAAACACTGTATAATCATGATTTTCTTCAGGTGAGACCAACCTCTTCCTCATCCCCATGAACCTTCTCTAGTGAAGTGTGCTACGCGTTCGCAGGGATCAGAATTACTTGACCTTTGCTCTGAGAGGCTAAGATTCCTCAGCACTACAGTGGGTTTCAGCCTGGCACACTCAACCTTAAATCAAAGAATTTGGATGTACATGTGTCTTTTGTCTCAGAACTGGACATTTAGCAAGACTACTCACGCCAATCTCTAGGCTTTGATGTCCCCACAACACAGTGGGTTTAGGTCACCGGCATGGGGCTAAAGCAGGGAGTTGGAGAACTTGTGCTCAAGTATGCTTTTCTGGATGGGTCACACAGATTTCTGAGGCTGCTGCTTCATCTTTAAAAACTGGGAAAATAGACGCAGTCTTCCCAAGGTTGTTATGGGAACAAACGGGCCCATCATTTCAAAGTGCCTAGAGGTATAAGTTTCTTAAATGTTAATGGGAAGTGAAGCAAAAGATGCTTTGTCTTCAGGCAGGCCTTACCTAGGAGTGGGGCATTTTTAACACCGACCTCGACCAACCTGGGCAGATATGTAATTTACCTCACCCCACTTTACAGATGGAGACTAACGAAACCATGAACCACACACACATGTACACACTGGAGACAGCAGGGTATCAAATGCCCTTGTCTGAGTGCCATAAGAATAGATAGCAGAGAAGCTGGCTGGGATCTTGTCTAGATATACAGGGCTTTTCTGTTGATTATAGCTTAGTTCCTTGGTCTCTTCTATAAGACCAGCTATTGAATGATAAGCCACTGTTGTGGCTTCCAACATGGACACTGCTGACTTATCTTTAATCAGCAGTGTCTCTGTGGGCTTTGAGAGGAACTTGGCTTCTTTTTACGGTGGTGGTTTTTAAAATATCGCTCCCCAAAAGGAGCTCCTGATATTTCCTGGGGGCAGGAGCATGAAGCAGTAAGGAAGGAAGAAAGACAAGACCAAAAGCAGTGGCTTGGTGATGTGGTCTTGAGCTGGAGTGCATGCTCCCCGAGGCATGGTGCTTCTGTCCACTCCCCTACCAAACTCATGGAAAGCCATAGCTCTGCTTGCACAAAGCAGGGCCCCAGCAACCACTTGGAGGAAGGAAGGAAGGAAGAAGAAAGGAAGGAAGGAAGGAAGGAAGGAAGGAAGGAAGGAAGGAAGGAAGGAAGGAAGGAAGGAAAGGAAGGAAGGAAAGGAAGGAAAGGAAGGAAAGGAAGTAAGCAGTGATGAATGAGTGCCTAGACTGTGCTGAGAGTGACTCAGGCAGCAACTCAGTCATTCATTTAGGAGAGTTGCAGCAAAGAGTACAGACTCTACTCTCAGGAGAGGCAGCACCTAAGGATCTGGCATCTCTGTGCCAAAGTGAGAGTTCTCTAATGAATGCCCCAGGTGATGACGTAGAAGAATCAACTTCTTAGCTTGTCTTGGGATTAAACCAGGGCTTCTCTTGGTACTGAGATGGAAATAAAAACAGATACCTATTTACCCCGAGTGCCGCCTTTGTACTGTGGATGCATTCTCTTCAGTAACTCCCTTGGAGGCTGATCTGTGTGCTGCTGGCTGATGCAATGCAGCCTCCACACAGCCGCCATCCTGCCCTTCAATGCACCTGCCCTTACCAGCCACTTTTCATGCTTGTCCCATGGGGGTCCTGAGAGCTCTCCTTCTCTGACAGAAAAACCACATGTGGCTTCTCAACCTTCTGAGCAGACAAAGTAGGCTTAGCCTCCCCCGACCATTGGTCCTGCTTACAGCCACTTCCATCCACCCAAAAGTGCACAGCGAGACTCACATCTGAGAGGCAGTAGAAGGTGGCACTCACGAGCTCAGAAAGCAGTCACACTTCCTGGGTTCTAATCCCTGCACAGGTTCCTGTGTGTCTCATTTTCTCTTCTACTATGGTTTCCCAAATGTGTGCAAAGTGCTCAGGACAGAGTCTGGCATACTGCAGCATCTGGGAGAAGTCAACTGATCTTTTTGATGGGTTCTGTGTGCCATGACCTGGGGATAGACTTTATCTCTGCCTTGAAAGAGCTTGGGGCTTCTGCAGAGTTAGAGAGACAAGCCACTGCTTAAAAGGTGTGGGAAGGCTGAAAGAGAAAGCTCAGAGAGTGGCCGGTACTTGGCAAGGGCCTGGTGGAAGGAGTGGGATGCTCTCAGGAGACCCATGAGCCCATAAGATGTTGTCCGGATAATAAGCAGACCCTCAGCTTGGAGAACAGTGTCTGCAGATGCGGAAATAGTGCATGCAGCACACACAGTGGGACTGTGCATGGCTGCCGTGGCTCTAAGGGATAGAGGGTAGGTTGGCCAGGAAGGAACTGAATATCGAGAAGTAAGCTGAGGAAACGAACTGGGCCCTGACAGCAGTATAGCGCCAGAGTCAGGGTTTTGTTATTGTTTTTTGTTTTTGTGATTTTTCCTCCCAAAAAGACCAGTTAGGGCAAACTTTAGAATGAGAGACCATAATGAAGGCCCTGTTATTATCTACATTAGCCATGAAGACATGAGCTAAGCCTGATCTACATAGTGAGTTCCAGGACAGCCAGGGCTATGTAAAGAGAGACTCTGTCTCAGCAAAACAGAAACAGAATTGAATGGAATTGGTTCGTAATCATTCATGCTTGGGACAACACGAAGGAGTGTCTAAGAGAACTAGAATGTCCAACAAAGGCAATCTAAGTACTTTCTCAACTCCCCCACCTCAGGCTGGCCAGAGGGAGCTCAGTTTGCTCAGTTTGATAGGGTCAAGAGAGGGTCCATTTTATGATGCTTCTGGTTAAGAAGATTCCATGTGGGCCAAACTTCAACACACCTGGAAAACCAAGAGACCAGGAATCATGCTGTAGAAATCCTGACTGATGCCATGAGGGTAGTGATGGGAAGGAAACAGAGGCCCAGAGTGAGGTGGCTATCTAGAAAGGTCCAACAGAAACAGCTGGCAGGATCCTGGCATCAGGGAAGTCAGAGAGTCAAGAAATTAAGAGAATAGTTAAGCAGCATGAATCCATAAGGGAAAGTGATGACACGTGATCACAAGCACCCAAGGTAGGTCATTCACTTGAGGGCAATGAGCTGGGGACCTACAGGTGGCATACACAATGGACTTACTGTGTTTAGTTGACTTGACTAGGCACCAACTACTCTGAACCAACAAAGACCGCCCCTTCCCCTTACACACATTCACCTGTGCAGAGCTCCTGTGGTAAGGGGAGTAGTGGAGTGGCCCAGAGATGGCTGTGTCATGAGGCAGGGCTGGATACTGGCTCTGAATTGGGTGAGGATGCTGGTTGCCATAGCTCCCGTAGTTATAGCTTCCTGTGTACCTAAAATGCAGCGAGTACAATGAATAGCGTGAGTCACTACACAGAAGAACAGTCTGTTTGACACTTTTATAAAATCAACCTCATCTATTTTTCTCTTTTTTGTCTCCCCCCTCCATTTTTTCTTCTTGATTCCTACTGTCACTACCCCGTTGGCCTTGCTGTGGTGAATTTCAAACCCCAGGCTGATTTTCCTTTTTCCTCAGCATTGTTAGCAAGCTTGCGTTCAGGGAATGGAACCTAGATTTGATCAAAACATTACTCTGATGGAAACTGTTCCTCCCATTTTGTTAAGAGCCCATTTGTATATCCTGAAATCAAACAAGGAGGAGACAAATTGCTTTGGCCTTTGTGTTTCTGCATTCCTTAGACTTCTGCTGGGTAATGGTGGTGAAGGACCTGAGGGAAGGACTGCATGGTGAGGCAAGCCACTTTCTGACAATGTGATCTGATCTAGAGCTACTCACGGCCTTATTTCTTACATCTGTGAGATGATGCACAGAGTTGTACTGGGACCACTCATATGAGGGCAATACCACATGCACACAGGGTCAAACATGCATACTGGCTGCTACTACCATGACTATCTGTCATAACATCTTCCTGGCAAAGAACTGGACCTGTGGTCATGGTCACATGAGTCTCTATTCTATCATCATGGTAGAATAAAAAAAAAAAGTCTGAAATACAATTCTAAGAGTGTATTATAATTATATAGGGAAATCGATTCAAGGACTAATGTGGAGATGCCAGGGGATCGGGATTGTGGGCATGCACTGATGCACTGACCTACAGGCCTGTAAGCACCTTCAAGACCTTCAAGCTCTCTACCTTCTGCTGGGCCACCTGTGTGGAGTTGCCTAGATGCCCCTGTACCCTAGTTACTTTGGGGCTGCTGTAGCTAGTCTGCAGGCCTGTGAGCAGCTTGCAGGTGAGGCTTCCTGCACTGTGTGGCAGTGGGTCTCCTCAATGGCAAGAGTGTATTTTCAAGCCACTGCTCATTAGACACAGTGAAGTTGGTGTCTCCTGATAGTCAGAGCGTGATACCAAAGGCTGCTGACATTCAGGTCATGCTTCTGAATGGATGTGCAGGCTGGCCATCACAGCAGCATTGTTCGCTACCCAGGTTTGCACACAACATGGGCAAAACAAATGATCCAGGTGACAGAGCTTGGAAGCTGAAAAGACTCCCTAGCCCTGGGGCATCACTGCAGTCCCCGAGAGACCTCCATGGAGTAGACCACCTCTAGATGGAGGCCAAAGGGACAAGGCCAAAGGGACTGTGAAATTTCATAAGGCTTCGAGGTATGCAGAGTGCTACACAGAGAACTGCTGGGAGGAGCATGAGAGAGGAACTCTGGATTTGGAGCAAGACATGCTCAGTTGGAGCTCCACAGTTTGTCAGCTGCATAAGTTCGGGGACTTCAGGGCCATTAGCGCTTTCTTCCCCCCCTTCACCCACGTATCATGGGGGTCACACAAGGCAGTTCTGTACGGTAATGGCGCTGCATAAGGCATGCAGACTAACCAGAAGGCAGCCTGTGTCTTGTGGAAAAACTACTATCTGAGCCATCCTGAAGTGAAACGTCAAGCATTGCAGAATTACCTACCCGTGTTCCTCTCTGTGGGAGTAGACTGGTATCCTGTGTGTGACAGAGGAAGAAGGCATGTGGGTGCTCCTCATACAGGGTAGTTGTTGGGAGGTCTCAGCTGGGGACCCAGCAGCCGTTGTCACTGTGTATGTTAGTGACCACGTATATGACTGCATTGCTCCTACAGAGACAGATTACATTGCATTGGTCACCGACAGTTTGTATTTAGAACACTACAGAAGCTTCCCATTGCGCCTAAATTAAAAGCCAACGTCACTGACAAGGCATTCTCTTGTTCTGCTCAGCTCCCCAGAAGCATCCCCAGCAACCTCTGGTCTATAACTTCAGAGCATTTCCTCCAGAGTACCATGATCTCTGCCACCACAGGACCTTTGCACGTGCTGCATGTGCTGCCTGGAACCCCCACTCTCCCCTTATTATACTCAGTCTCCACACATGAATCCAGAGGAGCTGTCTGCTAACTTCAGACTAGGTGAACTCCTCCAGTGCATTGTGGGCATACATGGTATCAACTTCAATCTGCAATTCCCCATGCTGGAAGGAAGGTGGTTGGATGGATACCTCTCCCCTCCCCATCACCAGAGTACAAATTCCATGAGGCTAGGTATGTGTCAGTCTGCCCAACCTGGCATTTAGAGCAGTGCTTGACCTGTCCAGATGCACTCAGTAAAAAAGCTTGAGGAAGAAAGTGGACTGGAAAGATGGGGAGAGAGGGAGGAAAAGAATACAAAGCCTAGCACTATATGACCAAGGCTTCATGAACAACTCATGAAAATAGGTGTTGTGAAGCCAACAGAGTGCATTAAGCAACATAAACAGACTGCTGGGCTCTATCTACCTGGCTCTCACTGAAGACTGGCCTTGCATATCAATCTGAGAATTAGAATTTGGAATGCAGATAATGCCTTTTTTAATAAAGTGGCAACAATTTGCATCCAGAGCACAGAAGGGAGGCATATTTTGTCAAGCATCTGTTACAGGCCAGGCACCAGGCTAAATGCTTTCAAAACATCTTTAACTTAAAAAATAATAATAATAATAATAATAATAATAATAATAATGAAACATGTTGAAGAACAGAAGATTTGAGAATCTTCTGAAAGTGGAAGAAGAAAGAGCAGCTAAGTAGGAGACAAAAGTACAATTAGGAATTGGCTGAAGTAGCATTTCCTAAATGCCCGTCTTCCTTAATGAGGGCTTCACCTTGGCTCTGACTTTTTCAGGATCTGATGCTGGAAAGAAGCCTTCTGACTGGGAGCACATGCCCACTGTCCTTGGAATGACAGAGTCTGGGAACAACTTTCAGGTTTCCTCATGAAGAAGTCACTCTAACCTGTTTCCTGTCATCAATACCTCCCTTCCCCCACAGAAGACTTCATCTTGAGTCTTACAGCAGCTCCTTGTGTCAGCACTGGCTGAGGAAGAGAGGCTTCATAGATGCTGAATGGCTTGTCCATGGTCTGAGAGGACACTTGGGTGACCAGGGGGCCCAGATGAACCTCTCACACTTTGCCCTCTATCTGCCTGTGTGTTTCTTTGCTCTGAGCCCTGTTTCTGCCATGTATTAACAGGCTGCTGTTAGGCAAGCCTCTCATATCTTACGAACCTTTGCTTCGTTCTCTGAAAAACAGGACTAGTCTAACTTGCAAGTCTGTTGTAAGGATTTATTAAGATGTGACCAAGAACTTGACATGCAGTGGATTTTTAATGAGATTTGGGAACTATTCCTTATGAATTCAAGTGTTCTGGTATCTTTCTGTGTGTACGGTATGTGTGTAAGTGTTTGTTTTTGTGGTGGGGGTTATTCATGTGTGTTGAGCTACAGGTCAACATCAGGTGTCATCCTCATGACACCTAATCTCCATGTTGTTCTCCATGCTTTCTTTTAAACAGGGTCTCTCTCTAAACCTGGAGCTTGTGAATTTGGTTAGTCTAGCCTGTAAGAGAGCCAGGGAGCCACTCACCTCCTTAGCACTGTGATTACAGACATGTGCCACTCCAGTTGGCTTTGCTAACTTTTTTGTTTTAATAATAAAATAAATAATAATAAACAATAATAATTACTATTATTGTTCAGGAACATGGCATTGCCTGCATGTGGAGGTCAGAGGGCAATTTTGTGGAGTTTTTTGTTTGCTTGTTTGTTTGTTTCCTTCCATCTCTACCTGAGTTCCAGGGATTGAACACAGATGGCCAGGCTTATGCAGAAGTGCCGTTTATCTGCAGAGCCATCACCCCAGCCCTCCTGAAAGGTCCTGACAGTCTATTTCAGAGCCTCTCATACTAGATGGTAAGGACGAAAGTTGAGCTTCTTGGGTCAGTCTTATCACCAGACACTATGTTTGTTGTTATTTTGTTGTTTTGAGTCAGGGTCTTGCTGTATAACCCAAGCTGTTTTCAGACTCTTGGTCCTCCTGCTCCAGCCTCCTATTGCTGAGATTATATGTGTATGATAGTCTGGGTCTTAAGGTTCATGGTTAAATGCTTGATCCCTACAGTGTTTAAGAGGCCTAGTGAGGGTCTTTAGGTCATTAAGAGCATGCCCATGAGGGGGACTGTGAGAGTCAGGTCTTCTATTCACTCTCTTCACATCCTGGCCATGAGGTGAGTGGTTTTGCTTCACCATGGCTTCAGCCAGGAATGAACCACTCCAAGTCCAGAGCACCAGGACCTACTTAAGACTTCAAAGCTGAGCCATAATAAACTTTGTCTTTGTAAACATTGTCCTAGTCACTTGTTACTGTAATGAAAAGCTAGCACACTAGGGATAGAAGGCTTGACTAGTGCCTATAAGGTAGCCAGGTAGAGCAAACTTCTAAAGAGTGTGTTTCTGTGAAGCCACTGGTGCCCTCATTCGGAAAGTGAGAAGTGCCCTTCATTCTGTGTTTCACATCTGCCATATTCTTCCCCACCAAAACAGGGGCTTCATTGGGCCCATTGTTAGAAATCACTCATGAACTGCACCAGGATTAAAGGAGAAAACTTCCCAAGTCATTGCATCCCAGGTGACTGGATTAGACATGCTTCCCTTCTTCTCTCTGTGATAAATTTCCCTTAGAGGGCAGAGTGCCTGCTGGGCAGGTGTGAAGACTCGCCTTCAGTTTTAGAATGGATGTGAAAGGCTGGGGGCAGCTGTGTGTGTGATCCGGAGCTGGGGAGGTGGACAGGAGGATCTGGGAGCTCGCTGGCCAGCCATCTCCAAGTGCAGAGAGGCTCCGAAGAAACAAGGTGGGAGAGTGAGGAGATGCCAACCTCTGCCCACATGTGCACAGATGCACAAATGCAGCTGGGTGTGCTTGTGAACACACACGATCGTGTACTCATGCAAAAACTGCACACACACAGACACACAAAAAATAAATTTCATGAAATTATAGAACTCTTACAATTTCAAATTTTTCCCTTTTTATTAAAAAGGGGCTATTTCTGGGTGAGAAGGTTGGTGATTTTTAAATTTTTGATTTTGTTTTTGTGTTTTTCTATAATGAATGCATATTGTTTCCATAAAAAGAATACATGAAACATATCTATCTATCTATCTATCTATCTATCTATCTATCTATCTACTACCAGAACTGTAATGAGGGAGGAAGTTTGAGAGAATAATGAGCCAGTCACAACAAGCGAGTTTAACCCTTCAAGGCCCAGGACCTCAAGGGAGTGGACAAGGTCTATTTAAAGGGACAATCAAGAAAGGCAGAGTTTCTTTTCTTTTCTTTTGTTTTTCCCAAGCAGCCAGGAAGACTTCATGGGATGGGCGTCACCTGAGGGAATGCAGCAGTAGTAGCTTCTGTCAGAGCCCTGGAGCATAGCAAATGTTCACTCACATCTATGGCCTGCCAACTAGTAGGTGTTCAGTAAGTTTTGATTCCAGAGAATTTGTTGGTGAAGGAGCCAATGTTGCTAAGAATAGCCATTATAAAACAAAAAGCTAGTAGAACTCCTGGGGAAAAGGGCCCCTGCCGTCTAGGGAACAAAACCTCTAAATGGCCATGTGCCAGCAATCTACTGCACCCACTCAGGCAGCCTTAAGCAGATTAGCACCTACTGGCTTGGGTGAGAAGCGGTTTCTGCCCAGGGAGCAGCCAGAACACCTCCTGTCCTACAGCTCGCGGGCCTCCATGGAGAGCTGCTGCCGCAATGGCTGTGGCTTCCCGGAAACTAAGCAAGGAAACGCTGACACAGCCCAAATGCTTGTTCCTTGTTGCTACAGCAGTGCTTCCTGTTAGCCTCACTCCCGTGCTCCCTTCCATTGCCTCCAACCCCAACGGTTCACACAACCCCACCTGTTTAAAGGTCTGGGGTAGTGGCAGTGGCCGGGCTCCTGGTCATTCAGGATTCTATAAAGGTCTCTGAAGGGGCAGCTGATGGCTATTTTACAGTGTCAGAACTAAGATAAGGCACCATTTTCTTTCCGTCCCCAAAGAAGATTCTTCCTTGAGGTTGTTTTTGTTGAGGATGGGACAAGCACAGGGCAGAAAGTGTGCTTGGAAAAGGCAATCAATAATTTCTTGAAAAAATTAGCGAATGTTGAATGTTCATCCAACAGAAACCACAACACATCCTCTCTGTTTTTTTGCCCACACTGACTCCTTTTAATCTTCACAACAAGGTTTCAGGGCATGTAGTATTAACTCCCTTTTCAGTGTTGTTGGGAGATAGAAGTCTTCTATCCTAGGATGGCCTTGAACACATGAACATCCTTTCTCCAGCCTCAGCCTCAAATTCAGTCCCAAGTTCTGGCATTACAGGCATGTGTCATGCATCCTCTTTCAGGTGAGGGTCTTGCTCAGGTTAAATGCACAGTGAGAGGTTGAGTGCAGACCACCCTGGCTCCAAAGCTTTTTCACAACCAGCCATACTTCCCACACTCAGATCCCTGGAGGTAGTGTTAAAATGCAGATCCTGAGCCACTAGGTTAGCAACAGAGTGTAGTGTCAAAGATGACAATGCCATTGGTCCATGGGCCAAACACCAAGAAGCAAGGCTCCGCAACATTACTTCCTGTTGTATATCCTGCTTAAAATAATTTTGAGCTATGTAGCAGTGATATAACCTTTAATCCCAGCACTCAGGAGGCAGAAGCACACGGATCTCTGTGAGTTCAAGGCCAGTCTTGTCTACAAAGTGAGTCCAGGACAGCCAAAGTTACACAAGAAAATCTTGTCTTGGAAAAAAAAAAAAAGACAAAAAAATTTCTTATGGAGCTGAAGAAGTGGCTCAGTGGTTAAGAGCACTGTGTGCTCTTCCAAAGGACTCGGGTTCAATTCCCAGCACCCACATGGCAGTTCACAACTGTCTGGAATGCCGATTCCAAGGGATCTGACACTAGTGCAGATAAAATAAAATTGATTATTTAAAAAAAATAACAAATTTGCCCGAAATGTTGGTAATTGAATCCTCATGTTAAGCAAGTACCCTACCACTAAATGACATGTCCAGCCCAGAAGCCCGGAGGTTCTGCCGAGCGCTACTGTAAAGTGACACCGTTTCCCTGACTGTCCTCCTTCAGGTCCTGGATGAAATCACTGAACCTTTTCCCCCAGCTGAAAATCTAACCTAAGCCTTTGCAGCTTCTCAGAAATAAGCAAGTGCTGGTGTGTGTGTGTGTCTGGAGCACTCTGCCCTAGACAGTACCCACCAGCCATTGGCAGCTGTTCAGACTTCAATTAGTAAAGCCAAATGCAATGAAAAGTTCAGTTCCTTAGTCGAAGAACTTGCTGCGCATGTGCCTAGTGCTTACTGGTTTTGGATAGCTTGGATTTTTATTTTAAAAGTTGTATAAACTAAAAAAAAAAAAAAAAAAAAAAAAAAAAAAAAAAAAAGTTGTATAAACTGAGTATGGTTATTTCCCTTTCGTGTATGTCTGGGCACTGTTTTCATGCATAGAGTTACGTAATGTCATGTGAGGGCTGGGAACCAAACCCAGACCCTCTGGAAGAGCAGCCAATGTTCTGAACTTTTGAGGCATCCCTCCAGCCCTGACAGAAAAGTTTTTCGGTTTTGTTTTGTTATGTTTTTAATTACGATATCACAAAACTTCTATTTAACAAAACATTTCTTATTACCCTTCAAGACTGAGATGGAAAGATTGTGTGTGTCGATCTGCCTATACCTCTATCTATATGTATCCATAACTGTTCTCAGCCCCTGGGATAGTTGTGTTTAAGAAGCATGCCCGCTCACATAGGGAGCCCTGTTTGAGTTACTGCGCTAAAAGCTCCATGGTCACCATCAGATTGATCAAACTGGCCAGGGAAACAAATAAATCCATTCCCAGAAAGACATGTTGGCTTTCCCTCCTGGTCCTCTCTCCCTTACTCACAAACCACAGCCAATCCTCATCACACCAAGCACTTTCTGCCTGGGGCCTGTGCACACCCGGCCTCATTGCCCCTCCTAACTCCTGTGTGGTTGGCTTCTTGTGATCGGCCAGTTCTCGGACAGGCGTCGACTCTTTAGAATTCACTGTCCACCAGCTTGGGCAGATCTCCAGGTTATACTTTTTCATAACACATTTCTATTTTTGCTCATACCCCTTATGGCCATTTGGAGTTACATATTTACCTGGTAGCTTATTTCTGTGTTAACTCTTACCTACTGAAATCTAAGTACCACCAAGGGCATCGGCCAGATCTGTTTTTTTGTTTGTTTGTTTGTTTGTTTGTTTGTTTTTTATTTTTGTTTGTTTCACTTCTGTACCTCCAGGACTGGGTACAGACTAAACACAGAATCCGTACTTATTGCATGAACAAATGAACAGCAAATGAAGTGGACAGATGGACTAAGTCAATATGTGATGGACGGAGTGAAATCAAAGCATGCGTGAAACAACCTTTTTTTCTCTCCTGATTCATTTCTCCTAATTCCATCCCTTTAAAGAAGAGGAAGAAGCTGTGATGGAGGGGGAAAAATTCACTGTAAATGAGTCACCAGTGCCCATCACAGGGAGCCACTTGGCTTAGCTGTATGACTGGGCTTTTGTTATCTGGAAAGTCTGAGGGGTCAGTTATCTTTGTGATATCCTCAACTGCCACAGAGAAAGTGCAGCTGGCCAGGCCAGATGTTCTACAGTCAGGGCCATTTGTGAGGAATCCCCCTGTTTCATCGGGCAACCTAACTTCCCAAGGATTGACTTTGCTGGTTTTGTGTGGCAGGGAACCTGGGTAGGAAGCTGAAAACATGAGCTTAATAGTTAACTTTTATTGTCATTGCCAAAGGAGGGAACACTTAAAGTGACATCATAAATGGGGGTTTTAGAGCCCTTCAGTGGCCCGCCCAGACAGAGTCTGGGCTTAACATTTTGTTTTAAATGACATTAAAGAATTGCAGCCTGATGTCATGTTAAATAGATTGATTAATTTGGCACCACCTGCCATGCCCCTGAGGCAGAAAAGAGCCCCCTTCCCCTAAAGTTAAAAGTTTCTGAACTTTGCCTGATCCTGAGGGAGGAGGCAGGCCCACAAAGTTCCAGGTGGGTGAATGACAAACAGGCCAAGTTTTACCCAGTGGAAATCTGTTGGTGTGGAGTCCTGTAATAACTGGTCTCCTACCAAGTGTTGCCCAAAGGCATTATAGTAAACCCACTCTACTCTGGCCTTGGCCAGCCTCGGTTTTAAGCATCTGTGCCTACTCTTTCCTACCCCTTCTTCAGGACTCGTGTTTAAAACTGATAGCACAGTCTTAATATATTTAAAAGTAGACGGGGAACTAGACATGGACACAAATAGGTGGAGAAACTGTTCTCCCAGCAAGTCATAACTCTTTGTGTTGCTGAGTCTTTCTTAGCCCTTACATCAAAGGATGCCACAAGGTTATAAGCTGTTGACTAATACTTTGTGCTCACTGAACAGACATGATAACTGGTCTCTTTTTCATAGCTGAAAAAATGTGGAAGCGTCCATCCAACAGGAGACAGCAGTTTGATGAAGAGACTCAGGTATCTGGCTGGCCTTGACTCTGAAGTCAAATCTGATAATACATCATTTGCTCAGTGATCATCAGAGTGTACCAGAGATCCAACAAATAACTACGTCACATATAATTTCACTTAAGTTTTGGGGGAAAAAAACCCAACAAACCTTTGTTAGCCCAAAGCTTGCTTGTTTAGGTCCTTTGACATTTTTTTTTCTTGCTTCCTGTTTAGGGTTTGTTGTTGAAGATTTAATTTTACTTGTAATCTCCTGGATGTGCATGCGTGCGTGCCCTTGGATGCCAGTAGAGGGGACTGTATCCCCTAGAGCTGGAGTTACAGATTGTTTTGTAAGCTGCCTGATGTGGGTGCTGGGTTGTTGCTCCTGTTGTACAAAGTCTTCTGTAGCCCAGGCTGGCCTCAAGCTCACTATGTAGCACAGGGTGACTTTGAACTTCTGATCTTACCTCTGCCCCCAACTTCTGTGATTACAGAGGTGCACCAGCATGTGCAGTTTATGCTAGGAATTGAACCCAAGACTTCATGAATGCTCAACATGCACTTTGCCAACTAAGCTACATTTCCAACCCCTATGTTGGGCTTCTTAAAAAATTGTTTTTGGTTTGCGTCTGGCCACATAGCTCAGTGAGAAAGGCACTTACCACTAAACTTGGTCACCTGGGTTGAACCCCTGAGAGATTCAACTACCACATATTTTCTTCTGACCTCCACAAGTGTACACACACACACACACACACACTCAAACACATACCCAAACACGTGCACACACATACACAAATACATTTAATTATTTGTTTTCAAGTTTTTGGAAAGCAGATGGAATATGGAACAGAAATTTAATAAAACTGACTGGGCATTAAAATCATATGCTGAGTTAACTTTTTAAAAGTGCATGATGGGTGGGTTATGTTTTTATTAGATTTATATAATTTTCTAAGTTATATTATTCAATAAAAGTATGCAAAGGCCCCAAATTTAAGAACTCTACAATAATACATTTATAGCATATACATAAAACCATGCAGCTTCTTAGGTAATTATGTGTGTTTCTTCCGAGACCATAGTCCATTGCTGGTCAAGATCCAGTCTGTGGATCCAGACCTGATCCATGGAGTATTTCAAAAGAGGTACTAGAGAAAGATAGTATACATACTTTATGTAAGATGACGTTTTTAATGCCCTCTGCAGATACCTGAGAACAAAGCTGGAATGTGCCAGAATCTTCAAAGCCTACAGTCATCTGAAGAGAAGCCTGTTTTACATTTGTATTTCTAAGAAGCTGCTTTTATGACCTACAGCATGTTGCACAGAACCTTCTCAACACTTTTATGATATTCCCATGGCCTTGGTGATCATCACACCTGCCCCTACCTCAAGGCCTCCAAAAGCCAGGCAGACTCCTGGCAGGACGAATGTGAGATACCCCTATTAGGATTCCCTTCCCATGCCTCCCATCCTGCCGTTTCTCAAACACCCCTGGTTTGATGTGCCATGCTGGGGAGGTAGCCTTCCACTCTGGCCACACTGTTAGGGATGCAGAACTTTCCTGAGTATCTTAGAAGACAGGATGGCCACAACTCCATGGGTTGCCTTGGTGATGGTAGGTATGTCAGGAGCATGATTCAGGGAAATGGCTCTTGGCAGCTCCTGCTGCCCCACTGCTTCTTTTGAGAAGTAGGAGACCCAGGGGACAATGATCTAATACTTCCGGTCTAGGAAGAACCCTTGAATGCTGGAGAACCCATGCACGGGGCTCATATGTGCTTCCTCTTTGTTGTCAGTGAGCAAAAAGTGGTTTTCTCTTCTGTAGTCCCTCTTCCTAGTGAGTGTCAGAACTGCTTGCCTGAAGGTTTGCTGGCCTGGATTCCCAGAGTTTCCAAGCTAGTGTGTCTGTAGGCACTTTCCATGAGCTTGTCTGCAAAGTTATGTGAAGGTGCTGCTACTGCTGGTCTAGGGGACCCACTAGAAGCTGGTGGGGCCTGATATTGAGAGAATGGGCACTTCCAAATGGCTGCATTTAAAATGCTTTCCCTGTGGCAGAATTCCCCACCAATGTGGTATGCATACATGAAGTGGGTTTCTGCTGTACTGACTCCTTACATACTGCCACAGCACCAAGGCCTTCCTAACTAATAAAGGGATTAAAAGAAAGATTTGAAGCTTGAGTAATAAAGAGGATAGCACAGCACCTTACCTAACCCTCCAGTCTATTCTATGAGGTCTCTCCTGATACCTCCAAGCATGGACTCTCCTTCCTTGAGAACCCTGTAGCATTAGTTTATACCTTGACTATGCCATCTTCTATGATGATTTTCTCTGTCTCTCTCATCCCTGAGTGGCCTTGGCATAGTAATATTCCTATCATGCACAGCACTCAGCATAAACTTGGCACTTTCAAAATATCACTGCCCCTCTCTCACACACAACCTATGAAATAACATTCTGCACGGAAGATTTTCAAGGCATGTTAAAAATACTGTGTCAGATGAAAACAGATGCAGAGACTCACAGCTAAATGTTAGGTGGAACTCAGGGAACCTTGTGGAAAAGAAGAACAAGGGTGTGAAGGAGTCAGAGAGGTCAAGGACACTACAAGAAAACCTACAGAATCAACGAACCTGGGCCCATAGGGGCTCACAGAGACTGAACCACCAACCAAAGAACATGCGTGGGACAGAGCTAGGCCCTCTACACATATGTAACAGATGTGCAGCTTGTTTTTCATGTGGTCCCCTAACTGGAGCAGTGGCTGTCTCTGACTCTGTTGCCTGCCTTTGGGTCCCTTTCCTTAACTGGGCTGCCTTGTCTAGTTCTACTGCAATTTGATATGCCAAGGTGGATTGATAACTATGGGAGGCCTTCCCTCTTCTGAGGAGAGAGGGAGGGAGGGAGGGATTGGGGAAGAGAAGAGGGACGGACTGGGAGGAAAGGAAGGAAAGGAAGCTGTGATCAGGATGTTAAGTAAATTAATTAATTAATTTAAAAAAGATCTAATGTTGCTGATGAGAAGGCTGGTATCAATCCAAGTCTCCTCTGGTAATTATCTCTTTGGGGCTGATGAGATCTCTTTGATTTTATTTAGTGAGTTTCCAAGTGATTTCCAACCCATTTCTCCCCACCGCCATTTAATTACCTCAGGAATCAAGGAAAGAAACTTGAAAACTGTGACCCTAAGTCTTATAT